>NW_020664545.1:3204460-3229709 GCF_002925995.2 Terrapene triunguis
AGAGAAAAGAAGGAGAGAAAGCTGGAGGGAAAAGGCAAGCCGTGCCCATCTTACCTCCTGCGGGTCCACGGTGCAGTAATGGTAGAGGTACTGGTTCATGTAGGCTCCACCGGAGGAGTACATCTGGTTGCACATGGTCAGCATGGGGCTGTAGTAGTAGCTGCCGGTCATTTGCGCCCGGGGGTTGACGCCCATGATGTAGACGATGGAGGCGATGAGCATGACGAAGGCCAGGATGGCGCACACCACAATGACCGCCAGGTAAAACCTGCGGGAGCGGGCGCTGCTGGACTTGGTGACGCTGGCCACGAAGAACCCCAGCAGCGCGATGAAGCACAAGACCGACATGGCGATCATGAAGCCGCTGGCTGCCCGCGGGTTGGTCATCCCGCCATAGTAGCCTCCATAGCCGCCGTATCCGCCATAGCCCCCGTAGCCCCCGTAGCCCATCCCTCCACCATAATAGCCAGACCCGTAGTAGCTCCCTAGCCCGCTCCCGTACATCCCCCCGTAGCCGTAGTTATATTCCCAGGCCAGCGTGGAGGCTACGCAGGCGAAGATGGTGACGCAGAGCAGGACGACCAGGGCCGCCAGGATCCTCACCACGCCGGGCGGAGAGTTCCACTTGTAAAAATACTGCGGCACGTCCTCAACGTAGAAGGAGCCTTGGGGGGGCGAGTGGATGTCGTAGCCGTAGCCGTCGCCGGGGGGGCCGTAGCCGGTGGGCGGGCTGGTGTAGGGCTTCTGGCTGTACATGGCGGAGGAAGGATCCAACGCAGGGCAGGCGCCAGGAGACCACAGCCTTAGAAACACCTAGGTAGAGCGGCAGATAAACAAGCTGATCATGCAGCGTGGCCTGGAGGTGGGGCAAGCACGGGGGCAGGGGGTTCGAATCCTGGCTCTGCCGCTGAGGCCTTGCGCTAGTCACTTACAAACTCCCCGAGCAAAGGGCGTGAGGGCCACGCGTTTCCCTCCGCTGCCGTCCGGCCTTGGGAGACGGCTGCCGCGGAACTGGGCAGCCGACGCAGGGAGCTGTGACTATTCAGAGAACTTGCCCCAGTTCTGACTGGACTTTTCGCTGCCCTGCGCCGTTTGCTCCAGCTCTGAGCTTCGCTCCGCACCTGCCCTGCCCCCTTTGCTTTCCAATTAGCTGATTTCCTCCAAACTACCCCACTGCCACCCCCCAGAAAGAGTGGCATCAACATGCTGCCACCTCTGCTTGTGGGTTATAGCCCTTCGCCGTGGGTCACAGACCTTGAGCCTGTCTCGTCTTAGTTAGACTGTAAGCTCTGCCCACCCCCTGCTTCGTATTTGTGCAGCACCTAGCACAGTGGGGCCCTATTCCTGGCTGGCTTTCAGGCACGACCATAATAACCACGGTTAATAATAAATCAACGGGAATTAGGGGCCTAAGCCCCTTTGAAAATCCCAGCATTCCCGTCTATAAAATAGGGGTGATTTTATATATATAGGTATGTATATTAGATAGATAGATAGAGGGGGTGTATGGGGATAGATAGATAGAAAGAAAGAAATCTATATTGTAATTGCATCTACATAGATGGTCAAGTCAAGCATGTTAGTCACTGGGTACGTCTACACTGAACCCCACCCCCCACCCCAGCAGCGAGTCTCAGAGCCTGGGTCTACAGACTCCGGTTTGCGTTACGGGGCTGAAAGCAGCAGTGTAGATGTTCCCTCTTGGGCACCACGACCTAGCAATAGGGTGTCTCAACCATTCCCGAGCTGGGGGAAGGGCTTTGGGCAAGGCCAGGCAGGAACCAGGCAGGGGATGGGTGCAGCCTGCAAGGATGTGGCCATCTTCTAACTGGCCCCAGCGGCAAAAGGAGGCATCAGGCAGACCCCGCTTTAAGTCCTGAGCAGCGCAACTGATCTCTCCAGCTCAGAAATGACCCACGGTGGGGTGGGAAGTCAAAACCAGGGGGCTGGGCTTGTTCATGCCACCTAGAGGTTCTTTAGGGGGACTGTCCAAACAGGACTTGCTTGTCTGATATCTCAGAATCATCTCCCTGATCTAATCCTCCTTCCGGTCCCAGCCAGCCTCCTCCCTGAGCCCTCGGCACCATCTCCCCATGCCGGGGCGAGACAGAAACCCCATTCACCTCTATGGACTCATTGACACACAACTAGCAAAGGCTGCAGGGGTCGCACAGCCCCCATGCCCCAGGCTGTGCTCAGCCCTGACACTAGGGGGTACAATTCCCATTGACTTTGGCCCTCCGCCTTGCAAAGGATTCTCCTAGCTGACCTTTAGGGACCCTTGGTAACGTTTTTTTTTAAGACACATAAATGACTTAGGAGCCGAAGTCCCATTTTCAGAAGTCTCCAAAGTGCTGGGAATTGAGGGGGCCGGTTGATTTTCCAGGCGGCTTGGGCTCCTACGTCACATGGGGTCTGAGTTAAGTGGGGTGAGGAACCCCAAGGTTAGCCTAGCCCTGGTGTGGGCAGCCACACGGCAAAGCCCTGCCCAAGTGACTGTACCTCCTGGGTGCTGACTCACCCGGGTATGCAGCTAGGATGCCGGGGGCCCCATCAGTAAACTGAGACGCAGAGTTTTTTCCCATTGGATTGTGGGAGACCTTGTCTGTCCCTCTAGGCCAAAGGTGGGCAAACTATGGCCCCCAGGCCACATCCGTCCTGCGAGACCGTCCTGCCTGGCCCTTGAGCTCCCGGCCAGGGAGGCTAGCCCCCGGCCCCTCCCCTGCTGTTCTTCCCCCCCCCCAAGCCTCAGCTCGCCGTGCCGCCAGCGCTCTGGGCGGCGAGCTCCTGCTGCTCTGAGCAGCATGGTAAGGGGGCGGGGAGTGGGGGGGTTGGAAAAGGGGCAGGGGGTCCCGGGGGGCAGTCAGGGGACAGGGAGAAGGGGGGGTTGGACAGGGGGTGGGGGGTCCTGGGAGGGGGTGGTCAGGGGACAAGAAGCAGGGGGGGGTTGGATGGGTCGGGAGTTTGAGGGGGGCAGTCAGGGGGCGGGAAGTGGGAGGGGGCAGATAGGGGGCGGGGGCCAGGCTGTTTGGGGAGGCACAGCCTTCCCTACCCGGCCCTCCATACAGTTTCGGACCCCTGATGTGGCCCTCAGGCCAAAAAGTTTGCTCACCCCTGCTCTAGGCGCATGGAGGGAATTGTGGGAAGGCCCTGGAGGACTGGCAGCATGGTGTCCGGGCAGGTTACCAGCTCATGTGTAAGCACTGCGCCCTAGAGGAGCCAGCTAGCCCAGGGCGAAAGCATCACTAAACTCGGGTTCCGAGGGTTTGTGTGTGGACGGGAACTGGGTTAGGGGCAACCCCTGAGCAAGAACCTGAGTAAATTTTGCAATGAAGACAGATCCTTAGACAATATCAACCAATTCAACTGCATTTTTATTTAAACACCCTACAACATTTACTCACTGAATTTACTCAAATTGCTTCAACCAAATAATGCAAAAGATTAAAAAACCCCACCACAAACTGAACTAAAGTAATTTTGCTCAAACGCTTTGGTAACAAAATGCAAACCCTCAACCCCCCCAGATTATATGTTTCTAAGAGAGATTATTTCTGCATGTTCCTATGCTATGGTGCCGGTACAAGTACCTTAGCAGACAGACATGCCTTTCTATTGTGGCGTGCTACGCGGTCTGCCTTACAGTCGGGGATTTCAGTCAATCGGTTTTTCCCTATGTCTCCCCTACCCCTGTGCCCTGTTCTGTGCAATAACAACACTGCTGAGGGCTTCAAAGCATTTCCCAAGCATTGATTAATAACGGGCCAAACAACAGAGGCTCAGACACAGAAATGTTTTTGTAAGATAAAAAGGCCCAACCTTGCCGCTTCTGCACGAGTCAGTTTGGCCCAGGAAGAAGAACTACTGTGTTACAGTTATCCGGCAAAGGGGGAATTTCACGTATTTACATTTCCAGCTCCTCTGTGAGGCAGGGAAATGCCATTATCACCATGGAGAACAAAGGCAGTCCAGAGAAACTGAGTCACTTACTCAAAGGGAGTCGCGGCCAGGGCAGGGGATTGAACCCTGGCCTCCCAGGGAATGTCTACACTGCAAAAGACCCACGGCTGGTCCAGGGAGCTGACTCAAGCTCACCGGGCTTGGATTGCGGGGCTATAAAACTGCCGTGTAGCCGTCAGGCTGGCGCCCCGGTTCGGAGCCCCCCACAAGCGAGGGTCACTAATACACTGAAGACCTGGCTGCCGAGAATAATTACCCCGGGGATGAATTCGCTGTGCTATATTTAAAGGGCTACATAAAAGGAAGAGGCAGGTTTACTTATTTGACCCCCTACAATTTTGGGGTAGCCACGTTTTAAATGCTCTTTTCTGCCCCTGCATTCCAGAGGCGCGCCCCCACAAAGTGCCCTTTGGGTCGGTTCGGCAGGCTCCGACGCGCGATGTACAAATTGTTCGCTGGACACAGGCCCACGGGTTCCCACAGGAACGGCCTGTTCTGCCCCTCACCCAACTTTTAATAACAGGCCTTTTTATTTTGCTACAGGCTCAGCTAACGAGAGCTTTGCCACTGCGCTTCGTAGTGCTGGAGGGGCAGAGAACACAGGGACGGGCAAACAAACCTCTTAAGAATTCTTCTAAGCCTCACCTTGGAGTTTTGGATCGTTAGGAACGTGCAGGGTCAGTGATCCCTGCTGAATCCAGCCGTCCTGAACCGCTGGAGACAGGATGGGAATGTTCAGCTGGGGCCTCCACTCCGGTTGCAACGTTGGTTTCTGCCAACGCCACCTCCTCTCTCATTTCACCTGATTAATAAGTCTCTGTTTTCCCAGGTCTGCAGCTGGGAAGCACACGGCAGCGCAGGACAGGGCAGGGTTTGCTCACTACACGCCCCTCGTGGGTCTCCACCCGCCTGTCCCGGCACTAGCAAATCGTACGCTCCCCTCACACACGCTGTGCTCTAGTCAGTCCTTTTAAAAAAAAATCCCCAGTGTTTTTCTTTCCCCAAGAGAGCCCGCGATAAGCTTGGTGCTGTGTTCTCGCTGCCAAACCTCCTTTCTTTGGCCAGGATTCAAGTTTCAAAGACAACAAAAGCTCCCAGTGCTTCTAAAAGCTGCAGTTCCAGTTTGATCCCAGACCCCAGAAAGAATTTCCAGACCCGGTGAGGTTGACTCCGACGCCTAAGCCCTTTCTGCAAAGATTTTGCAACTCCACCTCTTTTCTTAACCGGGTTCTTTGAATTGCCCAAGATTTTTGTTTAACAAACACCTTGCTTTATTCAATCAAGCCACTTAAGCTTGTTTTCATTTCCTTCCTAGCTTTGTTACTCTAGAAATAAACAAGAAAACCCAAGAGCCCCTGTAAAAACCCCTTAACAACAAACTAGGATTTAATTTTTGAAGGAAGCGGCTGGTAAACATTCAAGGTGTTCTGCATCAAAAGCGAGCTCTCGGAGACAGAGCTGTGGGAATTCAGTCAGCTGACCTCACGAGAAGAATTTTTCTAGGCCAGAGCCTCGGCTAGCATCCATTACCATTGCTCCATTGAGGTCAGTGGGGGCAGACCCATAGCTGGCTGCAGGTTTATTGACACCAGCTGGGAATCTGGCCCCCTTAAGTTCAACAGAGCTTTAGACGATCCTGAAATGTACTGAAGCAAAAATAACGGAGCAGCTCTCCCCCGTGAAGTGATCAATACACCCACTGCCTTACCTTGGTTTGCAGCTATCTCTGGTGCCAGCTGTGCTGGTCTCTGGCGCGTAGTATTATTGGTAAATGTGCCGTTAATCAGCCTGGTGCTGTCTGGAGATGGGCCCCTGGCTCAGGGCTCCATTCCTGGAGCCACTGCCTTGAGAAGGGGGTTGGCTGGGTTTCCTTTAAAAGCAGCTACCTGGATCCCCTCTGTTTTCCTCCCCTCTTTGTTCATCTTAAAATGGCAGCCCAGGGATTAATCATTACTAGGTGCACAGTCATTAAAAACAACCCGCCAGCCGCCTCCTCCCGCTGCGGCCAGGCCGAAGAGAAAGCTTGTAACTGCAGGAACCTGGCACAGCTGGAGTCAAAAACTTGGCAGCAGCAGACCTAGCGCTTAAATCTCAGCTCCCTGTTCCACCGTGGACATAAATCGCCTCTGATCAAAGCGCCTGGCTGCGTGGCTGGTTCGACTTTAACCCCTTCCGTTCGTCCCGCACATGGACCGACGGGAGAGCAGCCCCTTAGGCAAGGTGGAGCTGCCTCTCCCTGACTCGGGCGGGCCCCAGAGGTCCCGCCGAGCCGCAAGGATCCCAGCCCGGCACTTGGATTTTACTCCTCTTTAAGTCTCGCTCCCTATGCGCACCCCTGCCCTTTGTGAGTGCAATGAGTTTGTGGGGCCCTGGCCTTTGCAGTCAGAGGGTGTCTCAGCTGAATGGCCCACAGGGCTTGAAGTTAAACATGGGGCATGTTGGCAGGATTGGGGCCTTAACTAGCCCCGGATGCCTCATTGTTTCCAATTTCTTGGAGTTTTTTTTTTTTAAATAAAAAGCAGCTTTATACGTGGAAAAAGAACCTAGAGCCGGGTGTGTTGCAGTGAACGTGCGAATAGCCGGGCGGCTCCGACCAGCTGCCTGCACCGGGATGGCTGTCGGTCAGGCCGCTCTGAAACTCTCCCTCTGCAGCGAGCTTCCAGCGCTGGTCACGAGTGCTAACAATCCATGGCTGCACCAGGGTAGCTCATCACGGGTCTGTCCACACGGCATTGTAAACCTGGGTTTACAACTGCTGCGCCCGAGTCGCACAGCTGGGCTAACGGCTTGAGCTGCAGCCACACGGCAACACGACGGCTCGGACCCTAGTCAGGCTCCAATCCATCCCCCAGCAGGGTCCTAGGACCTGGGCCGTGAGCGTTTGCTGACCTGAGTCAGGCTGATGTGTGTAGCCGGAAGGCTCAAACCTGAATCAGCGCCTGGGCTTAGTGTGCAGTGTAGACACACCCCACGTCGTCTCACTCTGCTCCCTGTAGGCAACTGGTCTCTAGCGAGCTCCCAGAAAAGGGATTGGTTTCAAGTCTGTTGTCTCTTGTGTAAGCTCGCTGGGGCAGGACCGGCTTGTGGCTGTGTGTTTGTACACCACCAAGTGCCGTGGGGACCGGGACTCCGAGGCGCTACGGTAACACAGCCAACAGTCAGGTTTTGGGGGGGAAGAGTCACTTTGGTTGTGATTTCTCTCACCAAACCAGTTCCCCCCCACTAACAGAACCGAGGATTGTGGGAGAAGGTGAAACCCTAATGACCATCAAGGGGGCGGCCCAGGAATCAAACCTGGGACCTTCCCAGTAAGAGCATGAGCTGCTACAGCTTGAACGAAGGAAGTAAATCCCCCTGGGGGGAAGCTGTGGCAGAGTCACATCCTCTGGGGGAAGGGGGGTGTGTGTGTGTGTCTCAGGATTCACGGTGAGCAGAGAGCTTCACTAATCTCCCACGTGATGCTGCTATGACCCATGGTGCAATAGCATCACCCTCCTCCCGCACCCCCCTTCAGGGACCCTCTCCAGGGGAATTCCAGCGCAGGGCAGGGCTGATCCTGCTGGCTCCAGGGATTTCACACACGGACGGCCAGGTGTCTTTTATTCAAAGGCGAAGCCGTCGCTCCTTACAGACAGTTACGGGCACCCCCCAAAGCTCAGGTTTTGCTGCACAGATGAACGCCGCCCCCCTCCTCCGATGGCTGCTTTGCAGACAGAGTAAGTGAGCGTGGCGATGAAGTCATGCGCGTAAGAGGCAATCTCTGGCCTGGCTCCCAGGGCTCCAGGAGTCAGGGTCCCAGTCTTGCCCCCGCTGAAGTCAACGACCTGATTCAGACCAGCGCAAATCCTCTGTCTTCAGTGCCGTGACTCCCGATTTTACACCAGCATGAAATGAGCACAGAGCCAGGCCCAGGGGTGTTTTATCCCCGGTCACACCAGCTCCCTTCAGCCAGAAGCGTTGTCCAGTTTCACAGCTTCTCCACAAGGTCTGGTTGCTGCTGGCTGGAGCAGCTGCGCGGCGCACCCCAGTTACCTATTCCCGTGAGCAGGAGCGATGCACCACTCCCCGCTCTGGCTGGGGCCCCAGTCCTCCCACCCCCAGCTTCAGTCCCACCTGGAGAGTGCACATCAGCACTGCTGGTTCGGGGGCAGCACGGGGCAGGGATGGTGCCTGACCCACACGTGACCCAGCTAGGGTGTGTTATGCACAGGAGCCACAAGGCACAAGCACCCCCATAGGTGCAGGAACTAGGAGGCTGCCGCACCCCCTGGCTTGGAGTGGTTTCCATCATATACAGGGTTTACAGTTTGGTTCAATGGCTCTCAGCACCCCCACTATACAAATTGTTCCAGCCCCCCTGAGCAGTCCCCAGTGTCCTGTATCCTGCTCTCTTTCTGGCCAAGGTCCCCCAGACATCAGCAAGCCCCAGAGCAATTCAGGGCTGGGGGACGGGATGTTAGGGACCAGCCCAGGGGCGGCAGGTGCCACTCCCCAGGTGCCAGGCTCAGAAGTACATGGAGCCCTCCTTGGCCGTCCGGTCGTACTCCTGGATCTGAGCCTTGATGTGCGCGAGCTTCTTCTTCAGGTAGTCGCAGCGCTCCTGCTTCTCCAGGAAGGCGGGGTCCTGCAGGGACAGGAGGACGGGTCCTTTGTCAGCATCACCACCACTGGATCTGGGCTTCACCCCCGTCCTCCCCCCCCAAACCGGGGAGCAGGGTCTCCAGGAGGATCCGGGATTTGCCCCGCGCTCCCGACCCTGCGGAGAGCTGTGTCCCCACTGGCAGCGACCGGGCCAAGCGGGAAGGCAGGGAGCGCCCCCACCTGAGGACGTTCCTTTGTACGGGGCCCGAGCCCTCAGCTGGGAAGGCCAGAGCCGTTGCAGCTGCCCTGTTGTGAGCAGCCCCAGACAGGCCAGGATCGAGAGATGGCACAAGACCACGTCAGCCAGTCTAGGGACCCCAAGGGAATCACAGGTTCTAGCTGCATCCAGCAGCCTTCATAGAGAATCCCCGTTAGAGTCATTTGAACCCAGTCCTGGTTCTTCCATACCACAGGGGCTCCACAGCCACACGCGTGGGAACGCCCGAGAGCCCCCGATTGGCCAGAGGGGCCCTGCTTGTTTGGGAGAATTCTTTAGCCAGCGATGCCCCAAGCACTGGTCAAATGGGGACGCGGGCTGGATACATCTACACAGACTGCAATCACACCCCGTGATGGGGCGAGCTCCAGGCCTACAGCGTTCCCCCTGCGTCGGTCTGCCTACTAGCCTCCCGCCCCTTGGCTTGTACTCACCCTCTTTTTCTTCTTGTATTCCTTCCAGACGTTGGAGACCCGGCTCTGTTCCTGCGGAGCATAAAGCAGCGGGTGAAGGGGCCTGGCCGAGCTCTGCCGGGCAGCAGCAGGGAGCAGCCCCTGCAAGCCTGGGTCAGCAGCAGAGCGGGCGGGAAGCGGAAATTCCTTTGGCCAGAAGATTTGGAAACATTTTTCTGTTTGGAATTGGCACCTTTCGATTCTGGCGAGTCAGCGACTGTGCCCCTGGAATGCTGCAGCCAGCTCCAGTAACCAGACAGCCAGGGACTCCAGCAACCCTCTGGGAATAGAGGGAGGACATTAGCCCCCCTTCAGCTGGGCGTCCGGCAGGATAACTTTGACAAGGGCCTGGCTGGGAAATGCTGCTGCTCTTTTGATCTGCCAGCTGGGATCTCAGATCCCGGAAAACCAGGAACTGCCTCGAACAAGCCTGTGTGTCTTAGGAATGTAGCTAGTAGAGAATGACTCAGGGAAAGCATCAGGGAGTCCGGTGGCACCTTAAAGACTAACAGATTTATTTGGGCATAAGCTTTCGTGGGTAAAAAACCCACTTCTTCAGATGCATGGAGTGAAAGTTACAGCTGCAGGCATTATATATTATATCAGGGAAAGCATGTGTGTGTGTGGGGAGGGGAGACACTGAATCAAGGGTTGGTTTATCACTGCTAAAAGGAAGTGTGGGAAGAAATTCCTGACTGGAGTAGGCCCCAGAAGGTCAGACTCTCTCATTAGCAATGTCACGCACGCACCTGCACCCACGCACGCACCAAGCCGGCGTGTGGTAAATAACCAGACCTGCAAAGCCCGGAGTTGGCTTGGATCCCAGCACAAAGAGCAGACGACCAGCTTCCCCTTTCCTCAATCAGCCCTGGGCGTCTGCTCCGAGTATTAATGAAACCAGCAGGAGCAATGTCGGTTCACGGGCCACAAGGGTTTGACTTGAACTGGCTTCCTCAAGGAAACCCGACGTTTCCGGACAGCTCTGTCACAAGAGCGGCAGCGGCTCCTTTGTTGTTCCTGGCAGGCGGCTCAGTCGACCCTCTGCTGCTTCTCGCCTGACTCCGGTACCAGTCTATGGCTTGGGCCAAATTGTTCTGCCTGCTTCTGCTCCTGGTGGGTGCCCTACCTGTCTCCACAGCCCCTCCAGCCCTCTTTGCCAGCACTGCGAGAAAGGGGCCAACTAGTTCCAGTGGGTTTTTGGTGGGCTGTTCCTGTCCTAGTAGGAAATCGGCTGAGACCCGTCAATTCATTCCACCGAACATTCCCCACTGCTGAGCCAGGCGGGAGAGGAAGCCGTCCCCGAGCGGTGAGAGGCCCCGCATCCCAACCCCCGCTCCAGCCTGCCCGTGCCGTGCCCCCTCTGCTTAGCAACTGACCTTCTTGCTGGGCGTGCGATGCGGCAGCCGGCTCATCATGGCGTCCAGCTCCTTGAACTTCTGCAGCGCCGCATGGACCTCGTGGTAGAGCTCCTTGTACTCCGCGTACTGGTCGTTGAAGACGGCCTTGTACTTCTCTCTCTCCTCGGGGCAGCAGATCCCCGGGTACTTCCTACCCAGCCCCAAGAGATTCACGGGGGGGTGGGGGGGGAAAGGACTCTGAGATAGGTGGCAAGGGATGGATCCGCGAATGGTGGGAAAATGTTAACCCGTGAGGCGGGAGGAAACCGGGGACTTATTAGGAAGGAAAATACCTGCAGAGCTGGGTGGGTGCTCAGATATTATGTGTATTATAGTCGTCTCTAGGGGCTCAGGGCCCCACTGCGTCAGGTGCTGCCAGGAGAGACCCTGCCCCAAAGAGCTCAGAGTCTATGTAGACACAGGAAGGCCATTCTCCCACTGGGGAATTGAGGCCCAGAGAGATGCAGTGACTTGCTCAAGGTCACCTGGAGAGCCTGGGACAGAGGCAGGCATTGAACCCAGGTCACCTGGATCCCAGCCTTAGCTGCCGGGATGGAGAGTGCTGCATAAAGCCAGTGCAGGCTTTTCAGCCCCCCACCCTCCTGCTAATGACCCACCAGCACACAGCCCTGAGCCAGCCTTCGCCCGCTCCCGCAGCCGGGGACATGGCCGGGGGGGGGGGACGGGTTGTTACTTACACAACATAGTCGGGGACGATGTGCGGCTTTGGGGTGTGCCCCGTTGGGAGGGAGCAACTCAAGGCCCCCGATGCCTCGCCCTTCTCGGAGAACCCCAGCTGTTTGGTGACCTTCCCTGGGAGGCTCCTGGATGGCATCACCTCGTCCTGGAAGAAGATCCGCTTGGGTCTGGCTTGCAGGAGGATGGGATTGTGCTTAAAGAAACAGAGGGGCGTGAGGCTCAGCAGCAAAGCGACAACCCACATGGGCCTCGAAGAGTGAGCTCCGAGAGCCTGGGTTAACACCCCACTTCCTCGAGAGCAGCCTCCAATCTCTAGGCATGGCCTAGCCACTGGAGGGAGACACTGCCTCAGGGAGGGTTAGGCAAGCCCCAACCCCCCAGCCCCATGCAAAGGGCGAGGGCACACAGGGGGTGTGATTGTAGCACCTGTAGATACAGAGATCAGCGCTAACTGGGTAACCATAGCATCACGCCCAGGACCTTGGGTAGGTACCTGAGCTAGTACGTCTGCAGGAGCGGCAGTCACACGTCCTGACGGCGGGGCAGAAATACCCCGAGAGAGGGAGGTTACTGCCGCCCAGAGCCAGCGAGCTGTCAGCCGCACAATCTGAGTGATGGCTGTCTCTGACGCAGCCCGGGCTGGAGACAGGCGGCTGGGCTGGGTGGATGCTCCAGAAGGATGATTTGTGCATCTCTGGAAGGCTTCGGTTCGTGGGTCCCCACTGGGATCCCACTGCATGGAACCATTTCCTGTTCCTACGGAGTTAATCCCGGAGCCAATATAACCGCCTCTGTCTCCAGCTCGGGGTTTGCCCCAACCTTTGTAGGACTCTCCGCCACAGCCTCACCCCACACAATGCAACCGCGCATGGGGCTAGGGGCATAGGGCCAGGTTACTCCCTTTGATACCAGATAGCCAGGCATGAGCCCCCCGGGGGAGCTCCCCAGCACAACGAACTCCCTGGCAGGCCTGGGTGGAGGGGGGAGCAGTGGGGAGGCTGCAGGAGGGAGGGGGCGTGTCAAAAGTAGGAGGGGGTGTGGCTTAGGTGGGCCTGCCTTCTGCCTCCCGGCAATGCCCCATAAGAGCCTTTGACGCATGAGTGCAACCCGGCCCCTGTAGCCCTGGAACTGAGGCGGTACCTGCATGGGGCGAATCCTTCCCAGAGCCAAGAGAAGGCGCCGGGCCTTGGGGACAGGGAAGGGGGCAGAAGCGCTAGGAAGCTGCCTCCTCCTGCTCTGGGGCACGCATCCCGGGGGAGGACTCACTAGCACTTCAAAGGCCTCCCGCTGCTTCCTCGCCATCTCGTGCCTCCACATCTTCAGAGACACCAGCGCCCCGGCCAGGTAGAGCAGGGTGGTGATGAAGAGGAAGACGAGAGCCGCCACCTGGCCCCCTTCCACTCGGCAGAAGGCGGCTATGAGTGGGTTGCTGGCGAACGGGGAGTAGCAGAGGCCGCCGCGGTTCACGTCGTTGACGTAGGCGATGGCCGCCCCCATGTAGAGGAGGAACATGATGATGTTGAGGGCAAACTCCGTCAGGGGCCACCAGTGGGAGTCTAGGAGGATGGTCCTATAGTACATGGTGACCCCCAGCCCCAAGAGGATCACCGTGACCAGCCACGCCAGGCTGGCCACCACCAGCACAAAGGGGGTCATGGGGCCGTAATAATTGTACCCATAGCCTCCCCCCAAAAGGCCGTCTGACAGCAGGTTCCCGCCGTACAGGTTGTACCACTGGTAGTCCTTCTGGATGTAGGCACAGACACAGGCAAAGACCATGCCGCCAAACAGCAGCTCCAGCCCGGCCATCAGCCTGAGCAGGCCTGGCCAGGACTTCATGTAGGAGTACTTGAGGTTGTAGGCCTCTAGCTTCTCCTCGTAGCTCGGCAAGGCGGGTTGGCCCTGCTGGCTCTTGGGAGGAGACATCTCTGTCTCCTGGTGACACTCAGAGGGACTGGACCAGGAGGGTTCCTGGAAACCGCTGCTGGAGCTGCCCTCGCGGGCTGGCCCGTGGCGATCTAACAATGGACTTACGGGTGGGGAGCACTGGGCGGCGGTGTAGGCCAGTGGCAGGAACAGCTCGGGCTCTCGCCTCCATCTTTGGAAAAAGTTCTTCCACGACCGCGGGATAAAACGCCTGACGGGCTTCAAGGGAGAGGCCTCTTGGTTCTCCGAGCTGCGGGGAATGTCCCCGACGGGCGGCTGGGCAGGCAGGGGAGGCTCACGGGCAGAGGAATCGAAAGAGTCAGACAAGTCACTCTTGCCGGGGTAGGACCTGCTGGATGCCCTGGTCCAGGCTTGTGAGGGCCACATTTGCCAGGAGGAGTTTAGCGGGTCTCCGTCCGACTCCACAATGGGCCGCCTCTTCTCCCTAGAGGAGGTAGAATTTGCCATGTGTCCAAGGAGTCACAGCATTTCAGTCTCTAGTCTCATCAGCACCACTGGGACTGGGGGGAGCTCTCCTCTCTGCGGTCTGGCCAGGCTCCTGTTGGAGCGGGAGGGAAGAAACAGGGACAGGTGAACGCTGAGGTTCATGGGCTCTTTGCTACAAGCCCATTCGTTTATTCATTACATCGGCAAATAAAATTCCCTTGGTGAGAGTTGGCATCCTGCTCTCTTGTCCCACTCTCCATTCCTGAGCAGCTGCCGTGGCCTCCTGGCCCTATGACGGGCAGTGTGGTCTAGTGACTAATGGCCAGGAGACCTGCGTTCATGTCCCAGCCCTGCCCATGGACCTTGGGTAAGTCACTGCCCATCTGTGTGCTTCGCTAGCCGCCTCGTCTGGTTAGACTGAGCCCTTCAAGGCAGGGACTGTCTCACGCTGGGTATGTACAACGCAATGGGGCTGTGGTCTTGGTGTGCACCTTAGAGGGGTTCCAGAGCAGGGCTTTGAACCTAGCAACGCCCATGCTCAGACCACGAATTCCTCTCCTATAGCGTTGCCTTGGGCCTGCGGCTCGTCCCCCATCGGTCACTGCTGATTGATAAATGTTCAGCACCAAGGGAACAATCTGAACATAAAGAACGTAAGAACGGCCACACTGGGTCAGACTAATGGTCCATCTAGCCCAGTGTCCTGTCTTCCGACAGTGGCCAGTGCCAGGTGCCCCAGAGGGAATGAACAGAACAGGGAATCACCAAATGATCCATCCTCTGTCGCCCATTCCCAGCTTCTGGCAAACAGATACTAGAGACACCCTCCCTGCCCATCCTGGCCAATAGCCACTGATGGATCGATCCTCCATGAACTTATCTAGTGCTTTTTTGATTGGCTTATGGTGATGTCACCACCACTCTTACACTCCAGTTCTTCCCCATCCGTAGGAATCAGCACTGGTAACCAGCCCCTTTGGCTCGGGTGCCCCGGGCACCCACCCCATTAATGCCACTCGAGGCTGGGCTGTAACGGGGCTGCCTGTCAGGCCTTCTCGTTGAAGAGAGAGAGAATTGCTTGGCTGTTTGGGATTGTTCTCAGCTCATCGCCCAAGCCTCAGGAGCCGCACAATCTCTGTTGGACGTGAAAAGCAATTAGAGGAGTTCTGGGCTGGCACAGCCAGCTTTCTCCCGGGCAAACAGCCACGCCGACCAGCGGCTTTCACTGGCCATTTCGCTGCTCTCCTGACACCGCCGAGCGCATCCGGTTCAGAAATAACAGCGCCAGCTAACAAAAGAAAGGCCGCCACGTCTAAGGAGAGTCCTCTCCCCTTCTCCAGACTGCTTGGGCTTTTTCATTTCTCACCCACCGTGAGCACCTGGCTCCGTAGCCCCTCCATAAAACCTGGGTTCTACTCAGGGGCGTCCCCGGCTGGTTCTGGGGTGGGGATGTGGCTTTTCCCTTTGTACTAGAACAGCCACCCAGGCAAGGTGGGGTCCACAGAACCATGTTTACTAAGGACACACAACACGCAAGGACTGATTACATCACACTGCCGGCCCGGCTGCCTTCTAAAACATGGTGAGCACCACTAGCTGGCTCACGAATGAGTTAAAGGGATACTACCTTCTGCACTCACCTGACTAATGCCACCTGCAGTGCAGGGCTAACATCACGGGGGGCCCGATCAGCACCCCATGGAAAAAGACGCTAACAAGTCACGTTCAATTGAGGTTAGTGTGTGTGTGTGAAATCTGGAGGGAACAACGCCTTTGGCTGGGTTGGGGGATTGACTTGGGGGAACTAACAGCGTGAGCAGCTGCTTGTTGAGCTGAAGGATGGGTCCATCTGCCCAGGGAGACTTTGTTCATCCAGAGGGCACAGCGAGACGGACCCCAGAAGAAGTTTGGAGCTCCTGTTTTCTATCTCTAGAGGGCCTGGGGGCGTTCACACTAGGGCTGGCTGGAAAACAAGTATTCTTGGGTTTTGTTCCAGATTGGAAAAACCACCGCAAGAGCTTTGGAAATTTTTCATCCACCCCCCCCCCAACCCCCCCCACATACATGAGAGTGAGTGAGACAACCTCCCTCCACCCCCAGAATAGCCCAGTGGCCCAGGCCCTCACACGGGTGAGCCAGGTTCAAGTCCCCACTCTGCCTGATTTGGAGCAAGGACTTGAGCGTTCCCCTCTGTCATCCCAGGTGAGCCCCGGCCCCTTGGCTGTCCCAGACCTGAGACACCTTCCTGATGAACGGGCCGTCCGAGCCAATGCCTTCCCACCAGACGTTTCTGTTTTGATGAATTGGCATTTTTAAGTGGAAAAAACCATTTCATCGAAAAATTCCCACCCGGCCCTAACGAGCGGGGATCTCGTCGGTTTCTCTAGGCAAAGCCAGCCACAGTGAGGCCGCCACCCTGCCTTACCCTGGAGCACACAAAGTCCAGCAGAGAGCCGCACACCCCCTCCGGCCTGGGGCTCAGCTGCCCTGGGGATTCTCGCACTGGTGTGGCTGCGCTGTACCAGCGGAGAGCAGGGCTTGCGCCCGCGGGACCTACCCCGTCCGCACCACTGCAGGCCCCGTGTTACACGCCCGGGGCCCACTTCTGCTTCCAGCTCGAATCAGCAGCAGTGGCGCTGCAGTCAGCGGAGTTGGACCGGGGGAGACGGTTGGGAGCCAGGGCAGGACCGGTTTGTAGGATCTGCACCCAGCGGCAGGGTATCTTAGGCCACTCCAGCCTTCCCAGCCTGGCCACTAACTGCGCCTACGCTCAAGAGGGGAAATGCCCCAGGATTTCCATCAGAAAACGGCGTGAGCCATTACCTGCCCTTCCCTTGCGGGGACACGGGCTGCGGGGTACATAGGTTCATAGCTGATCCTCACCCTCCTGCTGTCATCCTGGCAAAGTCGGGGTGTTGTGAAGGCGTCCAGCCCAGCTGCTCCCCTTGGTGCATTATTAGCCTCCAATGTAAAACAACGAGTTAAACATTAACTGTGCCCAGCCGCCAGGCAGCCCCGTGTGCAGAGCCGGGGGCCCTTGTGTGGCCGGATGATAAGCTCCACCCCTGGGGGGGAGTTCCAATGGAGCCCCCCCCCCTTCCCCGAAGGCGGGCGGCACTCTGCCCCCGGCTTTCCTGCCTATCAGCCAAGCCTTCCTGGTGGCAGGGACAGGGCTACTACCAGCAAAAATAAAATCTGTGAGCGCTCTGTGCCTGCCAACAGACACCGTGGATTCCTACTGACCCCCCGACGGTTGGGTTGCCAACAGGATTCGAGCCTTTGAGCTTCAGCAGCCCAGTACAGACCCCTCTCCCACTGGAGCTAAAGGAGTAACTCCATGAACTGGCAGCAGCAGTAGGCTAGCACTGGGGAGGCCAATAGTATGGTTATGAACAGCATGAGGGTGATCACTGCCCCCTACTGGCTGGACTCAGCTGTGTACCATAGGCACTATATTGCTAGCAGATAATGAAGATTTTCCTTTAAATCAAATGGCTGAGACTGGGCCAGAAGGATCGGCGTCCACACGGCCTGAGGCCCAGCTCTGTCTCAGCACACCCTGCTGCACTATGGCTGAAGTGTTTCTCCAATCAATTAGGAGGGGCAGGATCATTCACCTTCCTGGGGCTGCGGCACGACCAGCCCCCCCGCAGCTAATCAGATTTGGGCTGGGCCAACATAGAAAAACATTTCCCATTTGCTGGGTTGTTTTAAGCATTACACGTGGCACCTTTCTGGCTCTTGATCCCCCCGAACTAATCAGGCACGCCTAACCCCTTCCTTGCCACTGCGCTATCCGCCCACCCCTTTGTTGCACTTAGTATCACCGAGTCTATAAGCTTCTCTCTAGCCTGGGTGGGGTCCTAGCCTGGGGCTCACAGACAGATTTCAGGAGGCCATGACCACGCCCCGTTTCTTTAGATGAGGCAGAGGGGTGGGGCGCGGGACCCACTTTTTTTCTGTTGTAATAGGAGGTCACAGCCAGCAGGAGGCACTGTGCTGACAGCTACTTAACTTACGACACTTCATGTACCCTAGGCTATCACCGTGTGGGTCTTTGTCCCCCTCTGTTGGCTGCTCCACATACAGTCAGGGGCTGGGGGGAGACCCATGAGTCCTTCTGGCTGAACTGGGCCGATGGGATTCTTAGTGCCAAGCCCAGAAGCCACGGCAAAGCCACTCCGTGCCAGGGAGAGGGGTGCATTAGCAAGAGAGACAGAGCAGCTTTCATCAGAGACACTGCAGGCACTGTGTCGGCATGAACCATTCACCCCCAGCCCCTTCTCTCGGGTCGGGTCAATTTTCCTCATTCCCCAGATAGGGAAACTGAGGCACGGAGCAGGGCTGTGACTTGATCGAGGTCCCAGCAGGAGGCAGTGGCAGAGCTGGGCCTGGAACGTAGGGGTCCTGACTCCAAGTCCTCCGGGTTCTAACCACTAGACCCGCCCACCCCCACACTACGACACCACAAAGGACGATGGCAGAGGGTTTGCCGTACCCCGAAGCGGCCAACACAACAGCTAGAGACCAAATTAAGAAGACTGGTTGGGGAGGAGGGTGGGAAACTGAATTTTAAGAAGTCCAAGTCCTATTAAACATGGCGCATCCCAGGACAAGTAGCTCTGATGAGCCACAGCAGCTGATGGCTCTGGTCAAAGGGCATCTCTTTGCAGCAGCAGGCAGCAGGGGGCGCCCTCCCCCTACAGTTCACACTGGTCCCAAGTTATTTGTGAAGCAGAATAAAGGGGCGTCTTTGTCCATACAGCACCCCCTGCCAGCCTCAGCCGGTGACTGCAGAGAGCAGGTCAGGCCCAGGTAGGGCTGGGTCAGTCTTCCTCTCACAGGGCGGTGACACCGTCCACCCCCCGCTCCACGGTGCTCCCAGCCTTGCTGGCCAGGTGAGCTCCGGACGAGTGGCGTTTTGTTTCCCGGTGCAGTTAGAGGTCAGGGGCTAAACGAGAAGACCGGGCGTGCCGCAGCCACCCAGCACCCGTCGTCCTTTGTTCCTAGCCCTGGCGCTTCAGGTCTGGATGGTCCAGAGATCGCAACTCCCGGGTAGGGCCGGGTTTCAGGCTTATCATTATTACTGAGTCATTGTATTGCAATATCCCCGGGGCGTCCCTGTCACGGAGCAGCCCCCCGGTGCCCTAGGCGCTGAACAGACACGCCACAAAGAGACCGTCTCTGCCCCAAAGCGCTTCCAGTCTAAACCGGATTAGCTCAACAGTGCTCCGCCCCCAGTGCTCCCATTCTGACGTCCCTCAGACCCACCCTTGCTCAGGAACAAGGCTCAGGCAGTGTGAGAGGAAGATGGGTGGGGGGTCTAACAAGAGCAGTAGGGAGTGTCTTGTAGACACCCTGATAAATCCCTGGTGGGGTGCAGGGCCCTGCACGTTCTTGTAGGGCTGCTCTTAGCCAGGCCGCCAATAAGTGCCCAGGAAACCCAGGTGCAGGTGGGGGGCGTTTGTGGGGTCCCCCAGTGGGGTTTGCACTAATTTCACAGCCCCCCGTGGTTTGGCTCCTACAACCCCCAAATCTCTAAGCAGAAACCGTCATTGTGGCTGTGAGCCACCTGCTCTTGGGCAACAGAAAACCAAGCGAGCCGCACGCTGTTTCCACCCAGAAATCACAGCACAGCCCCGCACTGCCTTGCACATCTGGACCCCAGGGCGGGAGGTGGTGTTCTCCCTACTTTACCAGTGGGGAAACCGAGGCACAGAGAGGGAGAAGGGAGTTGTTCAAGGTCACAAAGTGAATCTTGACTCCCAGTCCCTGCGCCTGGCTTCCCTGCTCTAACCACTAGGCTCCCCCTTTGTCTTCTGAGAGCCCAGACTAGAACCCCCGAGTCCTGATCCCCATCTGTCCCTGCTCTAGCCACCGGCCTAGACAGCCTCCCTGTTTCATTGCAAAGGTTCCAGGTCCCCATTAGTGGTGCCCTACTACCGCATTCCTGGGTCACCCTCTCCCCCAGTCCCTCCCACACAGACACCCCGGAGCTCTGCTGTGCATTTCTGCTAATGAAAATACGCCCGACCCCCCGCACGAATCCAGCTGGCCTGGCATGTTTCACTGCACTCCAGGGGCAGGCGGGCTCCGGCAGCGGCTGGCCTGCGGCTGGCTCTGGGCTCTCGCTGGCCTGCTCCCAGCAGGGGCCTCGGTGTCTCTGGCTGGCAGGCAATGACCTGCCCAGCTTGCTTCTCATGCAGAGGCCTCTCCTCTCCGGCTGGTGGAAGCGCTAAGCACTCGATCCGCTCCAAAGCTGCCCTGGGTGGCTTAGGGGGACACTGGGAGCTAGAGAGCCCCAAAGAACCACAGGGTCTGTCTGCGTCCAGCAGCCTCCCCAGAGAATCCCCCTTTACCATCACTTCACCCGCCCAGCTGAGCCAGAGGGGTCGGTTCACAGCCTCTCCAGCGAAACCAGCTGTGCCCTGCCTCAGACAGCGCCCCCGGGATAGGCTCAGCTGGTGAGGCTGGGGAGCCCTGTGGGTCAGAGTCGAGGAGACTGATCCAACTCCCTACCCCCACTTGGCGTCTGGGCTGATCGACACCAGCCGGGGATCTGGCCCACTGACGCCAGTCTTAAATGCTGGGCCTGCCAGGGAACGCACGAGGTGCCAGTAGCTGACACTGACCCAAACCCAGCTGAGGGGGGGAGCCCTGTTCTGGGCTTGGCTCACTCAGATCATAAACACAGCCACAGCCTTGGACTCTCCCTCCCCCCTCCCCCTCCTGCTGGTGCCCCCCAAGCCTGATCCACAGCCTGTCGCTATTCCAGCCCTGGGCTCCCCCATACACACAGCTCCGCTGGTGCCCCTCAATCCCAACTTGCAGCCCCCCGTCTCTGTAGTCGGCTCACTACATTTTGTCAGGCGGAGGCGGGGAACCAGCTTGGCACGTACAGACGGAGCCCGCGCAGCGCAGTGGAGACGATTCCTTCCCCGGCGCCGGCTCTCAGCGAAGCCGAGGTGGCAGGTTGATGGATGAGGCCGGGGCAGCTCGCAGGCTGGATCCATAATGGGAAGGGGAAGCGCCGCGGCTTATTGATGCGTTCCTGGCCAAGCGTCAGAGAGTGATGGACGGGCCGGGCTAGGCATCCGTGGGCGAGGGGGATAGTTACCGAACAGCTGCCATTCCAGCCCTCAATTAGAAGCTGAAGTTCATTTCACGCCTCACAAGGCGCTTGGCAGGAGGATTTTTCAAAAATAAAATCAAATAAAACCAGCCACAATGAACATCTCTCCCCCCCCCCGGGCTCGCTGGGCACGGGGCAGGCATGGCCCTGGCTTAAAGGGGAAGGGTCGGAGCCTGAACTGCCTCTTGGCCTCCAGCCTCAGTCATCTGCTCTAGCATTAACCACCCCCCCCGCCCCGCCCCGAGCCCTGTGCATGGTGCAGCAGCTGGCTCTGTGGGGAGGGGGTTATTCCAGGGGGTTCGGTAGCTGAGCTGCCACTGGGATTTTAGGGTATTTTGCCTTATCATCTCTCTGCAAAGGACAAGATCGGGGAGAGGAAGGTGAGTCTCATACAAGTCAGAGGGCTGGTTCAGATGGGAGTAGCCAACAGCTCAGGGGCAGATTCAGGGAGCGAACCCAGGGGTCCTGACTCCCTGCCCTCCCTACTCCAACCATGAGACCCCCTCAGCTTCACAGAGCTGAGGACAGAACCCAGGAGTCCTGGCTTTCAGCCACCCACAGCACTCAGCACTCCCCTCAAGCCCCTGGCTTGCTGGGTGTGAATCTAGTACCCCGGAAAGAGTCCATACTGATTCCCCTCGAACCAGACACGGCCAAGGGCAGATATTTGGGGCAAGGCTCTGGCTTGTTCTGCCCCCCCCCCCCGAACTCTATGCCTGATGCTAATGGCCCAGATGCACTGGCCTGGCTCACAGCTCACCCTGCAGTGGTGCCAGGTCCCCTCCATACTCGTTGGTTTCCGGGTTCTGCGGAGGGCACGGCTACTTGCTGTGTGGTCCGATGTGATCCAGTCTCAGATCTCTGTGCTCCTCTGGCGGGGCTCGGATTGCGGGGACAGTCGGGCTGACACATGCTCCCCTCCCAGCTCCGTTAGAGTCACTCACTCTGCATCAAAGCCCTTCGCTGGTTGTGACCCCACAGCCCTAAGGAATGCCAGTGAGAGGGGGCGAGCTCCTGCCTTTGCCAGCTGGAGCCGAGGGCACAATCTGCATCGCCATCCTCTGCCCGGTTGCAAAGTAAATTAGTTAATTAATCCATAAAGCCCCCTCAGGGAGGCAGGTGAGGCTTATCCCCGTGTTAGGGAGGGGGGAACTGGCACAGACAGGTGAAGTGACTTGCCCAGATTACAACAAGGAGAATGGAACCCAGGAGTCCTGATCCCTGCTCTACCTACTAGAGAATACTCCCTTCTAGAGCTGGGGCCAGGAGTACAGATTCCCAGTCCCCCCTGCTCTAACCACTAGACCCCACTCCTCTCCCAGAGCCAGGGATAGAACCCAGGGGTCCTGGCTCCCCATTCCCCAGGGAGTTATGAACCAATCCTTCATCTCAGAGCCAGGACCAAGCCTGGCTGCTGCAGAATGCGATTGGACCAGTTGGAATTTGGCCGGGAGGCCAGAGGTCATGCCCCGACTCATTGTTAAAGTGCCAGGGGGTCTCTGGTGATTGCAAGAGCTCAGGAACTTGGTTTGGTGCCCCCAGCAGTGCTGGGGCCTGTGCTGGTCGGAGCTAACACAAGGGAAGAGCACCTCTTACTGAATCACCAACACCATCCCAGACAAATATTTCCTCCGGCCCTGCTCAGCTCAAGGGTGAGCATCCCCTCCAGTGGAGCTGCTGGTACCGGCAGCTGGCCACTCAGCACGCTGAAGGAGAGCGACAGGCAGCAAGTCACCCCCACGGGACCTCAGCAGCTCCCGTGCTCCACAGAGCAGCAGGCCCTGGCCATGGAACCAGCCCAGGGACGCTGCCAATGCACTCAAGGCTGCTTGACTCCTCCGTGACGCTGGGCTCTTGGCTCAACTCCAGCCCTGCTGCAGTCAGTCCCCCGAGATGTCTGCAGCTAAAGCAATTTGCACCAAGCTACAACCCAGCCCTGAGGTCTCCATGTGCCCCGTCCCTGCAGGTCACGGGACGATCAGTTTCCAAACCAAGGCCAAGACCCATGTGGGCGGCAGCCCCTAAACGCTGCTCCTACCACAATCAACAGTGAAGCTCCTACTGGCTTCCACAGGATGCGTGATCTGGCCCAGCCACTGCTATCAAGCCTGCGGAATGAGCTGTAGGACCCTGACAGCCGCAATCCCAGGGGATTGAGCTGGGCAGCTCCAGAGCCCAAAGCACAAGGCAGTTCACCAAGAGCCAAGGTGCCCCAGCTGGGGCTGCCCAGACTCCGCGCTGTAGCTCGGGCCCAGAGGGGTGCCCAGAACGACAGCTGGGTGACGTTGTTCCACCGAAACTTTTTGTAGCCAAAAATGCAGGTTCGGCAACACCAAAACCTCCCGTGAATTTGGGTCGCTTTCGCCGAACTGGCTCAGTCGGGAAAAACCTGCGACAAAAATCAAATCAAAACATTTTGTTGGACAGTTTCCATTTTTTAGCTCACTGTGTTTTCAAAAAAAAGGACAAACAGCAGAAACGCTCCAACCGGAAACGAACCGTTTCCTTTGACCTGACACACATTTTTTTCCCCCAACTTGGATTTGCCCCACATTTCACGAATGTTTGTTTTCGGTTCGACCCGGAACAATTTTTTCCCTCCGGAATTGATAGTGAACAGAAAAATCCGTTATTGCCCCAGCTCTCCCTGCTAGACACACTCACCGGTGAGTTACACACTAGCCAACCTTCTGGCTTTCCTTCAGCTCTGTAGCTGGCTCCCTCTGCAGGTCGTCTTCTAATCCAGGAACCCCCAACCAAGACTTCCCCAGAGCCCCAGAGATAACACGAGTATCTCAGGACAAGCTGACATCGCAGGAGGAGAAAGAAGTAAACCGCTCATCCAGTAAATATTACAGATCTCGCCACGCCGCATCCTGCGACAGTGCATACAAAACACTGGCCATATGCTGGACTCTTTCTTTCTTTATTTTTCCCTTAAAAAAAAAATTTCGATATTCCTAAGGAAAAGTCACAAAGGACCAGACCCCTCGCCCCCCGTCCCCCCGCCGCTCCTGCCAGGATCTGAAGTTTGGCTTCAAAGGAAAAGGGTTGATTTGAAAGTTCCCTGGATTCTGCCATCAGAACCCACATACTGGAGTGAAGCTGGAGGCCAGGGGACCGAGGCCCTGCACCGCTGTGCAACCATTTGCACCAGTGCAAAGCGGGCGTGAAACGCTGTGACTCTGACTCGATAGCGTTTGACTTTGCACTGGTGTAAATGATGGTGCAAGGCGTGGAAATCTCTCCTTGCCAAACATTTAAAATTCCATTTACAATGGGGACCAGCCATGCCCCTCCCTTGGTAAATCACAATGGAACGGTCTGTTGCGCCAGGCACCCGCCTCAAAGAACGTTCAGTCACAGGAGGCCTGTGATTGGCTGAGCATCCCCTGTGTGTCTTAGGGTATTCAGTCAGCGCTGGGTTGAGACCATTCATAAAACCCAGGGAAGGGGGTGAGCAGCAGGATTGGGAGAACGGGGCCGTCGGTGTCACCCCATGATATTCCCTTGTGTCAATGACCCTCCCACACTAGGATTCGGATTAAAAACTCCACACCGTGCGCCTGATCTCTGGGAAGTCTGGCCTAGAGGATGAACTTGTCCACTGGGACAGAACCAGAACCCTGGCTTGGGCCTGTCCCTGCTCCCGGGCGGGTTCCTCCACCTGGGTTTTGATCCCCGTGACGGCGCCGTGTCCCCAGACCATGTCTCCCCTAAGGGACCAGGACAGGTACAGCTGGGATCCTCCGGCTAAGCACCGAGAATGCCCCTGGTCCAGTCTCTCCTGGGCCCCAGCCTCCCTGCGCTTTGTGGATCGCACTGAGTACGCTTGAGACGCAGCCGTTACCCATCAGCCTGCAGCCTGTCCCCCAGGGGCAGGGACCTCGGGCATTCGTGGTGGGGCCACGGCTCAGCCTGGGGATCATAGAATCAGAGAATAGCAGGGTTGGAAGGGACCTCAGGAGGTATCTAGTCCCACCCCCTGCTCAAAGCAGGACCAATCCCCAACTAAATCATCCCAGCCAAGGCTCTGTCAAGCCCTGGGATGTTTCACGGACACCTCCCCCCTTCCAGCACCCACCTCCCCTCCCCTTCCCCGTCGCCCGGCACCCATCTCCATCCTCCTTCCCTGTCGCCCAGCACCCACCTCCCCTCCCCTTCCCCATCACCCACCTCCCCTCCCTTCCCCATCGCCTGGCACCCACCTCCATCCTCCTTCCCCATCGCGTGGCACCCACCTCCCCTCCCCTTCCCCGTCGCCCGGTACCCACCTCCCCTCCCCTTCCCCGTTGCATGGCACCCACCTCCCCTCCCTTCCCCGTCGCCCGGCATCTACCTCCATCCTCCTTCCCCGTCGCCCGGCACCCACCTCCCC
>NW_020664545.1:3229719-3236059 GCF_002925995.2 Terrapene triunguis
CTTCCCTGTCACACGGCACCCACCTCCCCTCCCCTTCCCCGTCGCCCGGCAGCCACTCCCTTGCCATTTGTGATGATAGAAAACCTCAGTGGCTCACCTGGAAGATTGTAGTTCATATAACGTTTAGCTTTTAACATCATTCAAGGGGGGGAGCCAGCCCCCGTGCCCATCCCTCCCTCCCCAGGGCAGAGCTCTAAGGGCTCATGGGGCAGGCAGCTCCGAGTGAAATCCCCACTCTGCTCACTTCCCCCCTCCCTGGAATACCGGGGCATTGCTCTGCCCCCCCCCTCCCCGGCGTTCGCTACACAGAGTTCCTTCCGCAATCCGCAGCCGGATCCAGACCCATCCTGGGTCCCGGCTGCCGTGTGGCGCTGTGGTCAGGAGCCATCGTCAGCCAAGCTCTTCGGGCCAGGCGGGATCGGCTGCGCCTGCCCTGTTCACAGTCTGTATTGGCTTAATATTGCAGCCAGGAATCTCACAGCGCTTTACAACGGTCAGTATCGTTATCCCCCATTTTACAGATGGGGAAACTGAGGCACAGAGTGGTGAAGTGACTAAGCTGAGGTCACCTAGTGGAACAGCCAGGCACAGAACCCCAAAGTCCTGATTCCTAGTCCCTGCCCTGCTCTAACCGTGAGACAGCACCCCGCTTCCTAGACCTGGGGAGAGAAGCTGGGAGTCCTGGCTCCTTGCCCCTCCAGCTCTAACCACTAGATCTCCACTGCTTTCCCACAGCCAGAACTAGCCGCCAGGATTCCTGGCTCCCAACAGAATCCAGATCCCCTTCCTGTCACCACTCGACCCCTCCCCCACTCCCAAAGCCTCCTAAAGAACCCAGGGGTCCTGCCTCCCAGCCCTGTGCCCTAACCACTAAACCACGCTGCTTCTGTATGGCCCATTGTCATGACGACCTAGAGCGGTGCCCTGGCTCCACCCAACCGGTGCCCGTTCCGAGGGCGGCCGGGTTCCCTCGCCATGAGCCCTGGGGCACCTGCCCCCCGCCTCTCTCCGCCCTGCCCCTCCTCCCCTGGCTCCCCCCTGGGCCCATGTGGCAGCTCTAGCTTCACTCCAGCACGAGGAACTCCGGGAGTTTAACTGTACAGGGCTTTACAGAACAAAGCAAACAGGATCGGCCACACAATGGCCAGACATAAACGGGCCCGCGCGCCGGGCCCGCCCCCCTGGTGTCACCCGCTCTCCGACGAGGTGTGGGGAGCGGTGGAAGGAGACTTCCGCCGGCGCGTGGGCGTCCACGAGGATCTCTCGGAGCTGTTGGAGATGGGGCAGAACCTGGGGGCGCAGCGCTTGGCCAGCTCTCGCTGCTGCTGGCTGATGGCTTGGCTGATGAGTCCGGGCAGGGCGTGCAGGCTGAGGCCCAGCGAGTCGATCTTGCTCTCCAGGGTGTTGATGCGTTTCTCCAGGTCCTCGTTGCGCTCTTGGAGCTCGGAGATCATGTCGTACATGACGTTCTGGGTCTGCCGGAGAGAAGGGGCGAGGCCAAGCGCTCAGACCCGACGCCATCTCAGCAGGCAGCCGCAGGGCTCCTGGCCTCGCAGCTCCCAAGGCGCTAGCCATTAAGGGCTCCTGATACCCATCCCCAAGGGCTAGGACTCAGAGCCAGGGGACAGTGACGTACCAAAGTGATTATTCCGCCAAGGCTACACAGCGAGAGCCAGTGGAGAACTGGGAATAGCACCCAGGAGCCCTGACTCCCAGTCCCCTGCTCTAACCACTAGACTCCACTTCCCTCCCATAGCCAGGGATAGAACCCAGGAGCCCTGACTCCCAGCCCACCGCCATCCACTATAATACAGCAGAGCCCACTTCCCTCTCATAGCTGGGATAGAACCCAGCAATCCTGATTCCCAGTCCCCTGCTCTAACCACTAGACCCTTTCCCCCTCCCATAACCCAGACCTCACTCCCCTCCCGGAGCTGGGAATAGAACCCAGGATTCCTGCCTACCAGCCCCCGGCTTGAACCACTAGCTCCTGCTCCCCTCCCAGAGCCAGGAACGGAACCCAAGAGTCCTGGCTCCCAGCCCCCTGCTCTAATCACTAGAGCAGGAGTGGGCAAACTACGACCCGGGGGCCGCATCCGGCCCTTCATACATTTTAATCCAGCCCTTGAGCTCCTGCCGGGGAACGGGGTCGGGGGCTTGCCCTGCTCCACACGTGCTGTGGCTCTGTGTGGCTCCCGGAAGCTGTGGCATGTCCCCCCTCTGGCTCCTATGCGCAGGGGCAGCCAAGGGGCTCCGCACGCTGCCCCGCCCCAAGTGCCACCCTGGCAGCTCCTATCGGCCAGGAACCACGGCCAACGGGAGCTGCAGGGGCAGCGCCTGCAGACGGGACAAGGTGCAGAGCCGCCTGGCCACGCCTCCGTGTAGGAGCCGGAGGGGGGACATGCCGCTGCTTCCGGGAGCTGCTTGAGGTAAGCGCCACCCGGAGCCTGCATCGCGACCCACTTCTGTGCCCCAATCCCCTGCCCCAGCCCTCATCCCCCTCCTGCCCTCCAAACCCCTCATTTGCAGCCTGGAGCACCCTCCTGCACCTCCAACCCCCATCCCCAGCCCCACCCCAGAGCCCGCACCCCCAGCCGCACCTCCCCCAACCCCCAATTTCGTGAGCATTCATGTCCCGCCATGAATTTCCATACTCAGATGTGGCCCTTGGGCCAAAATGTTTGCCCAGCCCTGCACTAGAGCCCAGCCCAGGTGCAGCACCCTGTGCTGAGGCCGGCCGTCTCCCGGTAGCTCACCTTTGCCAAATCCACCAGGGTGTTTGCCTGGTCATTCAGTTTCCGTTGCTCCATTTTCACACTCCTCAATCTAGAGCGAAAAAAGGGACACTGGGTCAGTGGCCCCTGTCCGGCAGCCGGAGACCGGGGCCTGGGGCGGCCCTTCCCGAGGACATGCACAGCGTTCCAGAGCCCGGCTGGCTGGCTCCAACGCACAGACATGCAGCTGTCGAATGAGGCGGCCCCTGTGGAATCGCAGGGCAGGGGGCCGATCCCCTTGCTCCTGGCGCGCTTTTCGAGCCCTGAGCCGCCACGCCCTGCCGGAGAACAAATCTCTCCCTGAGACGGCAACGCCCCAGCTCCCTCCAGGAGCTGGTGCCAGGTCGGCAATCAGCCTTTGCGGGCACTTGGGAGCAAGGAGGCACCTTGGTGTCTGAGGCCCCGTGGGGCTCGGGGGAGTAAAGGGGGCTCCGGCCTCACTGGAGAGCACCCACACAACAACCAGACGGTGGCGCTATAGAGAACCACTACCATGCAGAGAGGCCTGGAAATGAGACTGAGATGCCCTGCGGACAGTGAATTTGGATGCAGAGGAGATGGGGCCGACTGGGGGATGCAACAAACGTCCCTTCGGGGCGGGGGCTGGGCTGGGCGGTTGAAAAGTGACCTCGGGGTGGCGCTGGGCTGATGCGGAGTGGGGAAGCCTTCGTATGAATGAGAGTCACTGGAGATGTCACAGCTTAGAAGGGCTTTCTCCACAGGCACTGCCCCCCCCCCCCCCCGCTGCAGTCACTCCTGGCCTGGCTGCTGCCCAGACCCCCCCCACACACCCTGTTCTGCAATTAACTCCCACGGCAGCCCTCCCTCCCCTGCTCCTGGGCTGGGAAGCCTTGCATTCAACCCCTTGGGAAGGCACAGACGCAAAAGGATGGAGGCATCACTGCCCCACTCTCTCTGCTGCCCCCATCAGCAGCTCCCTCCCTGTGCCCTAAATTGGCCTCCGCTCAGCCGCCCTGGGCAGTTCCCATCTCACTGCCTCAATCCCTCCTCTGCCGTGCCCTGAAATGCCATCCAAGGCTACGAGGGGGGAATTCGGGAGCCCTGGGAGTTCTAAGAGGTTCTAGATCATGTGTTCCAAGCCTGCCCCTAGATCCAGCTGCCCCGGGCTATAGGATCCAGCCCTGCCTTTTCTAGCGTCAGGGTGCGATGGGGACGCACGGAGCTCCGTTCACAACGAGCCCCTTGCTGGGATGCTGAGGCTAACGTGGGTGTCACTCCCCTGCCAGCTTGCCCGAGAGCAGGATCTGGCCCGCGCTCGCTCTGGGGACGTCTCCGCTGCCATCAGAGGGGTGATTGCAGCTCGGCCGAGCAGCCCCGCGCTAGTTTTAATGTGGCTAAAAATAGCCGTGAAGATGAGGCCACGCAGCCCCTGTGACAGGCTGGCTCTGTGAGGACAGACCCGGAGTCCCAGGCAGGCTGCCCGGCACATGCTGCTGTGGCTTCATTGCTATTTTTCGCCGTGCGTAGATTGAAGCTAGTGCAGGTCTCCCTACCTGAGCGGCGGTCAGCCTCTGGCTGCAGCGGAGACACACCAAGTGACTCAAGCCCCTGGCAGGGAGAGAAGCCCTGGTAAGCTGCTACATGGCTGCTAGCCATGGTGTTCAGGCTGCTGAATGGATCAATGAGGGGGAGTCAGTTCGGCAGATGCCCCCCACCCCTGGGCAATGGACAGAACGTGGGTTCACAGGGTAGATTTGGGGGCGTTTGAATGGCCAAAATGTTCCATTTCAACAAAACCATGCACAACACAAGGCCACATTCGAGAGACTGGCAGCTCCACGGAGGCGACTTACTTCTGAGCTCTGGAGGGATCGGGCAAAACAAAGACAAAACACAGCACGTTTTAATAACCCGACAGACAACACGCACTGTCACGCCAGCCGGTGCCCTCCCCTGCCCCGCCCTGCTCCCCCCCAGAGCCCCGCACCCCTTCACACACAAAGGCCCAGCCCGCTTGCACAGATCTGGAAACTGACAAAGCCAATTGCATTTAGCGCCTTGTCCCACTGGGGGGGAAAGTCTCCCCAGGTTCCTCCGCCCGTTTCCCCAGGGCTTCGATCCCGGACTGTGGTGACGGCCCTTTAAAATTCCTCCTGTGCTGCGGGCTGAGGTCAGGGCTCCACCGCTGAGGTCACGGTGCTAGAGATTTCGAGAGGACAGAGCTGTATTTCTGGGGGGCGGGTGGAGAGTGAAAACCAGAACGTGTTGGTGAAATGAACCCGGGGGCAGGGAAGGGAACTTAGGAAAAGAACGGACGCTGATCAGCCGGGGGACTGGCGAGGAAGGACCCAGGCACCGGGAGTGGAAATGCTGCAACCCTCACAAAATTTCCAGCTTCGCTCTTTCCCAGCCGTAGAGGCTTAGCAGGGGGCCAGGCGACTCCAGGCCTCCTGGGGTTCGTCCAGCCACATGGTTGCTTTGGGGTGACCCTCTGGAAAGGCAATCGGGTCACCCCCACTTTCCAGTGCTCTGGGGCCTTGTGGGAATAGCTCGCCAGGCCAGGGGTCTCAGGATTTCTGATGCCAAAGGGTGAGTCACTGGAACAGGATGGGGAGCGCTTGGAGCTCAAACCAGCCTGCCTGCCATGGCTATCTGTGGGAAAGACCATCTGCCAGCTGCCTTTGTGCCGGGACATCTGGTGCCAGTATCCAGCGTTATAGGGTGGAGACAGGGCACCCACCGCTGCCGTCTCTAAGGGACAGTTACTATAAGGGGCTCTCTAGGTGCTTTATGCACAGTAACTGTTTAAACATGAGGCTTAGACAAGACTCACCCCTGTGTACAGCTAGGGAAAGAGAAGCACAGAGGGGGAAGGGACATGCCCAAGGCCACCCAGAGAATCTTTGGCAGAGCTGGGAAGAGAACCCAGGAGTCCTGCCACGTGGGGGGTGCCCCCAGCAATGTTTGAAGTGGTACGCACCATCAGTCCCCGTGGCTCCCTCCCCGGGGCAGGCCCCTGTGCCTCGCCCACGCCGACGGGCAGGGTCACTCCCAAGCCCTGAGAAGGGGGACAGGCTGCTGGTAGCAGGGTGGCCCAGGCAGGCCCCCAGCGGGGAGCCCTGGTGCATTCGGGTTTGGCCCCACTGCCCCACGACAGAGGGCTGGCGGGGCCAAACCTAAGTGGGCAGCGTGGCCGTCAGCGCTGCTGCTCCTCCCCCTGCCAAGGGAACGCCCCGGGCACAGCAGCCTAAACGCTCGGCTTGGCCAGAGACACCGTGAGCACAGCTGGGCTGGCGGGGGGGTGGGGGGCGGGGGTGGGGGGGGGTTAGGAGGGCCGTGCAGATACCAGCGATGGGTGGGGAGGGGAAAACTTCCTGGAGCAAAGACTGCGGGCCAGACCCACAGCTACTGGGGACTGCTGATTGCAGTCGATTTATACCAGCTGAGTCTCCAGCGTTGGGGTCGCGCCTCGGGTGAAGGGGCGGGGGGGGGGTTTGCTCCATCCACCCAAGTGCAGAGTGGCTGGGAAGTGCCGAAGAGTCTGCCAATCTCTCTCTTACACACACACACACACACACACACACACACACACACACACACACACA
>NW_020664545.1:3236069-3279976 GCF_002925995.2 Terrapene triunguis
ACACACACACACACACACACACACACACACACACACACACACACACAGTCATAGAATATCAGGGTTGGAAGGGACCTCAGGAGGTATCTAGTCCAACCCCCTGCTCAAAGCAGGACCAATCCCCAGACAGATTTTTGCCCCAGATCCCTTCCCTCCCCTCAAGTCCATGTGGGGTGGGTAAAACCCCAGGCCCCTCTTCCCTGAAATAGCTCCCTCTTGGTGCCTGGGCTTTGGTCCATCCATGCATCCCCATACACATCCCTCCCTCCCTCCCTCCCTCCGCATATACACCCATCCATCCCTATACGCACCCATCCATCCGTCCCTCCACCCACCCAGCTCTTCCCAACGGTTTCCCTTTCGTTCAGTGTCGTGTTCCAGGTACATCCTGAATTCCCCCTCCCCCATCTCTGTGCAGCACGGGGGCCTTTGTGGGTGTGTTGCGGGGGAGGGGGACACGCGAGGTGCGTCACGATGGGGAAACAATGAAAAAAAGCCAAGCCAGTCTGCAGACCCAGCGACGTGCCCGACGTCGGGGTTTCATTCCCCCTCACCCCTGCCAAAGAGAACAGACAGACCAACCGACCAATCCCGTGCAAGCGTGTGCCCAGCCCATGGGCACCCAGACCCATGGGGACCCGCTCACATGGGGCACCTGGGCTCATGGGACCCGCTCTGGGTTCCTGCAGGCTGGATTTCCACCTACTGCCCTTCGAATGCCCTGTTTGCTCCCCATGCTCAGGTGGGTGAGAACTGAGCGTGGGCCCACAGTGCCCTGGGAGATGGAGCCCTCTATCCACACAGCAGGGACGCCGGGGCAGCCACAGGTGCGCTGCCGCTGTCTTACGCTGCTCGGTTCTCTCAGCCCCGATGGAGACGATAGAGCCAGGGATGACACCGCGGCACTCCCTGGCTGCACCACGCTGGCCCTAGCACTGCGCTCCTATGCTGGGGCTGGGGCTGGTTATTTAAAGGGCCCCTGCAGCCTGCATGCCCGATTCAGTAGGCCGGGCATGTTCCCCTGGAGCACTGGGCCTGGCACCCGGACTCTCCAGGCATTCCTGGGCACTAAAGGCTGCCCGGGTCCAGTGGGAACTTTGCACCCAACCGCAGGGGAACAAGCAGCACTAGCCAACGATAACACAGAGCCCCTGGCAACACCAGGGCAGAGCCCTGCCCAGGAGGATGGAAGCCGGTGGGTGCCAAGGGGCTGCCGGCAGGTTGGGGCTGCAATAGCAAGACAAGGCAAAGAGGGACCCTTTTGCCCGGCACCACGCCGGTGTCCTTGCTGCTGTCAGTCCGCGGAGCCCCTCCAGCTCCGGGAAAGCGAGTCGGCGCTTGTTCTGCTCTCTGCGTCGCTGGCGGAGTTCTGACGGCGGCCCGTCAGGATGGCGCCGGGGCAGGGAGAGCGCAGATGGCTCCTCTTACCATGTCGGGGCCCCGAGACAGCAAAGCGTATAAGCACATGCTGCAGTGACTTGATGAATAGGGGCCTGGATGTGGGCACCGCTGAAAGCTCGATTCAATGCACTGCTCGGGAGTCCAGAGGCCCAGAGAGGATAAATCTGGTACCCTGTGGGGTAGTTTGCAGAGCGTCATCTTGGCGGTCATTGGGCTTTGAAGTGCTTTAGCGCTCCGCAGCACGAAGGGGCAATCTGGACTCATCCGTGAGATTTCTAGAGGACCCAAAGGCTTGCAAATGAGTCCTGGGGGAACTATTCTAAGCTGAATTCCCCTTGAGTCAGGAGGGAGCGAGAGATTTTTATGGTGAAAAACTGAGATCCTAAGTTTGGCGATTGGAGTTGTTTTAAATGGAGCTGACGGAAAACCAAGAAAAAAAAAATTGGTGGACAATGTTTAGAAATTGTTTTCTCCCTTTTTTGAGTCAAAAATCTCAAAATTTGAAAAGTTTCAGCCAGTCGGTTGGAAAAACAGGAGGGAAAAAAGGCAATTGGTAGGAATCTGTCAAAATTGCTGAAAATTTGACAAAATTGAAATGTCAACCATATTTGTCCCCATTTTTTCCTCAAAATTGAGATTAAATTTTCCATCAAAATTCAAAAGCTGGACAAGATTTTTTTGCTGAAATTTGAAAATTTCAACTTCCTGCAAAGTTGGTTGAAAAATGGAAATAAAGCAATTGGCAAACATTGTACTGTGTTTTCTTTTGGGTCAAAAATGTTGACCAAATTGCATGGGAAAGTTTTGGAATTTTGACATGAAATTTTGTCACGTCAAATTTTGACCTAATTTTTTGATTAATTTTGATGTTAAAATTTGAAACCACAAGAAATTATTTTTCTCATTTTCTCAACACGATTTAAAAAAAAACCCTCAAAATTTCAACCTTTTTCATCCACATTTTGGAATGTTAAAAATGTGAATTGGCTTGTTTTCACTCCTGCCTCCCATCCCCTTCACTCCCCCAACCTCACGGCCTGGAAACTCCGGCGGGTACCAAATATGAAGCAGGTAAAGGTGTTGGACTTACTGATGGATGGCTTGGAGGAACTTACGCTGGTGTTTCCGAACTTTGGCATGATCGATCTTCTTCACCAGCTTGGTATGTTTGTAGATGAGCCAAGTTTCCCTGAGTACGTTGGCAGCAGCATTTTTCACCTGGGGGAAACAGGAATAAATACGGTAGTCAACGGGCTGAGTAGATTGGGCATTGATCATGTTTTGAGCCAACTTGCAGGGGGAAATTCACCCTGGGCGGGGCGGCTAACACAAAGCCTACATGCCACATAAAACTCCCTTCAGCCCCACCCCTGGGAATCCCAGAATCCTGTGTTTCCCAGGGCTGAATTTCACACACACCCCCGCCCCCCGAATGCGATGGCTGGGATTTGCGGGGCGGAAGGAGATCGGGGCAATGGGGGAAGGAACAGGCTTGGGGAGCGGGAGAGATTTCTTACCCGCTTCGTTAACTGTGTGTCCATCATAAAATTGTGCACGTGTTTTTCAGCTTTGGTGAGTTCCAGCTTCCGGGCCACCACAGCGACAACCAGGGCCGTACACCCAGCGCCCTGGGACCGAAATAAGAAGGGGCGCAGGTAAGGGAAAGCAGAACTCGGGCTACCAGGAGAGAGGCTGCTAGGACCAGTGGGAGGCCAGACGTGTGCCTGCAAGGGAGCTGGAGAAGAGATGCCAGCACCCAGCTAGATTTTTCATAGGGGCACCGGGTGGTGATCACACTGAAACCCGAAACGTTTGCAGGGACCCCGGGAACATGCCATGGGAGCCTGCACTGTTCATGGCAGCAGGGAGTGAGCAATGGGGTATTTCACCCTCACTAGGAGAACATGTCTCTTGGTCTCTTTCTAGTGGCTCATCTTTCTAAGAGGATAAGAGCCTACTACAGCTGCCAGCTAAGGGAGTCACCTGTTTAGCTCAAGCCATAGAGGTATATGCTTTTTTTGTGCTGTAGGTTGCAGGTTCAAACTCCAAGCAGGGGTGGTTAGAAAAGCAGAAATATGGCCTCTAGGTCTGCAGAGCTGGTTTTCGGCTCAGCTCTCTCTATGCAGCCGGGATGCCCCCTTGGGCTTACCATGATTCCAGTGAGCAGGCACACCCCCTTCCCGCAATAGGTGTGCGGCACCATGTCGCCATAGCCGATGGAGAGAAACGTGATTGAAATTAACCACATCGCTCCCAGGAAATTGCTGGTCACTTCCTGTTTGTCGTGATACCTGCCGAGGGGCAATGAAACACAGGTCAAGGGTTATCCGGCCCCTCCATCCCCCGGCACCAGTGCCAACGCACACCCCGACACGAGCATTTCAGAGTCGCTCATCAGATCTTAATCCAACTCGGGCCACAGCTTGGGGCTGTCGCAGGGCTCTTCATCGGGCCAAGAGGGCTTCTGTCTGATTGCAAAAGACCAGGCCAGAATCTCTGCTCCGCGACAACCCTACAACTCCGTATTTGGACTGGCAGCTCCCTCAGGGCAGGGGCTGGCCACTGCTTTGGGTCTGTGCAGCGCCTAGCGTAACAGGGCTCCTCCTGGCTGGGCCTTAGGCACGACCGTAACACACACGCCAAAGGAGCGAGGGCTCTGATCCCACGGGCAGTCCATGACGCCTTTACATAGCCCAGCCTACAGCCTTTGCCAAAGTGTTTCACAAACACAAATGAATCCGTCCTCCCCAACCCTGTGGGACAGGAGTGTGTCAGGAGCCCCGCGTTGGACAAGGAAACTGAGGCACGGAGAGGTAATTTACGCCTGGGCAGAGGGACAGCACGGTGACACTTCTGGTGGTGATTCCTCCTGCGCTGGCCCCTCTGCCCAGAGGTTCATTTCACTCTCATTGACTTGTCCAGAGGACACTGGCGACAGAACACCGGCCTCCTGGCTCCCAACCCAACCTAGCGGCCCAGAGAGTCCTCACACGACCCTGACACTGCACCCGACTGAGCTCTGCATCGCCTCTCCCCACTGCCTGCTCTCGGCACGTGTCCTGCTCCTGGACAGAGACAAGCCAAGAGCTTCTCCAACAGCATCCGGCTGTTGTCTAGCTTGCCACTGGCTTTGGTGCTGGTCTGATCTAAGGACTAGGTTGACCTAAGGACTTTTCCCTGCTCCTGTGGAGGGGCAAGAGAATTGCAGGCCTGTGAAGGGTGCAGATCCGGTGGGCTGGACTCCCCAGTGGCTAGGTCAGCAGTACACAGTGGGATGAAAGCAGCTGGCAAAGGCCAGTGGAGGATGCTCCTGTGCAGGGGAATGATCTGCCAGGGAAGGTGACGCCCCAACCCCTGACACAGGGGGAGCATACCGGGAGACCGGATGGGGGTGGTGATGCAAGGACTGACCTGATCCTCCACAGGGGTCAGTTTAGAGCTGCCCCCCTACAGCTCCAGCTTGCGCTGGGGCCAGGTGGCTCAGCATCAGGGAGCTGTAATCGTCTCCCTGAGGTATCGCCCCCCCTTAACTGAGCTGAGATTGACCCCAGAGAGCCCAGCGGGCACAGACAGAGCAGCTGGTCTACAGTGCTGGTCAGGATAGTTTGGAGCGATGAGATCTGTGAATGAGCGTTCTCTCTTGATGTCATGGTGTGAGTGTGACACACGACTGCTCTCGCACACGTGTGCATGCCCAGCCACCCACCCACCCAGAGGCCTGATTCTCCATTGCAACCACACTCACTGCTATAAACGGCTGCACAAGACTCCTTCCCGGGGCTCTCTCTTTCTCTGTCACTCACACATGCGGGTCCATCCCCTGGTCCTGCCTCAGCCAGAATTCCCACTCAGGTTATTAGAAGCTCTGATTGCTCAAGGCTCGCATGGTTGCGTGCGCCGGTATGTGAGACAGAGACAGGGTACGTGTGCATGTGCGCACACACGGATGTGTTCATTTACACGCACTCACCACCCATGGCCTGTGTTAGACACGAGGTCGGAGCGGATGATCACAATGGTCTCACCTGGCCTTAGACTCTAGGGATCGGATCTGTTTAAAAGAAGGATGCTTTCGGAAAATTTCCCTGCAAACTTTAGATGGCACGAAAGAGCCATTCGGTGTCAATGTGACACACTCTGGCTACTGACGAGACTTTAGCACTATGGGAAATGCAAACCAAGCTTCAAACAGAACCATCCGGGGGTTTGAGTTTTAAAACATGACAATCGGCACTAATGTCAGACAAAGAGGGGGCAGCTAAGGTCTTCCGCTGAGTTGAGCTTCTCTTTGGAGGTGGCTGGAGCTGTGGTTTTGCATTAATAGCTGGCTGCTTCCTGATAAGGTTTGCTGGCGGGGTTCAGGCTGGTCACTGGGAATGGCTGCTCACCTCCCTCCGTTTGTCGAAATTTCACTTGTAAGTGGCTGAGAGTGGCTGCTCTGCTCAGGAGTCCTGGCCCAGATTCTAGGCACAACAAAACTGGAGTAATTTCTCTGATGTCAGCTGGGGGTGCTCTGGGTTTAGACTCACGTCACCGAGATCAGAATTTGGCCCAGCGTAATTAAAAGGAAACAGAAGCCGCCCAAAATGCAACTCGACAGTTCAACTGTCAGATGCGTACAGAGTCAGGCAATTCAAAAGGACGGCTCTGAGAGCAGAGCAAAATCCTCCCCGGGAAACCTGACTCAGTGCAGCCTGGGTTTGGGGAGAGTTACACGGCTCCTTCCCGCAAAGCCGGGGCGGAGTTATGCCTTTCAAAAGCCACGTGGGTAGAACTTTGAAACTGAAACTCAATTTCAAACCCTTGAAAACTCAAACCAATGAATACATCAGAGGGATAAATACCGGGGAGGGAGGGGAGTTATTTAAGTTAAGCACCAATGTGGACACAAGAACAAATGGAGATAAACTGGCCATCAAGTAGTTGAGGTTTGAAATTAGATGAAGGTTTCTAACCATCAGAGGAGTGAAGTTCTGGAGCAGTGGAGGCAAAAATCCTAATTGGCCTCAAGACTGAGCTTGATAAATGTATGGCGGGATGGTAGGATGGGACTGCCTACAAGGGCGTGTAGCCGATCAGCGACTGCTAGCAGCAAATATCTCCAAGAGTCGGGGATGGGACACTAGCTGGGGAGGGCTCTGAGTTACTACAGAGAATTCTTTCCCAGGTGTCTGGCTGGTGGGTCTTGACCCACATGCTCAGGGCCTAACCAATCCCCCTATTTGGGGTTGGGAAAGAACTTCCCCCCGGGGCAGAGACCCTGGAGGTTTTTCGCCTTCCTCTGCAGCACGGGGCAGGGGTCACTTGCAGGTTTAAACCAGTGTAAATGGTGGATTCTCTGTAACTTGAAGTCTTTCAACCGTGATTTGAGGACGTCAGTGACTCAGCCAGAGGTCAGGGGTCTATTACAGCAGTGGGTGGGTGAGGTTCTGGGGCCTGTGATGTGCAGGAGGTCAGACCAGATGATCACGATGGTCCCTTCTGACCTTAACGTCTGAGTCTATAATTAGGCACAGCTCTCTAGACTCAGCTCTCTGGCGACACGCAGTACTTTCTAGTGTTACTGTACCCAGTCACTTTCTGTTCCATTCTTCCTGACACTACGTGGTAAATTAAACTACATTTATGCCCACTGTAAGGCCCCTTTAGACCTCCAGACAGGTCTAAAGGGGCCTTGGTCTCAATCTCCGAATTGCTCAGCTAAGATCAAGGCCTTAGCCTTGTGCAGAGGGGTGAATTCCCCCATAAGCACAGCAGATGGGGAAGGGCCTCTTTCCCCTCTTCGTTTGCAGGGTAACAATCTCTCTGCAATTTAACATCGCGAGGCCAAAATCACTCCTGGAACCTGCCCTTTTACCTTGCAGGTGAGTTTGACAGAGGCTATTGTTCAGCCATCGACACAGAGTGACCAGCTGTGTTCGCTCAGCCAGCCCGCACTGCAGCGCCCGGGTGTGGCTGACTCGTTGGATGAAGATAAATGGCAACTTAGAGCATCGGTTTACAGACCCCCCCCCCCTCTTCATGACCATGTGGGGCTCACATTAGGAACAGGAGATCTACACAGCGACCGCAGTGGAACAATCCATCGAGGTGTGAGGGGGGAAGCCGGGTGTGTTAGAAATCAACCTGACGACGAGTGCAGAACACAGATGTGGCATGTAAGTGAGATGCCAGGCACATGTATGACACAGCTGGCCAACCACATGCCTCTGTCATAGGGGACATTCTATTCCAGCATTCGCAGAGGGGGGAGAAACTCGCACCTGATACAACCTCTTAGCGGTTTAGCCATGACATTTTGCGGATGGGTCTGAACCGAGGACAACAGAAATCTGCAGAGGGGGGAGAGCAAAACATCTGAAAGGTGGTATGAAGGTGAAGGAAAGTGCTTCGTGTATTACCTGTGCCCTCTGCGAAGTTCAGTAGAGAATTAAGTCTCCCAAGGACCTTGAGGGATCAATTAATAATAATTCGGGCTTTCTGCATCTTTTCTCCAAGGATCTCAAAGCACGTGAAATTAATTTCACCTCCCAACAGCCCCATCAGGTAGGCAACATCCCCCGTTTTACAGGTGGGGAAACTGAGGCACACAGGTGGGGAAGCCCGGATCAAAGAGTGAGTTGATGGCAAAGCTGGGAATAGAACCCAGGAGTCCTCAAACTCTAGCCAATCAAAACGGTCAGATACTGAGTCAGCCAATCCACACAAACCAGTTGAAGCTACAGAATTGGGTAGATCTACCTAGCTAAGTTTGTAATCAGGCCGCCCGTCACCGTGGTATCTAGGTACCTGAGGTCTCAGGAGAACACACTCTTGTACATAATTTCCTGAGATTCTTGCTTCTGGAGGGAAACGTCACAAGAAGCGGCCATTGCTGGCGGGATTGGCGCTCTTTGCGTCCCAGCAGGAAGCATAAAGGCAGCGCAAAACCAAACATTTCAGAGCCACGCGGAGAAAACAGAAACCACGTTCAAATTTGGACAAAGATTCTGAACTTTGGCTTCTCCTCACTTCAGCACCTGAGAGCCACCCACTCGGTATCCGAAGGCTACGAGCCAGCCCTGAGAGGATATCTACTTTCAAGCCACGGCTGATTTGCTTGGGTTTAAACTAACAACCTAGAGTTTTAAAGCATTTTGTGAGCCACCAGGTCAAAGCTCTGCAGTGGAGGTGCAGGAAAACCTCCCCCGCCACTGATTTCTGTTGCCCTTGGCCCACTAGTTCTCAACTGACTTCCATGAGTCACTTTTGTTGGGGCTGATGTCTTTGGGTCGCAATCATTTTTGCCAAAGCTGGAATTGGAGTGGGAGGAAGTGGGGGTGAGAATGGACAGTGGGGTGAAATTCACTCCTGTGCAGAGAGCCAGCACAAGACGTAGACATGACTTAAGCCATGTTTTTAAGGGCTTAAGTGGGACTTAAGTGGTTCATGGGACTCACACAGGCTTCTGCACCAGGCTGAATTTCATCCGTAGTGAAATGAACGTCTTCCCATCTTTGGCTACTTGAGCCTGGTGTAGAGGAGCCAGTGACCAGAAATAGCACCGGGGACTGGCAGGGTGGCTTTCTCCACCTCAGCAGGGCTCTGAAGCTCTCTCCTGCCCAACTGTATCTCAGCACTGAGAGACAATTCCAGGGCTGTGTTCTTTTGAAACCAGCATCTAATGAGTTAACACCAAATGCTTCTGTCTGAGATGTCCGCCCAGCCTTGAAACCCTGAGTGCAAAATTTCACCGGGGAAAAAAAGTGAACCCAGAAAATGAAGGGGAAAAAAACCCAGGGCTCCCAAGGGAAAAAGAGGCTGGGTAGGGGTGGTAAAAATCCAATCCAAAATAACGGGCACTGAGCAGTGTTGCAGATCTTGCCAGACTTGTCAAAGTTCTGCAGCAGGGCTCCAGAGGCATGCAGGGGAGGGGAAAAGGAGAGAAGAGAATGTAAAACTCAAAACAAAAATAAAGGAAAAAGAATGAGAGAGAGAAAGAGAGAGCCCCAAACCAGTCAGAAATCAGATTCAAGCAACAGGAGACTTGGAATTTAGGATTGCTGCGTTCCTCAGACAGACCCCCCTACCCCATTCAGATCCCTACAGTCAGACATGCCCCGGCCTTCCCAGCCCCTGCCCCACCCCGTCTCATGCATTCGCTCTCAAAAGGGGGTTTTGCAGAAAGGGTCGAGTGAACCTTGGAAAGTCTGGCTTGGAACCTCAGTGGGGAAGGGAACTGCAGCAGTGAAGCACTATGGGAAAAATACTGCTCATCTGTTGGCGGAAAGGAGATGATGTGGTGAAGCATTATGGGTAAAAAAAAAAATCCTTGGTGTGACAGGTTCGTCTCCTGTAGGTGCCTGGATCGATGAACGGATGCAGGAGAAGCTGGAATGAAGACACTGAGCTGTTAACTTCACCCTCTCTCCCCAGCTGGCTAACTTGGTGACGGTGGAGTGGGGCTAAGTTAAGACCTTACGTTCTTTTAAAAGAATAATTCCTGAGCTGACCCCTGCTAGAGACAGCTGCAGGAGGAAGCAGCCACTGTGAGAGGGCATTACATGACAGCGTTTGCTATGGGGAAAAATTCAGGCCTGGCCAGAGATCCGGCCAAAACCTAGGTACCACTTAAGTCCCGCTTACACTCCTTGGCACAAGTGGGACTTAAGCGGTGCCCAGGCCTCATGCTGAGCCTCTGCCCAGAGATGAAGGTCACCCTTGTGGGGCAAAGGATTCCAGAAGTGCCCACTCACTGACTTGGTTTGAATGTGACTGAGTCGGTTTCTAAGGGGCCCCCTGCACTACGCACAGCAGGTGAAAACCTGGCCCTAATGCAGAGTCTTCCTCCATCTCTGCCTTTCACCTTCCCTCTAGCCCTCATTCTCCTCCTGATTGCAGGGATCGCTCCTGGGACATTTGACTTGCGCTGCTAAAGATGGAGAAACGCTGAGCAGCAAAAAACACCCTGAGCTGAGAGAAAGGCCTTCGGAGACATTTTAGCCAAATCCTCATTCATTCTATAAATAACGAGGAGTGAATGTTTCCTTTCCAGCTGCTGTTGATTGTCTGGATTCTTTTCCAGGTTTTATTGCTGCATCCACATAGTAAGAAATGGAACCACCTGTGGCTTGACTCGTTTTGCTTTATGGAAACCACAGCCGCAGCCTGTGAACCATAGCTTGAGCGTCATGTAATAAATTGGCACCGTGTGAATGATTTGTAATGAATCATTTATGCAACAAATTTTACCTTTTTTTTTTGGGTTCCCTTCCATTTATGACTCAATAGGAGAGCGTGAGATTCTGACCCATGTTCATCGTTCGTAAATTTCATCTGTGGATCAGGGAGAATGCTTCAGAGAGTCACCTGGTATCCTCTCTGGCCTGTGACTGGACAGCTTGTGTCACTGACCTACGCTTCCCGCCTTGACAGATCTCCCGCTAATTGTTCAATGAATTGTTCACCGGTGCAGAATGTTACCACCTTGTATTGGGAGCCTTGTACACCCCTCCTTTGCCCTAGGGCAGTAATTTCCCACCTTCTTTCATTTGCGGCAGACCCCCTAAAACATTTCGAAGGGAGGGGCAGACCCCTTTGGAAATCTTAGACATAGTCTGCAGACCCCCAGGGGTGCACAGACCACAGGTAAGGGACTGCACAAGAGATGGATTAATGGTGAACTGAGCCCCTCATTGGGAGTTCACTCTTGGCTAATATTCCGCCTTAATGTTCCATTTCACGAGGATCCGGGCTAGTAAAGCCAAAGAGGTCAGACCTTCGGGGAAGGCAAACACCAAAAGGGCATAGCTCAAAATTTGCTTGGAATCTGAGTAAGAATGTTTTTTTCCACTAATTTCCTCAGCTCTAATTATTCCTGGACACTTCTCTGGAGCCCATCACCCTAATATCTAGCCTGGACGTGAGGAGCTAGGCAGGGGGTATTGATGAGCTTCAAATTCAATCACTATTGGTGTGAGCAAGGGGAATGTTAGGAATCTGTCCGTAGGATAAATGCTCCATTATATTTTGGTGCATAATAACCACGCAAGGGTTGGTGGAGTAATTGACTACGCAGCACCATAAGTGAGTATGGAGCCTTAAAGGGGAGCAACTGAGGCAGAGAGAGAGAGAGAGGAAGTGACTTGCCCTCCGGGTCATATGGCAGGCCAGGGCCAGAGCTGAAAATAGAATCCAGCCGTCCTGGCTCCCCCTCCCCCGCTCTACCTGCTAAACTGCCCTGCTCACTCACTGAAACGCCGATTGTGTCCTAGGTGCAATGCACTAAATTCAGCTGCAGTGGCATTTCCCTCTGGCACCCTGGTGCAGCCCAAGGTAACGTCACAGAACATTACAAGAGAGGCAGCTGACAAGCAGGGCTGGGAGAGGCGGGGGAGAGGGACACTTCTCTGACATGGTGGAACTGGACCCTGAGCAGCCTCCGAGCGGGGCTCAAAAGAGAAAAGGTTACACTGCTCCATTCTCTGCCATGCTTGCTCCTGACTTCCTCGGGGCCTTCTCCGAAGAGCTGCCAGCCTGTCCCTAGTGAGAAATATAGTTTAGAGACAAGCCACCCAGAGGATCACCTGCATCTTATTTCCAGAATCTGGAACCCCTTGGATCCAGCTCTTCTAGAACCTCTTGGATCCAGAATCTGGAACCCCTTGGATCCAGCTCTTCTAGAACCAATTGGGTCCAGCTCCTTTAGAATCTCTTGAATCCAGAATCCGGAACCTTGCCCGTCCGGGTTTTCTAGAATGCCATCTTTGCAGAATTTGGAACCTTTTTGAACTTCGATCTTCCACTTAGGCCTGGTCTACACTACGGGATTAATTCGGATTTAGCAGCGTTAATCCGAATTAACCCTTCACCCGTCCACACTACAGAGCCAGTTAATTCGAATTAAAGGGCCCTTTAAATCGATTTCTGTACTCCACCTCGACGAACGGAGTAGAGCCTAAATCGATTTTGTTAATTCGAATTAGGGTTAGTGTGGACGCACACCACCGAATTACTGTGTTTAAGTTAATGGGGTAGTGTGGCCGCACACCACCGAATTAATGTGGTTTAAAACCGAATTAAGGTGCTTAGTGTGGCCGTGCACAATCGAATTTATACAACCTGTTTCCCAAATTCGAATTATCTAAATTCGGATTAATCCTGTAGTGTAGACATACCCTTAGTGATGCTGGAGAGGGATTGCCCGAGGGAAGAGAAAGAGGAAAACGGAGGCTGCAGGGGGGTAGAGAAAGAGGTGAAACAGGACAGGGAAGAGGAGGAGAACAGAAACAGAAGGGATAGAGCAGAGGATGGAGAGGACGACTAGAAGGATTTCCCAGTGGTGGGAGTGAGGTGATTTTTCACCTAGGTTGAATCAGTTCTGTCTGTTTGATAGAAAAAACCCAAGTGAAATGTTGGGGTGAGCGCCCCCGGTTTTCCCAGTGCCCTGCTGGTCAGAGCATTGCCTGGAGCTGCTGTTCACACGCTGGGCTGTTCGAAGCAGTAGGGGAGCAGGGTCATTATCTTGCTGGTGGATGATTGTTTGAATGGCCTTTTGGCCAGGGAGGCCGGGTGGCTCAATGCGCCTTGCAGCACGGCAGGGCTTTGAGGTTTCCTCTAGGATGCCACGTCAAATCCAGCTGAATAGCAGTGATGAGGAACAGCTTCTGGGTGGTGGTTGATACACATCCAGGTGGAAGATGGTTGGGACTCAGTCCAGTTCCCCGTGGACAGGCAGCCCTGACTGGCAACAGTTAGCCACTTGGTTGGTTGCCTTGGCCCAGAACCCAAGAGCCATGGAGACAACTCCCCTCTGGGTCAGGGCTGAGATGCAGCGGCAGGGCAACGTGGATGGGTCTCTCTCTGCCAAAGCTGGCTCCGCTCTGCTCCGGTCTCCAGGGCTGGCACAGCAGGAGTTTCCACTGGCACCAAACTTGCTTTTGAGAGGCACAGAATAGTAGAGCAGCGCTGCAACCCCCCCCTTTATTAAAGGGAACCCCGGGGTCCGGGAGCCTCCTTAAGGCCTGAGTGGCGCTCACACCCCACTGCTGCTGCTCCTCACTGACACCAGGCTAATAACCAGACACTAATAGCCATTTCGCCTCCGCCATGAGCACAGCTGCTGCAGCTGGTGGCCGCACCCTGCGCTGACCCCACCCTACCCTGTGGTCTCGGTGCTGGCCCCACTGCGTGGGCAGCTCCAGCGGGACAGGGCTGAGGGAGGGAATTCTCCACCTCCCTGACGCCTCGCACTGGCCCCTCGTTGTTTTCTTTTATCCTGCAAAAAGCATTTTAAATCCAACTGAGCGACTGGTGAGAGAGGCAGGACTGGCATCCTTCAGGGCCGGGGTCCTCCACCAAGGTGGCACAGCATGGGTGACTGGAGGGCAGATCTCCGCTACGCTGCACCATGTAGGTAATCGGCCTCACCTCCATGGGGCGAGAAGGGAGTTCAGTCTGTGGGTCTTTTGGTCCCTGGCCTCAGGGCCAACCCAGGGTTCTCTCACTTAAAAACGTCATCCTGCCCGCTGAGCTCTGACAACTCCTCACACCTGCCCGAGCAGTGAAATGCAGCTCAGCAGAGAGGCTGGTGCAGACTGGCATCCAGAACTTCTGGGCTCTATTCCTGGCACTGCCATTGACTCCCTGTGTGGTCTCAGGCAAGTCACTGCCTCGTTCTATGCCTCCGTTTCCCCATCTGTACAATGGGTATGATGCTCACAACCTGTTTCCCAGGGAGGGGTTGTGAGGAGTCACCCACGAGAGTCTGGAAAGCACATTGAGCTCCCTCGGTGGAAGGCACTAGAGAAAGGAACTGGATTGTTGTGTAGACATGGATTCTCCATGCTGGGTGTCATCTGGATTTTTGTAGTCAGGGCTGGAACCAAACACAGCAACCAAGAATCCCCGTTGCAAATCGGAGCCGATGCAAAGCCCAGCAGAGCTAGGGAACTACCAGCCTCGGAAGGTCTGGAACGGCGTTTGCTGCCCTGTGTTTGTGCCTGCCCGTCCCCGGAGTGGGGAGGGTGCAGGAGTCTATGGTCCTGCTGCATATATCACAGCGACTCCTGCACCGGAAGGGGGCGTGGGCCGGTGGACACAGGGCTACCCCCACCGCAGACGCTCGCTCCAGTGACAGAAGTGGGTTTTCCATTGCGGCAGGAACTCCCTCTCCCCAAGTGGCGCTAGCGAATTCAACGGAAGCATCCGCCCACTGACCCAGCCGCGTCTACACCAGGGGCGAGGTCAGCGCGCAGGGGGGATGCCGTTTTTCACACCCCCGAGCGACGTTTTAACTGTAGACCAGGCCACAGAGAGGGGCCAGCACCGCGGAGGGGAGCTGGGTGAGACGCCTGCGTCCCTTGCGGCTGGCTCTGATGAGAACTGGCTGCCCAGCCCCGGCGCTCAGAGCCCTGTTGGCCCCGGGGCCTGGAGCTTGGCTCCATCTGCCTGTGGGGATGCTGCAGTTCCGATCCTAGGGGTACGGCTCTACAGGGCCTGTGATGAAAAACTCCCCCCCTGCCCCAAGGCCGGGGACTCTGACGCACAGAAGGATCACGCTGCTGGCGGTGGAGGCCTGGCGATAATGAATGCCGAGGTGAGACCACCCCCAGCGGAGGGGGGCTCCTCCCTCCAGAGCGGGGCTGTTCCTCCCACCTGGCCATGCCAAGGAAAGCAGACTCCTGCCACTAAAGGGTTAACGGCCCAGCTCCTGGCCCGAGGTTGGCAGGGATGGAATGGGAGCCCACGGCAAAGCACGAGGAATCCACGCCTGGAAACGGCAAGCTCTTCCCAAGGGAGAGGTCGAGGGAAGAAGTGGCGCTGGATTCCTGGGCGCACCTGGAATGGACTAGCGGGGGGGGGGGGGGGGGGGGGGGCGGGGGGCCCCCCCCCCCCCCCAAAAAAAAAGGGGGGGGGGCAGGGGGGGGGGGGGGGGGGGGGGGGGGGGGGGGAATGTCAGAGGCACCTGCCCCCATCACAATGAAATGCAGAGGTTCCAAGTGGAATGGCTCCAGCCTGCTTTCAAGGTTCACGGCCCCTTTGCTACGAACTGGATCCCCGCCTCCCCCGCCTCCGCCCACCCCGCCAGCTGCAGCTAATCTTAAATTCTTGGCAGGCGCAAGGCTCGGCAGTAGGCGGCAGCTCCCCGTGCAGGATTGGGGCTAGTGGTTTCTAGGAACGAAGACTCACAGTTTGTCCCTAGGAGCAGCATAGCAATTAGAGAGGGAAAACAAGAGCAGATTAATGAGCAGTCCCGGTGCAGAGGAGGAGTGGCAGACAGGAGAGGAGAGGAGAGGAGAGCAGAGGAGAGGAGAGAGCACACGCACACCCCCAGGCACACCGTTCGGGTCCCTTCCGCCCTGCAGCTGAAGGCGCCCGCGTCGGGCACGAGGCGCCCGCTCCCTTAAATGCCAGAGCTCGGGGCCTGCTCCCTGTTTGATGGGATCCGCCCAAGTTAAAGAGGAGGCAAAGGGCCAGATCCCCTGCCGGTATCGATCGGGAGTCAATGGGATCAGAGCCCCAGCGGGTGTAAATCAACCTGGCCTTGGCCTCTAGGATCCCAGCTCCGCTGATTTCACTGACTCCACTGACTGAGGCTGTGGCCCACGGGTGTGCCTGAGATGGCCGAGGTGGGTTACTGTAACCCCCACCCCCCAGTCACCCTGAGAGCTCTCGGCCTGGGCAGGAGCTTACCCCTGGTTGTAGGGAAAAGAGGGAGCCCTCGGGTGCCCCCTTGCGTCTGGCAGCGGCACCGCGACACGCCAGGCTGGGGGCAAAGAGGCCTGGTGGCGAAGGGGAGACCAGAGGTGGAAGGGGGAGGAGTGGGGAGGACAGGAAGGGAAGCGGGGAGGAATCCTAGGACAGGGCGACGGCTCCAACCGGCTTTGGGGCTCAGAGGCTCATCTTAGTGGAAAGCAAAGCATGAGGGGGGGGCCCCCTCCGCGCCGCCTGAAGGGGGGAACGCGGGGAGGGAGCGGTGCACCTTCAGTGGCTTTTACTTCCGAAACAGCAAAGAAAGGAAGAGCTCATTTAGGCCAAGAGCACCTGGCGTGTTTAACTCGCTCTGGATCGGCTCCCAGCCCTGCAACCTCCCCAGCACGCGCTCAGGAAGGCCCCTGCCCCTCGCTGGGGCGCCGAGGTGCCACCTCCGTTCGAATAACAGATCATGTCGGCGGAACGCCAGGTACGACAGAGTCACGCCCGCCCGGCAGACTCAGTCTGACCCTGAGGCCGACCACCCGCTAGATGGCTGGGCTGAGCGGGCGAACAAGCCCCGGAGGGGAACGGCTGGTGACACCGCGCTGCTCCCCACATCTGCGGAGACGCTCGGGGACAAGAGATAGGAGGAGCTCGGCTCCAGGGCCATCCCGGGGGGGGGGGGGGCAAGTGGGGCAATTTGCCCCAGGCCCCATACGGGGCCCCACAAAAATATAGGATTCTATAGTATTACAACATTTTTTTATGTAAGGGGCCCCCGAAATTGCTTTGCCCCAGGCCTCCTGAATCCTCTGGGCAGCCCTGCTCGGCTCACGTAACAGAGTGGGGCTGTCAGCTGCCAATGACCAGACCGTGCCCAGCGGCCTATGAGTCAGCTACCGCTGGCGCTTTAGCCCAGGCAGGGGGTTGCTTTCCCACCCAGAGGCTGTGGGTTCGCTCCCTGCTGGTGACCCTTGTTACATACGGCTGAAGCCGGTAACAGCCAACCAAAGGGCCCTTTCCCTCTACTGGTGGGGGGATCACATACGCAGGGGTCCCCAGCTCTGGTCTATTTAAGGGAGCCCGGCGTGTCTCCAGCTGCATCTCAGCGCCATGCCCCGGAGGGCCCGAGCCCCTCCAAAGGGCCCGCGTGCAGAGCCTGCCCCGCCCTCCGCCCGAGGAGCCCTTACCTCTCGCACACGCGGACCGTCCAGGCGGCAATGATCCAGGAGGAGATGCTGAAGACCAGCAGTACGGTGCCGGGGCAGATGGTCATGAGGGTTTTCATGATGAAGCGGGTGTTGAAGTTGATCTTGTTGAGGGCGCCGATGCTGCGGGAGGAGGCGTCGGTGAACAGTTTGCTGTGCAGCAGCATGACGCGCCCGATCAGGTAGAGCCGCAGGAACATGGGGATGGAGAGGATGATGTCCACGTCGGCGTCGGCCACCGAGGTGGTGTAGGTGAAGGCCAGCCGGGCCGTCCAGGTGAAGAGGTACTGGCCCGGGATGGGGTGGATGGCGCAGACGATCAGCTCCAGGCTGATGAAAAAGATCCGCTTGTAGGTCATGGCTATTCTCCAGTCGTCCGCCCCGTTGTCCACCATGAAGAGCTGGGTAGGGAGAGGGGAGGGGGGTTAGAGGCCGGGGGTTGCTGTAGGATGGGTCGAAAGCCAGCAGCAGCTAGCAAGGAGCTGGCAGGTGGTATGGGGTAGCGCCTGTGGGCTCTATGCCCAGCCCCGCTGGCTGACCTGGGGCAAGCCCCTTCCCCGCTCTCACACTGCAGCGCCTGGCACAAGGGGCCCGGGGCTCAGGTGGGTTCCCCCGGCGCTGCTACAATACAAGCGGTGGCGAGAGGCTCTAGCCAAGGAGTAGGTGGTTAGCCCCAGCTGAGCTCAGCGCCTGGCCAGGAACAGTTCCTGTCCTAAATAGAGCAGGCAGCTAAAGGAAGGTTTGTTCTCCCCCTTTTACAGGAACTGATGCACTAGGTCAGGCAGCGAGTCACTGCAGAGGTGGGCACTGAACTCACCCCTCCTGGCGCCGCTCCCTACCCACCAGACCAGGCATCCAGTCCTGTAGTGACACCCGCCTGGACCGGTGATAAATAATAACAAGGGCCTTCCTGTCTGCCCCTCACGCCCCCGGGGCCAGCTGTGCAGGGCAGAAGGGGAGACACGGGTAACTGAACGAACCCTGCTCTAAATGCAATAGGATTTATAGAGGGCTCGTATTGCCCATTGAACAAGGGATGTTTTTCTCCTGTGCCCCGTCACCGGCAGCAGGTCGCATGTGGCTCTCGGCAATAATTGCAGCCAATAATAAAGTTGTAATGGGAAGTCCCGGAGCAATTTAGCCCTGCATTATTCTTCTGGGGCTCTGCCAGGCTTCTCCAGAGCCCACTCGGCACTGGAAACGGCCAGGCAGAAGCCCTGCCCGAAGATGCATTCCCCATGTGCCGCCTGCAACAGCCGGAGCTGTTCGGCTGAGTAATGACTGCACGCATCACCCAGCCCAAAGCCACTGCTCGCACAGCTGCTTCTGCGTCAGCTTGGCTGGCAGGCTCTCATCCCAGGGCCTGCTGTGGGGATTTTCCATCTTCCCCTGCACTCACACAGGCTGCACAGAGCTTGCTGGCTTTCTCTGCACTCACACAGGGTGGGGCGGCCCCTGCCTCTGCTTGTCTATCCCGCCAGTAACCATGTCTCAGCGCTACTACAGCTAAACAACCTTCCCACGGAACTCAGGCCAGAGCTTTGGGTGTTGGTAGAGGCAGCACCGGAGTCAGAGCCTGCAGTGAAACAGACCCAGAAATGTATAAAATCCCCCTCACAGGGTAGGCACCTCACTCGCTTACGTACTTCTGGAAACCCCCCTAAGCTCCTCTCGGCGTCTTTAGCTGCCCAAATACCTGTGTAAATCTGGCATTTATAGATTTGTAAAATGCTACCAGATCAGAGGGGTTGTGGTTTGGTCTCTGGACAAGCGTAAATGACTGTATAGGCCCCGGTGTCCAGTGGCACCCCATTTATCCGATCTAATTGGGATCAGGGCCAGATCGGATGATCAAAAATTCGGCTAATCAGGAGGGCCGCGCGAAACTAAGTTATGTGCTTCAGCCCCAGGCGGTGGGGTTCTGGCTGTCAGAGCTCCGCACATCTTGCTGTCAATGAGCTCAGATATTCAGTGTTGCCAGTTTGCATGGTTTGAACATGAGTTTCGTAGTATTTGGTGTCCCGGCTTCTGGAATTTGGTGATTTTGTCAGAATCTTTTTTTTTTTTTTTTTTTTTTTTTTTTTTTTTAAAGCAAGTCAATTTCTAACCCTCGTGGCTGCAAAGAAAACCTTGAAAATGTGACTAGTGCGTAACCCCAAAGGCTGAAGACCCAAAAGGCAAATGAACGGCACGCCCACAGCATTGTTAGTTGAAGCCAATCTCAATATTTTGGGGAGCTGGACTCATGAGGTTTGAACATTTGGGGTTGGCCATCCTGCGGATTTTGAGCACTACTGAGTCTTCTTGCCAATTTTTAGGATTTTCCAGCCACAATGTCCTAGGTTGATCAGTATTTCCCCGTGTTGCCGCGCGAAAAGTCCCCGCAAAGTGAAATTAAATACACAGCAGGTGAGGAAATAGCAGCTGTACAAATCCACAGAGCGGCGTCCCAACGGCAGGACTCATCTGAGACCGGCCTCTCTCTTCCTGCTGTGCAGAACGGGAGAGCTCGCTTTCCTTCAATTAAGGCATTAAAATCCACCTCCCTAAGCTCTTAACGCATTACTATCGACTTTCTCCTGGCGATGCTGTGGCTGCAGGATGAATGCTGTGACTTCTCCTAACGGCTGCTTGGGGGCACAGAGCTCAGCCTCTGCAGAATGGATGGTGCTTTGCCGTAAGGGGACATGATCAAAGTCACATCGGGTGTAGCCGATACGGTGGGCATTAATGGTAGGAAGATGGTTTACTGCCCAAAGGGGCTAGATTGCAAACCAGAGGCAGCACAGATAGGAGAGAGGTTGCCGTGGTGAACTTCAAATGGACCAGACGCCAGGGTCAGAAAGTCCCTGGATAAAAAAAATTCCTGATTTTTGCTGTATCTGCTCCTTCAACTCATCTCTCCGCGGCACCAGGTGCCGTCTCTGAACACTGGAGACTTTTGTTTTCCTCTCAAACCCCAGCTAGAAAATCCTGTTATCAAGTACAATTCCAGCTCCAATTGTGCAACCTGTTCTGGGTGGATGGAACGCTGGGTCTCCGCAGAGCTCCGCTGGGTCTGGTTCTCCTTTGCTCTGCACCTTGTGCAGTCACTGGCCCCAGGGCAGCATGTACATCGCTGACATGCCAGGGCACGGGGTGGGAGTGCAGCTTGTGTAGACGGACCTGAGTTAATGTTCATCTAGCTGGCTCGTGTACTGGAGCAGCCAAAAGGGGTCCCCAGTTTGAGAGGGCCCCCAAGCTGAGTGGTGTTGTGACCTTGTGCGTGGGATCGCAGTGCCATTCAGGTTTGGCCTGGCAGTCCCCCCCATCATGGCAGAGGGACGGCTGGGCCATACCTGAGTGGCGCTGCGACCCTGCGTACCAGCTCGCGATGCCTGGGGCGGAGATCTGGGCTCTGCCCCGCAGGATAGAAGCTGAGCCCCTGTTGTGGGGTAAGTGCAGTGGGAGCTTGTTCTCTGATTCCCCCGCTCCCCCAAGCAGGAATTTTTTTGGAAGGGTGAGGGTTCTAGATTTCAGATTTTGCCCCGGGTCCCCTAAAAATCACAGAAGGAATGCACCAGTGCTAAAGCCTTCAAACATCATGAGATTTAAAAAAAAATAATAATACATTTTGGGTTGTTCTCTTTTTACAAAAGCTGAGCTTCTCAGGTAATCACCTGACTCCAGCACCTGGTACTTAAAGGTAAAACATCACATATTGCGAGACTCAATAAAAACCACCAGAGTTGGCAACACTGTCAGTATCTGCAACCCACACATCAGGGTTTCTTGCTAGAACGTGAAACTAATGAGATGTTTTCTTTGTCCCAGGCTAGTGAAATGCAACAAGTAAATAAAGAACAAAAGGTGACAGGCATATACAGCTTATAATTTAATAGTAACAAGCCAATACAGCTTGTTTTAATGTTAATAACCTACTGGCTAATTCGTCATACAGGGAAGGACGTGTTTTAAGATGTGATGTTGCATCTTTATAATGAATGTTGTCATGCCAACCTCAAGCAGCAAGCCGCCCCCTCAGTGTATGTGTAGGAGGGAGTGGCATGTGCTAAACATGTTAGTAGAGTCCCTCTTAAGCCTTCAGAATAGATCTTAAGTGGGACATGGGTCTCCTATACCGGGGAGGATTTCACCTGTTGATCAGCGCTGTCTCAGATGAATGGCGCCATCTACTGACTCCCCCAGCACTGCTTCCTGCAGCACCTACCTGTTCCTTGGAGGTCTCCCGACTGCTAGGATCTCCTAAGGAGCTGAGCTGGGTCAGGTTAGGTCTGTGGGCACCAGATTCTTTTAAAAGAGCTCTGGGCCAGATTTCCAGCCCTTTAGGTGCTGGGTGCTTGGGAAAACTTGCCGGTAAATGTCACAATGGGAACCCGCTGACCCCACTTGAAAATCTGACCCTTATGCAGGGGCCGAAATGGGAGCTGAGTTCTTGTGAAAATCCGAGCCCAGCGGTAGGTGCTGAGCCCTTGGAAATCTAGCCCGCAGCTCTTCTGAAAAATTCTGGCCCGTCCTGACCCTGCTCCTCTTAGATCTGACACAGCTGCAGGGCTCAGAGACAGCCCCAAACCACCCCCGCGCCAAACCCCTTTGAACTTTGCGGGAGAGGAAGCGGTGGAAAAATTGGGATCCAGGTGTGAAATTTGCAGCTCGGGGCCACCTCCAGGAAAGCTACAGCTAATCAATGTCTCCTGTATTGCAGCGGTTCTCAACCCGGGGTACGCATACCCCTGGGGTTTACACAGGTCTTCCAGGGGGCACTCAACTCATCTAGATCAGTATTTCTCAATGTGGGGGATGCAACTCCCAGGGGGTCATGGGATGGGTTTGGGGGGGGTCACAAGTGCAGGGCCGGCGTTAGAGGGTGGCAAGCAGGGCAGTTGCCCGGGGCCTTATGCCACGGGGACTCTGCGAAGCTAGGTTACATGCGTCAGCCCTGCCGTCCGGGGCTCCGGCTTCAGAGAAGGCTCAGAAGTGAAAAACAGGCTCAAGTATCACACTGAAATGTAAGGACAATATTTATATTCCGGTTGATATGGTAAAAACGAGAAAGTGAAGTGTGCTGTGACACTTGTGTATTTCCACGTCTGATTTGGTAAGCAAGTAATTTTTAAGTGAGGTGAAACTTGGGGACACGCAAGACAAATCCGACTCCTGAAAGGGGGACAGTCGACTGGAAAGGTTGAGAACCACAGTTTGGACAAACTCAGGTTCCCACGAGGACCGCCGGCTCCGTGTCTCAGGAGGGGCGAGGGTTTGGTTTGAGCACATGCAATGGGATTCCCAGAAGAACGTTCCTGTCTGATTTCACACTCCCATCAGCTGTGCCTGGTGCCGGCACAAACTCCACCTCCCCACTGTGAAATAGGAAATGGGTCATGCGCTGGGGTGGGCAGCTCACCTGGATTTCTCTGGCATGGTACATGATGATGAGGCCCAGAAGTATCATGGTTGAAAGGCTGATAAGGCATTTCAGTGCAAATGAATATGAAGACTCCTGAAAGGGAGACAGAGAGGAGCAGCGTCAGGCATGGTTCCCCCTTCGGTCCCGAGGAGACCCGTGGCAGGGAGGCTCTGGACTCGGCTCGTTCGATAGGCACACACAGATCTTTATGGAAAGGCGCGTACCGAGCTGGTGGGAGGGACTCACCGTCTTCGCCTGGACGAACCTGGCATGCCGCAGGGATCCCGACTCCAGGAGAGAGCCGATCCCGTGGGCAGGCCATCAGCCACTCGCTGGCCCAACCTGCACTGAACTCCAGGCTGGGTTGCTGGCCTCTCGGAGCAAATCTCCGCAGCGGCTGAGAGGGGAATCTCCAGGGCAGGTGGACATACCCGGGGTAGCCCCGATCAAGCTTGTGCGCTGCAAAGAGCAGCGTGGCCATGGTCTGGTGCTGGCAGCGGCTCGGGCCGGCCGCCCTGCTACATACCTAGGACCTCGGAGGGGGTTGTCCTCAAGCGACTAGCTCATGCCACCATGGCCACGTTGCTATTCTTAGCGCACGAGCTCCCCCAGAGCTGGTGAGCGTATGTCTACCCGAGCTGGGAATCACGCCCCCAGCTGCTGCCTGGACGTACCCCCTGGCCCCAGAGGCTGGCCGGGAAGCCTGCAGTACAGGACACCCCAATGCAGGGGTTAATCCTAACCCTGTTCCCCTCCCTACTGACAGTCAGCCAGCGTTTGGCAGTGATCCGCTAAGCCTCCCAGCTCCCCCCATTAGGATCCACATTTATTTCACAGACAGGGAAAATGAGGCACAGAGATGCTGAGACACGCCCAAGGACACCCAGGAGGTTGGGGCGGAGCCAGGAATGGAACCCAGCTCTCCAGAATCCAACCCTGAGCGTTAGCCCCTGAACCAGCTTCCTCTCTTGAGATCCCAACCGATTCTGGGGGGTTACACTTGCCCCTAAGAGGCAGCCTCCAGTGTGGCTGAGGGGGGCAGACGCCACATGACCAGTTCCATCCAGGGATGCATTTGACACATGGATGTTAGCAGCCCGGGGCCCTGTTCTGATCCCCGGGGCCTTGCACAGAGGTCTGCCGGCTCTCCAGTGACAGATGTGCATGCCAGCTTCTGTAGCGGCAAGATCTGGGGCTCTGCAGTCACAGACATGTGGACAATGTGCAGTTGACGGGGGAGCGCGGGACAGGTGAGCTGCATGGCAGCGTGCAGGGGACAGGCGGGTGTTTGCATGAACGATTCTATCTGGCCCCACCCCCCTGCCGTTCGGGGGAAGATTCATCAGCCCTTCATCAGCTGAGCAAGAATGATAAAGCATCTCGCTGAGCCAGGACTGTTCACACTGTCAGCACAAAGCGCCCATTGGCACCAAACGTCGCAGCGAAGGGCAGGGTCCATTAATCCTCAGGGCAGCTCGGGGGAGGAGAGCCATCGCTGGGTCGGTGCAAACACAGACCCACGGGGAGTGGGAGAACAGGTACACACGCACAGAGATGGGTCCGTGCACGTATCCCTGCATCGGTGCACGCACACATACATAGACTCTGGGACACACGTTTAAACGCATCCTCCTTTCCCCAGACGCACCCACACCACCCCCTGGCACGCCCGCGTGTGCACACCCCCACAGCAAGCCGACGTTCAAACATGCGAGCAGTCCCGCTCTCTCTGTCTCTCTCACACACGTTCCTTATCCCTTATGTGTGTTACGGTGGCACTCGGACGCCTGGTGTGTCAGGCGCTGTACACATACAGCTGTCTTGCACTCACACGGCCTCCAGCCCCCCGCCCGCGTGAGACCTAGTTACCAGCTAAAAGTTCCACTTATGCTCCAGGGCTGGGACTCCCAGGATCCTTTGCTTCCCAAGGGCGACATACAGGCCTGGACCCCCACAGGGCGTGAGTGGGACTTATGCGGTACCCAGGACTTGCGCCAGCCTCTTCTCTGAGCCAGGCGCGTCTGTCCCCCGGGTCCCCGGCCTTTCGGCTTCAAGACAGGCCGCGGTCCCTACCTTGGTGTAGACTCCCCAGGAGAGCTCCGTCTCCGTCACCATGACGACGATGCCGAACATCCCGAAGATCAAGGCGTAGTCGCTCAGGCGTTTGCGCTTCTCGAAGAGCGCCCGCCGGTGGCCCAGCCGGTACCCAACGTTCTGGTTCTTCTTCTGGCTCCGGGAGCGCGCCGCCGCCGCCGCCTCCTCTTCCGCCTGCAAGCTTGTATCCTTGGCCTGCTCGGTTTTGGAGACCACCACCTCCAGGCCCGAGCTGTGGAGGGTCTGCAGGGGCTGGGTCTCGGCTCCCAGTTCATGGAGGTTGCGCCGGGAGGCGCTCAGGCTGCTCAGGGGTCGGACCACGCCTCCATTGTACTTGCAGCTGTTCATGGCTATCTCGGTGAAGGGGTTGGGCTCGCTGAACGCTGTCTTGGATCCAGCATGATTCAGAACCTGGGCGTCCGCATTTACCTGGGAGGAGACGGAGATGGGGTTAGAGAGACGCACACCCGGGGGCAGAGAGACGGGGCGGGGGAAGGGGAGAGTTCGCCCCCTTCTCAGTCCAAGTACCCCGGGACTGCAGCTTCCATTCTACAAAGCAGAATTTGGGGGTGCAGGGGGCTAGTTATTATTAGTCTGTGTTACTTATCTAGCATCACAGACGCGCGGCAGGGACAGTGAAGGGAGGGCAGGCCCTGGGCTGGTCTCAAACCCCAGACCATGATTGCTAAGAGCCAGCATCGGGAGGTGGCCCATGGGGTCCGCCTGCGCAGCGGTGTGTGGCTCTAAACCGCACCACCTGAGCCGCTCTTGAACCCCGGTCCCCTGGCAGCTACGAGAAGGCAGGCCGTGGCACCCACCCATAAGGCAGAGAGACCCCCGACATTACCAAGACACAGAGCTGTGGACGGCGACCAAGCATGAGGATAAAGGCTCCATTAGCAAATGGACGGGGAGGCCCAGAGGCAGGGACCATGCTGGGAGAGAGGGCTGCAAGAGCCTACACAGAGGTGAGGGGCTTGTCTGCCCGGCCCTGCCCACCCTTGGGACCACTGCAGGGTGAAATTCACCCCCGGGGCAGTAGGCCAGGAGGAGAGGACAATGCAGGCATGGGCAGGGGGGTAATGCAGCTCAGATGCTGTGGTGATGGGCACTCTATAAAAAGTAGGTAGAGAAGAAAGAAAGAAAGAAAGAAAGAAAGAAAGAAAGAAAGAAAGAAAATTCAGCAGTCCCTTGGGATACAGGTGCATATGCTAGGGGGCACAGTTACCTGATCTACTCACTGGGCAACACTCCCTTCCCAGAGCTGTGAATAGAACCCAGGCGTCCTGTCTGCCAGTCCCCGCTCTCACCTCTGAACACGCCCAGAGATGCCCACAAAAAAATCAACAAACAAACAACTCAGCTGGTTAAAATAGTTTGATCCCAAAGGTTCCCAAAAGGATTTTACAAACTTCAGCTCCACACAGGGATCCCTTCGACCAGCGTGGAAATGCGGCCACCTCTGTGGCGAAGTGCACTAACTGCATAACAACTCACAGCAACAGGAAGTGAAGAATTCCACGTACAGCTGCAACGACCCCCGGGTGGGGGTTGGACAGAGGTGGGTTATATCGCACTCCCAGTCAGTACCCGGGCCGGGCTGGGGACACTAATGATCCAACCAGCGGACCAAATTCGGTCACGAATCCTGGCCATGTGCCACCTGAGGCATGCTGTGAAGACGCTAAGAAGACCTTGGGACTTGAATGATCAGTTTCAAATCTCATCTAAAAGCCACTGCCCACTAGTAGAGCCCTGGGCAGATACCAAACGTGTATCCGCATCCGATCTGCGATCCACGAACATGGTCCGTGGATATAAAGCAGATATCTGCAAATCCACAAGAGCTGGGCCACTCGTGTGCGCCCCCTCATGACTCGCCTCGGTGACAGGGTCATAAACAGCTGTCAGGGGTCACGGACCGACACAACATCCTGAAGCTCGGAAGCTCTTGCTGGTCTCCCATCCGACCCCTGCTTAGCACTGAGCACTGGCAGAATCCCAGCGTGAGGAACAGGCTACCCTCCCTCACACCCCTTCCTTGGCCCACCCCTTCCTTGCTTGGGTGTCCAGGGACCCAGCACTTCAGAGGCTGCTGCCACGCGGGAAGGGAACGGCTGCAGCAGCAGTGGGGGGTGGACAGGTCTGTCTGGGCCTCTCTAATGAGACTTTGATTTTTCCTGAGCTGTGTGGAGCCATCTCGCTGGCTGGCGAACAGGCCTTTCCCCGGCGCTGATTAATGGCCTGCATCTGGCACGGGGCACGGGTTGGGGAATGAATCTCCTGTCTGTTAGCCAAGTGCCTGCACGTCAAAACAGAGCGCCCGCAGCAGATCTGGAATAACGCCTCAGGAACATAGGAACTACAACACTTAGTTGGACCGTGGGCCCGTCTAGCTAGTGTAGAGCAGGAAATTATTTCCCCAACCCAGGAGAATTTTTGAGATTTTGAAAATTTTTCCCATCCTGAATCAGGACAAAGTCAAAATCTCAAACATTTTCACAAACTGATAATCAAAAAAAAAAATCAGGGCAGGCCAATCAAAATGTTTTGTTTTGATAGTTTCTACACATTTCATTTTGATTTTGACTTTTTTTTAAATTCTTTTAAGTATAAATTAAGTAAAATTTTGAAACAAAAAGCCATTATGAACCAAAACCCAAAATGGTTCACTTAGAAAATGGCCAAACATCCCGTTTCAACTATTTTGAAACTTTTCCCCCCAATAAGATTAGTCTAAACTCCCCCTTTCCCGTGAACAGTTTTGGTTTTGACAAATCAGCTTTTTTGGATGTAAAAACGTTCCCGGCCAGTTCTATATCTAGCCTGTCCCCTACATTAGCCAGCAGCAACTGGTGTCAGAGAGAAAAATCCTGCAGGAGGCACTGTTGGGATAACAGTCTCCCAGGGAAATTTCCCTCCTGACCCCTATTAGAGATTGGGGCTCATGCCCTGAAGCATGAAGGTTTCTAGCCCTTCCAAAGCAATAAGATATTTATTTTTCATAATTTGCTGGCTGTAATGCTGGCTAGTCTCACTACACGTTTCTTTGCTGCTAAGCTAGTAGCCTCAATGCTGCCATGTCCACTGGCTCACTGCGCCCTGGGTGGAAAAACACCTTGTTTTGCCAGATGTCAATTTGTCATCTTCCAGCTTTGTGGAATGGCCCCTCTCATTCTTGCAGTCACATGAAAAGCCTTTTGATCGGGCTCGAAGCAGCCTGCACTGTCACTAGCCCGAAGCACTGAAGATGAGCTCCAAAATCAAAGCCCTCTTTCTAAAAAGCTGTTGGATCCTAAATGCAGCAGGGCCGGGGGGCTCTCCCAGGCAGACAGAGAGAGGGGACAGACGTGGTGCTGAGCACTATCATCCATCCCCTGCTTGACCCACGTGCAGCGGGGAAAGGTCCCGCAAAGGATGGCTTCTCATCGCATTTCCAAGCACGTGGGCAAGTGGGAAGCCCCATCCTCTAAAGCAGTTGCTGAGGTCTCCAACGGCAGCATTGGGCTCTGCTCTGCTCCTGGATGCTCCTGAGACAGGCCATTATGATCCACTGCATAGAATTCCTGGTCGGTGCAGAGAAATAGCCCCCCATGAAAAAGAAACGGCAAGGCCAGCCCCACCCTTGGTGGCTGGGAGCTCAGATACCACGGGGATGGGCATGGGTGAAAGGTGGCCTTGTGGCCAAGGGGCGAGGTTGGGACTTTGATGGGGGCTCAGTATCCAGCTCTGCCATTGACTCTCCAGTCAATCACTTCATCTCTCCGGCCCTTGGCTCCCTGCTGATCAAGTTATAATTTCCCATCCCATGGGGAGGGGGGAGGTTTAGGGGCAATCCAGGGGAGGGTGCCAGGTCCCAATCCCCGGAGGCTCTACGTGCTCCCTGCCGCAAAGCTCCCTGCACAGAACTCTTTCCCATACCTCGTCTATCTGAAGAGCCACACAGCTCCTGAGAGACCTCCTCAGCCCAGTTCTAAATGCAGTGAGATACAGGTGTGGACGTGTATACAAAAGATACAGTACTGCGGGTCGGACTGTCTCTACGTGTCTGGGCAGCTGGCCAATTCCAAGTGTAGCACTTAACGGCCGTGCATACTGGAAAATAGAGACCAGGTGTACAGTGTTCTCCAACTTTCTTTTATATCTGGTCTCTATTTTCTACTGTGCCCTGCAGCTACGTGTTAAACTCAGGTGTTGATAGAAAAAAGCATATCCCTCTCTGGCTAAGGTGAGATGATAAGCACCTACATATAATCTGGATACGCGGATTGGCTAGACAGACAGACCTGGTAGGAGCTAATGTCGGTTTTGCACCAACATGTAAATGCCACCTCCGAAGGCAGCATGGGCACAGGTCAGCTGGCCCACTGCAGAGCTGAGAGTTACAAAGATCTGCACAAAGCACCTGCAAGCAAGTTGGCCACCAAACTCCTTACTACACGGAACAGCTGCAGGCTAGTTAAAAAGAAAAAAGGGGGGGGTGTGTGCGATTTCCCAGGATCACAGGCAACAAGGCCTTTTAAAAGCATCCAGCTGGCGTGAACTCACCCGCTGACACCCAGCCACACTTGTAAAATCCACCGGAGTGGCTGGGAGCAGGGAGGGGTTAGAGGGCAGGCTGGCACCGCCTGGCTGTTGACTCTGGAGCGGGTGAGTATTGGCACAGAGAGAGATGGATCTGGTCACCCGTGGATCTGTGCGTGGGCGCTGGCTGGGGCATCAGAGGCAGCCCCAGCTCCTGGAGGGTGACTGATATAGCGAGAGAAGAAGCAATCCGAGTCTGAGTAAGTAATAATATTTAGCCCTTCTACAGCACTTTGCTTCTTTCAAGCTCTGCACAAACCACTGTGTGGAGGAACTCATCTCCAGAGAATAACCCCACAGTAGGAGCAGCCCTCACCCCAAAGCAGACATACAGGGATCCCACCACCAACCACTGAAATGCAGCCACCTCTAGGGTGCAGCGCATCACCTGCTTAAAGAGAGCAACAGGAATCCTTCGTGACAACAGACTGGCTGCACAGTTCATCTGAAAGGCACCATCTGAAGCTGCACAGCAACCAGTCAGGAGCGATCCTTCAACACCAGGAGCTCCTGCACCACTTGCATTTTCCGTGTTGGTCTCCCATCCAACTACTGACCGGGCCTGGCTCAGCTTAGCAGAGAAGACCCAGCAGTGTGACAGGAGGGCTCAGAGGGCATCCCCACATCACTCCTGCCTGGCATGGGATTACTCCAGCCAAGAACTCCCTGGTAAATTGGCTCTCCCCAGTTTCTTGCCACCAGGTGGCAGATGGAGCAAAATCTCCTCTCTATCCAGAGTTTGGAGACTCATTTCTCCAGGGTCCTTGAGAGCTACACTGCTTATCTGAACAGAAAATAATGAACAAGGATCACAAGAACAAAGACAAGGGAGGCAGCAGGAGTGGAAATGTTTTGTTCTGGCCCAGGGTTTGGGGGCTGAGGGGGACAGACCTAAGACTTGTCGCCGAAGGATCTGGGATGAGACAAACACAGGGTGCCAGTTACGGGGAAGTTCATTAAAACCCAGGAGGTGGGTTCAGAGACAGCAAAGCAGGCCCAAAAGGGTGGGGTAGATCAGATTTTCCCTGGGCCCAAAACTCCTACCCCAGGAGAATGGGGTAATACCGCAGTGTCGTTCCCACTAGCGCTGTGTGCCTGACGGAGTCTCGCTTCGCTGGCAACGCTGAAAAAAACTGGGGGGAAAAATCATTTGGGGTCAAACTGCAAATGAAAAGTTTCACATTTTTTGACAAATCGAAAGTAAAAGGGTCATTGCTTTGGGTTGAACGAAATGTTTTGCTTTGATTTTGAGCATTTTTAAACGGTTTCGATTTTTTAACAACAGCAAAGGAAACTTCAAAACGGAAAGTCATTTTGAATTATCGAATTGCAGCATTTGGAGTTTTGCAGATTTTTTTAAGGTTTCTTTTCCACTGAAACCATTTGGCAAATTCACAAAACATTCTGGCGTTGCCGAACCTGCATTTTGCACTGAAAAAATAAAATAAAAGTTGCGGTCGAAAAAAGTTGCCCGGCTCTAGTTTCCAGCGTAGAGGCGCACACACGCCATCTGACACAATGCAGACAACACACACACTCAAAAGCATACACACATGCTCTCTCTCTCACACACATACACAACTTGTAATCACATGCATTCTCACACACAGACACTGCTGTAGATGCACACAGTAACACACACAGAGATAGGTGCAAACAACCACACACACACACACACACACACACACACACACACGTTAGGCAAATGTAGGTTCTCTCTTTCTCTCATTCCCACTTGCAACTCAACCAGCACTTAGCCCTAGTGGGCAGACAGCAAGGAGCCAAGGTACCACTCAGCTATGCCAGCACATCCCTGCACGCTGCTGTCTGTCTGCACCCACCCGGACCTGCTGAGTGCTGCCCCAGGAGTTGGCTCCCCCCAGAGCCCTCTGGAGGCACTGAGCTCCTTCCAGCCAAGTGGGAGTGACATGGCTGCCTGAGATAATTACAACCCCGGCATTCACGCCCCCGGCACGCCGCTCTCCCCCCGCCCGCCGCCAGAACGCTGCCAGTGGAACCCCACCCTCCATGCAGCACTGTCGGGGTAATTACAGGGCTGGGGAGCAGAGTCGCTTTAAACGGGGGGAAGGAGGAAATCAAGCAAAAATTACCCTGTCATGCTGCCTTGGAATCTGACACTGGGAGAGACCGCGGGGGAATCGATGCTCCTGCATACGCAGCCCCTAGACACGCTGAATTACAGAGCACAGGAAATTCGGGACGTTCTGTGGCGTGCTTGCCAGTGACAAAGGGCAGGCTGCCTGGGATCCGGGGGCAGACGACCGAAATAACTACAGGAGCAGTTTAAAAAAACAACCACCCCCCTCCCCATATTTTGTCCCCGATCCCACCCAAATTTGGGACCTAGATACGTGCCTAGTTTATCTATGTGTTGATCCGGCCCTGTGCACACACGGTCCCAGAGACCGAGCGGTGGTCACGCACCCCGGCCTGGTGCTGATGTCACACACATTCTGATCACACACGGGCACACATGAGCCTGGGGCCAATCTCACACACATTTGTGTGTACACTCCCCTACACCCCCCTGCTGAACCTCAGCATGCCCAGGTAGCCTCTCTGTCTTCTCCGCTTATGGCCTCTTTAGTCTCCAGGAGATGCAAAGACCCCTCGCTTCGGCTGTTAATGGAAGAAACCCATTTGATGTTCAAACCCAGTTCACGTCACCTCCCGCGCGGTCCATCAGAGGCACCCGCTGCCCCTGCGGAACGGCCAGTGTAAAAGCAAATACTCCAAAACCCACACGCTATGAGACAGAGCAGAGAGCGAACCGCGGCCAGGGAGAGGCCGAGCAATACTCTCATCAGCATTCACAGGCCATGAGGAGCGTGCGGAAGGCGAGCGAGAAAGCCCCTGCCCTCCACATGGAAAGGAGAGAGAGACAGGCAGAAAAGAGAGACGGTGTTTTGTTGGTGCCATGGGGACGGGGGTTCGAATGCAGCCGGCGGCTCCGTGCCCATGAGGAATCAGTGCCAGGAAACCTCTCTTGCTTTCTGTCTCCCTGGGCCCAGTTGCCCTCCCCAGCACATGAGTCAGCAGAACACGCTTGCTCAGGAGAGGTGTCTTTTCCAGTGATCCCATCTCCAGCTGTGATCTCCGGCAGACCTCCCAAGCTAAGCAGGGTCAGGCCAGGATGCGAAACACCCACAGGTGACGCAGGCTGCGTGCTGGTGACTCAGCATTGATTGACCCCACTGGTCCTGCGCGGTGGTGACTCGGTAGATCTCACTTCTAAGCCGGTGCGGACCCCGATGCCCCAGCGTGGTGGTAGGGGGCGCTGTGGGTGACAGCAGGGCGCTCTCCCTTCGGAATCGGCATTGGCCTCCGTTCCCCAGATGAAAGCCAGTGTAGGAGCAGAAGGCCGTGCTGCTCCAAATGAGATCCCCACTCTTCTCCTGCTCAGAGGGAGTTAGCCGGCCCTTACCCTAATCCACCTGCTCCATCACATGCTCCTCGCTCGCCTCGACCCACAGTGTCTCCCGCTCCCCAATCTCCTTCCCAGAGCCCTAGTTCAAAGCAGCCTCCACCCTTTCTTTCCAGCAATCACTTGGGTCCAACCTGCCTGGCCGATGCTTGTAGCCCTTCACCAGCTCTCACTCCGTCCGCTGGGTTACCCCCAGTGGATGAAGAGGTGGCAGCCGCACTAGCCCCCTGGAGCTGGGACGAGGTGCCAGATGGACGTCCCGGCTTCTGTTCGGCCACAGGAGTGCGTGGCATGGATCACAAGCTCCCCCTGCAAACCGGCCCCTGGCGTGATCCTCCCTCGTCCCTAGGATAGAGGGACCGCTGCAGGGGGCAGAAGTGAGCCCAGCCTGACCTCTTCAACCCTGCCCGCAGCTTTCCAGAACGTCAGCAGCACTCCCTGACTCGTGGGCTGAGTCCCGCCAAACTCACTGCACCCAGGGGCTGCCCAAAGAGGTTTTAGCTGGAGATGGTTTTTGCCCCCTACCAGCCTGGCCTGGATTTGAACCCACGACATCGCAGCGAAAGGCTCCGTAGCGCATTGCCGACCCCTGAGTCAGCCAGCCCCCAAGCTGGTGCAAAGCAGCAAAGCTCCGCGGACTTCAGTGGCGAAGCTGAGTCCTCGTCCCCCAGCTCCGTGCCAACCACTCACCACAGCAGTACACCCTGCACACTGGCCCCTGGAAAGGCCCCGCACCAAGTGCCCCCTCCTTCTTCTTAGAGGGGCAGTTCGCATTTCACTCACTATGTAGTTTGGTTAATATTGCTGTTATTTATTTGTCACAGCCCAGAATCCAATCGTGCTCGGTGCTGTACAAACAAAACTGAAAGACAGCCCCGGCCCAAAGCACAGAGCCTGAGTCGCTATAGAAATGAACCAGCAATGAAATACACAAACGGAATTATTACTAATTAGAAAACCATTTTCTAAAAGGATCAAGAGCTGGGGTCTCTTACAAAACCCAGATTTGATATGGTCTGATGCCAGCTGTGGGTGTGGTGGGAATTACTTGGAGGGGTTGGTTTTTCTTAACTGTTTGGCGGCATTCCTCATTATTCCCTGCATGGCACACACCAAGAGCAGACATTAAAAATAGATCGATCTCGTCCAGGGTCATCGCCGTAATTGTGCACATGATTTAGTGGACAAATATTTGGGCTGAAATAATATTGTCAGCAGCCTCTGGGCACCAAAGGCAGCGACAGAGCTCGGGGAGTAAGCACGGGATGGAACTTTGGCTAAATATAAAAGTCAAACTTTCCAACGTGCCAGTTTTAAAAATAGGGCTTGGGATTGGGGAAAAAAAATAGACACAAGATGTGAAATGTTACAACCCACAGGCAAAGCTGGGACCACAGACTCAGACAGCATCCCTGAAAAGGGTCCCTCATGCCCATGGATATCAAAGCAGAAAGTCTCCCCCCCTGTCATGATACTGGTTAGAGCTCAAGTGAAAGAGGACTCCTGGGTTCCGTCCCCGGCGTTTAGAGGGAGGGTGGTCAGAAAAGGGGGGGGGGGGGAATCAGGACTTCTGGGTTCTATTTCCAGCTCTGCCACTGACTTCCCCTGTGACTTTGGGCAAGTCACCTCCCCTACCCCTCCTTGCCTCAGTTTCCCCTTATGTAACGTGGGCCCCTCTCCTGGCAGAGTGCCAGTTCCATAAGCACTGGATCCATTCCCAGGCAAACCGCTCCAGCTCCCCGTGACTCAGAGGAGCAGGAGCAGGCTCTGACAGAGCATGAATTTCACTAGCCGAGGCCTGTTATTTCTGAGGACTGTAACCCCCGCCCCATCCCCATTTCTCCTGCCACAGCTAAGTCCTCTCTGTGCTAGGACGTGACAAGGTTGGGGAGGCGGCATTAGCATCCGCAGGGATTTCTCTGCAGCAGAGACCAGAGAAAGGTTCAGAGACGGTGCCCAGGCTAAACTGGGGGAGAGGAGAAAATCTGATAAAGTGTGGAGCAGAGAGGGTGTGATGGGCCATTTAACTGCTTCAGTTGTGAGGACAGGAAGGAGCAGGCCCTGTCCAGGGCAGTCAGGTAAGAGGTTGGGTTCACATTAGTATGAGCGTCAGGGTGGTACCTCCCTGACACCCCCCTTCCCCCGCAATAATGTGCAAACTCTCCCATGAGAGCTGAAAATGAAAAACTGCAAATTTGGGGTCCTGGGCGGCTGGGGCGGCTCTCTGACCCCAGGATTCCCCATCCCAGGATGGAGCTTTGGAACTAACTTCTCTGCTCAGAGTCAGAGCTGCATGAACATTTTTCCAAAAGGAAACATTTGGGGTTTTGTCAAAACCGAAATGGTCTGCGGGGAAAATGTCCGCTCAGTTTTGTGAGGGTCCAGGCCAGACCTGGCCTCACAAACGCTACTTCAACCTCTTGAATCGTTCCGTTTCAACAGAAAACATCAGTAATACAATAAATGAAGAATGATAATAAACAACTCCTCCGTCCTGCTGATCCTTTATGTCCTCCATCAAAGGAGAAAGGACGGTCTCGTTTGCAGGACCTCCGTATTATTCTTCCTTCATGCTAGGTGCAATTTAAGGCTCTGTGACAGTAGATAAGTATTTTTATCACTTACTGCTGCACGAATAATGGGTTTTTTGGCTCGCTAGGAGTCCTGGGGGAAAAAATCATTTTGGGCCGACCCCAAACCAAAATTTGGGGGAATTTTTGGCAAATCAAAAAGTCGAAAAAATGTCATTCGGTTTCCAGCTTCTTTTCCCTTTACTTTTATTTTGAAAATGTTTTTAAAGAAAATTTTGAATCCAAAAGTCCATTTGTTTGTTAAGAAAATGGTCAAACAAAACGTTTGGACTTTTTTTTAAACCAAAACGGTTCGCCAAACTCCAATGCAAATTTGTGAAATGTTTCAGCTGATCCAAATCTTCATCTTTCACCAAAAAAAGAAAGTTTGGGTCAAAAATTCTCAGCCAGCTGTATTTGCCCCACTTTACAGATGACAAAGCAGAGACTCAGAGACACGCAGGCCTTGTCTACACTAGAAAATAGCACTGCATGCCGTCTAGTTAAAACGGTACAAAGACCCTAGTGTGAATGCACACATAGCACATAACTTTTTGCATACAGACGGGGAATAAGCTGTATCCGTATAAGGTACCTTTACACTAATATAACTATGTCCACACGAGGCCCCTCACCTGTATAATTATTTCAGGTTAAAAAAAAAAAAAAAATCAACCCTTCCTAACCAATATAGTTATACAAATAAAACTTGTAAAGTGTAACCAAGGCCTTACTTACTAGGACTGCAGCTGGGGGATAAAACCTTCGCCAGAAGCGACCTTCTCAAGGTCACATGTTGTTGTTTGCAGGGTTGGTGTGGCCGTGTTGGTCCCAGGGTACGAGAGAGACAAGGTTGGGGGAGGGAATAGCTTGTATTGGACCAGCTTCTGCTAGTGAGTGAGGTTGGAATCATTTGATTTTCTCCCCTGTTCTTCTGAGTTGAAGAATCGCTCTGGGGTAAGTTTGAACAGGTGAGAAAATTCAACCATATCACCCTCTTCCACCAAGAGAAGATCGGCCAATCCAAGCTATTCCCTCACCCACCTTTTCTCTCCATGTCACCCAGTGAATCCTGCTTGGGAGTAGAACCTAGGTGCCTTCCCCCTCTGCTCTAACACATTAGCGTCCCCTCCCCGGGCCAGGGATAGAACCCAGGAGTCCTATCTCCCAATCCCCTGTTCTAACCACTACACGCCACTCCCCTCCCGGTGGCTGGAACAGAACGCAGGCGTCCCGCTACCCGCACTTGTGCTAAAGGAATACAGGGGGCCGGCGGGATCGCTGGCAGAGGACAGTCTCAAATGCAACATTTTCCTCCGCTGATCATTCTTTTTGCCTTTTGGTTTGCTTTCTCGAAGCGCGATGGGCCTGCAATTTGTCTTCTGGATGGGTGTGCTCCGTGCCTGCGCCGTCAGCCACGACCCGAAGGCAGCCGCTGGACTATTTCTTCCTGAACGTTTCCGAAATGAGGGGGAGATTAATTGGCTGTCTGCTTCTATTGGGCACCTTTCGCACACGGCCTCTTAGGAACCAATTTCCGAGCGACGGCCATTTGCCCCAGCTCCGGCCTCTCTCCAGGGCTGCGGGCTCCCGGCCATCCCAATGCCACGCCACACAGGATGGTCGCCAGCCACTGCATTCGGTAAGGGCCTTTCCAAACGGTTCTGGTGGGCCGCCTGCTTCGGGCCATAGGTGCTGGAACTCGGGGTGCTGCCGTACCCCCTGGCTGGAAGTAGTAATAACAACTCAAACACATGGTTTCCACCTTCAGCGCCCCCACTATAAAAAACTGTTCCATTGCCACTGGTGCCGGGGGTTTCGAAAGCCGGCTAGATCCACACGCTTCGCCCCCATCGGCATGACCTCGCACTCCCTGAGATCACCCATCCATCAAGCCAGGATCTGGCTGGGATCCAGTCTGGGGGTGGGGGGGGGGGCTGTGACCCCCAAGCTGGGAACCTCTGTGAGGTGGAAAATCCCCCGCAGCCTCTCTTCTTCCTGCTGTCTGCTCCCCTCACCACGGACTTTGGGCTGGATTTGGCTGTTGGTTGTTGAACTCATGGGAGCCACTCGACACCGGGATATGTGACGGCAGAGGTCAGGCCTTGGGCTCTTGGCTCAGCTCCGGCCCTGCTGCAGCAGGGGCCAGAGGGGAGAGTTGAGATTCTGCTCTTTAATCCAGGCACAGCCAAGCTCAGCAGGGCGTGATGTTACCTGTCCTGCGCGAGGGGCCTATGGAGCCGGTGTCATGTCGGGTCATGGCGGGTGGATGGGGGACGGGGCTGGTTGGAGGGCGCCTGATCTTTCAGGGATGTGTCTGTAGGGTGGGGATTGATGGCAAACAGAGGGGAGAAACCCCTGCACCATACAGTGGTGAACCACAGCCCCAGCCCTCAGGATGTGCAAGGGTATGATCCATTCTCTTGCCTTCTCAGCATAAATCACCAGGCAAACTGCAAAGCAGGGGGAACCTTCCTATGCAACTGCTGGTATGCAGCATCGGGCATTTAAGCCATCACTTGTAACAACACCCCGGCTTGTGCGGATTGCACCTGGGAGCTCAAATCACCAGCCCCTGCTGCCCGCACTAAAGGGCCAGGTGCAGTCCCTTTAAGACTGTAACTGACTCAAACTGCTCTATATGGTCCAGTCCCTAGAGGGAGACAAAGAGCCACAGTGTGTTACCGTAAGTCACACGTTGTCTGGCATTGGCACCGAGTTCCCGCCTCAGGATTGGCTTTTATTAAATGCTATTTGACGGATGTGCTAGAATAGCTGATTATCGCCTCGGCGAAGGGCTTCGGGTCCAGAGCGCTGCATGGAACAAGGCAGCATTCGCAACAAGGCAACCACTCCAGAGTTATTCATAGTAGACGATCATTGTGCTCAGCAGTTATATGGTGCCGGTCACCACAGGAGCTAGACAGAACTCACTAGCTGCATTTTACAGGTGGGGAAACTGAGGCACAGAGCAGGGCAGCGACTTGCCCAAGTGTTGAGCTGGGGCTAGAAGCCAAGAGTCCTGACTGACATCCCTGTGCCTTAATCTCTAGGCCACACACCCTCCTTAAGCCAAGAAGAGAACCCAGGAGTCCTGACGCCCAGTTGTGTGCTCTCCCTAGCATACAGCACTCCCTCCGTACGCTTGTTCTAGCTTTGTATTACAGTAGCACCTAGAAGGCCCAACTGAGATCAGGACACGTAGTGAGAGACAGTCCCCACCCCAAAGATTTATACCGCAGGCAACACACACAAAGGTGGGAGCGGAAACTGAGGCACAGAGAAGGGAAGTGACTTGCCCAAGGTCACCCAGCAGACCAGTGGCAGAGCTGGGACTAAAACCCAGGTTTCCTGAGTCTCAGTCCAGGGCCTCTGACCCTTTGCACAGCATTGCCTTCCACCACTGAAATGCCCGTGCAACGACAGCCGGTTAAATGCATCTGCTGTGGGTCCTGCAGATGCTGGGTCACGTTATATAATAAACTCTGCACCTTCGAGGCAATTCTTGGCTCCTCTGCAATCAAGTTAATTGGAAAAGCCCCCACTGGGCGAAGGCGCTGCCCCTGGTTTCCTGCCCTGTATAAACGCGGCCCCAGCTTGGCTCAGCGCGTTTCTGTTCTCTGTCTCCAGACACAGATTGCACGCGGGCCACTGTACTCATTACAAAGCGCTTAGAGCAAAGGGAGGTCGGCGCTGGGGCCTGTGTCCCCAGACATATGGGAGGAGCCCCCCCCCCCCCCAGCTGCTGACGCAGGCCCACAGGCTGGGCCGTGGTGCCTGGTCCCTTCAGGCCCCATTCAAACCAAGGGAGGATCCGGCCCATTGCTCAGCACCTCGTTAACGATCCTTTAAATGGGGACTGAGGACATGCAATGGACTGAGACGGCGGCTGCTCTGTGCTGCCTCTTGGTTTTAGCGGGTGCCCTTCTGCACCAGCTTCCCACCAAGGAGCTGGGAGCGCCTTTTGGGCATGGGCTAGGCAGGGATTATCTTGCATCGTACCGATGGGGAAACTGAGGCCCAAAGAGGGACGTGGCTTGGCCAAGGTCATGCAACAACTGGTAAGAGCAGAGCAGCCCTGACCCCGAAAGCGAAAGACCCCTCGCCCTTTCCTTTCCTTGGCTATGGGAGGCGGTACAGCTGTGCTTTTAGCTTCTGTATCATTCCAAACCTAGCTTTAGTGGAGGGCAGGCTAGGGGGGCAGGCGGAGTCAGGACACCTGGGTTAGGGGGAATAACAGAGGCGATTTGGAATCTCGCTGCCTCGGGTCTGTTCGCAGGTCTGTCCCCGACTCACTGCGCGACCCTCAGCCACGCGTCCCCTGCCCTCGTTCCCCTGTTTGCTCACCTGATGCTAATGGGCGCTGCCACCCCCTGCCCAGGCCTGGGCTTTTTATTGTTTATTGAGTCAGGGGGAGGGGGTCGTTACGTTGTCTTTGGGATGCGCTTTGCCATCCTCGGTGAAAGTCACAGAACTGCAAAGCATCAGGCTGTCGTTCTAGACATTCCCCTTCCTGCTTCCATGGAGATCAGAGGATCCAGGCAGCTGTTCTGATCCTGAAAACCCTTTTCCCCTCTGCCAGGAGCCTTCCCTCACACAAGCACTCTGCCAGCTGAGCAAAGAAAGGCTTGCAGGATCGGGCCCATACATCAGAGCTCCTCCATTGTAGCTACAGACACAACTCACTAGGAGAGGGGTGTCTATGAGAGAGAGACACACAAACACACACATCCCACCCCTTCTGAAGGGCAGATTGCAAAGCCTCTTCCTAGTTTACCAACTTCCCCGGGGCTGTGATTGGCAGGAGTGGGGGGGGGAAGAGTGGGCCAGGGATGCTTATTTGGGGGCAAGAGTGTCTTTTTATAGACCCCGTCGCTTTGAGATCCAGGGGCAACGCTGAGATGCATTTCGGACTTGACTTTGGCGTGGATGCATTTTATTGCGGGAAATACTCAAATGACATCAAATCCGGAGCTGCACATGCGTCGGTGTCGCGGGACTCGCCTCCGTAGTGGTGAACCCCATGACTGTCACTGGATGGGCAGTTCCCTTCCCTAGGATCCCAGCTTTCTTGTTCAACGCTGCCTGCCTCCATTTGCATGGTTGTAGCCTCCCTTCGCACCCCAGGTGACAGACTAGTCCCCCAGTGGTAATAGATTCGAAGGCCTTTCTCGGCAAACCAATGCTGCTGAGGACAAGTCACAAAGCCTGGATCTGCAGCCATACAAAGGTTACTTATTACAGTTTTTTAAAACCTCCCACAATCCCCATATAAGAGGCAGTTATCAAATATTCTCAGGCCGCGACCGGGTAGATTTTGATCTCTTCACTGATCCATTACCATTGCAACAGTCTGGGCCAGATCCTCAGCTGGTTTAAATCAGGAGAGCATCACTGACCGCAAGAGAGCGACGCTGATTTAGAACAGGGAAGAATCCGGCCCATTGGCTTCAATGGAGCGGTGCCAATTTACCCCCGTTGGGGATCAGGCCCCACTGATTTAGTCAGAACTAGGGCTGATTTACCCCAGCTGATCTGGACCATTTATGGAAAGACACCATCACTTTTTTTTGGGGGGGGGGGGAGTAGGAAGGGTATTAAAAGTAAAGGGTGTCATTCAAAGGTCCTGCAAAACAGCGCAGGATTTCCCTTGCTCTAAAAAGACAATTTCCTGCATTGGGTGGCACTGACCGAGACTGATAAAAGGCTACATTTAATCAAGCAGTTTTCAAAAATTTGATTCTCCCCCTTCCTGGACCTATTTCGGCGTCCACTTCCCCAGCACTGCTCTGCTTCATCTCCCAGCCTGTGATGGAGGCAGCGAGGACATGAGTGTGACATTTCTATTTTCCTTTCCCTTCATCCCAAGTCCCCACCAGCACTCCTCCCTCCAGTCGCTGAGATCTACAGCTGCTGGTGACAGACAATTTTAAATGCACATTGCTGCTAATTCTATAAACTCAGTGGGTGCAGAGAGAGAGAGAGAGAGAGAGAGGCCCCTTCCTTTCATATCCATATAAATTGACTTTGCAATAGCAATTCAATGGCTTTCACACACCTCTTTCTGCAAGCCAGGTTTGGGAAATACTGTCAAGCTACTGCAGTGTTCTAGGGTTGGATGGCTGGACTTCACTGCAGAAACACTGAACTGCTAAGCTAGCCAAGTCAATACCTACATGGAGATGCAGCTGTTTGCAGACACTAAACTTGCTAACCCATCTTTACATGGCTAACGCTACCGGACCACACTCCCACTGCATTAGGAAGTGACATTATGTTAAAAAACCAAACCAGTTGTTACTCTGGAAAAGCTCCAAACTCCTTCTAATACAAGACATTACTCGCAACTCATGACTTTTAATATTAAAGTCTTGGATCCCTTTTGAGAAGTTACAAAAGGCAAAAGCACAAAGATAATGCATTTTGTTTTTTCAGTCTCTCTGATGAATTATCAGGGATCTTTTATCCTCTGTAGAAAACCTTGCAATCAATCAATAGGTTAATTAAAAAAGAGAAAATTCCGATGGTCCAGCTGAGATCAAACAAGACATGAACACCTTCGTTAGATGTAAAGGCCTGATTTAAACTCACTGAACTCAATGGGCTTTGGATCAAGCCCAAATATATTGAGTGAGATTTTCAAAGGAGCGAGTTCCATTGGAATTCCATGGAACGGATGCGCCTAAATCACTTAGGTTCCGATTGAAAACTCCAGCCTTTACTTTGGGCAGTTCTCTGAGCCTCTGCGCAGATAGATACACACACGCACACACACAAGCTATCCTCACCTCTATCTGCCACAGCTACGAATTCCCTTGGATTGAATGGGGCTCTGCCCAATGCCAGGGATATCAGAAAGTTTCATTTGAAGAACGCTCCCCTCATTCCAAGCCCTCTGCTCCTTCAAGGTTTACTGAACGCCAATGGGAGGAGGATCAAAGTCATGTTCAGGTGCCATAAGTCGGCAGACCCAAGACAGGTGAGGCTACCACCTGTTTATTTCCATTTCCCCTACCCCAGAGTGTGAGCGTTTGGGACTCGTCTGGAGATGGACTCAAACAGCACGTTAGCTACAACTGACAGGAAAACAACCAGCCAACCAGAAAACAGAATGGGGTGAAACTCAAGGTTAAGGGGAGTGACAAGGACAGAGATTCTTAACCATCTCCAAACCAAGGCCCCTTTCCCCACCCAGAGATCACCCTCCTCCCATCACCTGGGGCCTAGCCAGGACCCTGCCCCCCATTTAGCACTGCAGGAAGAGCAGGGTGGGCGTGGCCCCCTCACACCTGTGGGATTGTGACCCCCAGGTTGAGAGCTGCTGGGTAAGGCCACAGCAACATTTGGTGAGCAAACAGAGAGCATTTCACACCCTTACAAACCAAATTATCCCTGAATCATTCCTCGGGCCCAGTCTCACAGACCCCCGCGGACCCGTCAGTCTCAGAGAAGGACAAAGCCCAGCACTGAATTTTCAGCCACTTTCAAGAACCCCCCCCCCAATTCAGCGTCACATCCTTCAGCTCAGAAAGAAGCAGGGCTCAGCACCCAGACCTGACGGACGAGCCCACCCCTAACCCACTCTGCAGGGCCAGGACTTCACTCCCACAGCATGATGCGGGGAGGGAAGAAGGCAAAGTTTGAGCCTGTCACCAAAATGTTCCAAAACCCAGCGGTTCAGGCCAGGGGGGACCCGGACAGTGGGAAAGAAATATATCCAGGTTTCTATCCCCCCTTCCTAACCACACAGAAAGGAAGCAGGTTTTTAACACAACCCCGGTACCTACATTTTCCTTGGTAAGTCCCGGGCTCTTCAGACAAAGATCTGCCTGCAGCCAAGCATCATTAAACACCCCCCCCCCCCCCCCCCCCCCCTCCGGACTTCTCCCCCCCCCCCCCCCCCCCCCTCAACCCCCCCCCCCCCCCCCGCGCCCCGATTGGGTCTATCGGGTTCGCTCTCCCCCCCACTTCACTGATCTCTCCTCTGCCGGCTGCAGTGAGCTGGACTCAGAGAGCAGGGCTGCTAGCAGATCCCCCCGCCCCCTCCAGTGGTGCATTGTGTGAGCTTTACAATCCAAACACACACACACACACAACAGGGGGACCAAACTGCACCGCACAATGACACTGGGCGAGGAGGCGCTAGGAAGAGCACGGGGGGGGAGTGCACAGTCCCCAGAGAACACACACACACACACACACACACACCCCTACCTGCTGTTCCGGGGGGCTCTGGGACCCGCAGCGCTGCGAGGCGCAGGAGACGCTGGGGCTAGAGAAGTTGGCGAGCCGCAGGCTCGGAGCTCGCCGCGGACAGCGGCAGCGCTGCGGTAACCGCTCGAGCCGGTGCGGGGCTTCGCTCTCCGCCGGCGGCAGGTGCGGCAAAGGCTGGCGGGGGCCGCGCGGCTCGGGGCCGCCCGGCGGAGACGGGGGCTGGTGCCAGCGAGCCCGCTCCTCGGCTCCGCAGCCCGGCGGCAGACCCCGCGGGAGGCGGCAGCCGCCCGGGGCAGGGGGCGGCTCCG
>NW_020664545.1:3280376-3340448 GCF_002925995.2 Terrapene triunguis
CCGGCCGCCGCGGGGGCTGGCGGGGCTGGCGCTGCGGGTGGTGCTGAGGGACAGCTCCCTGCGAGCGCCGCGGCATGGCCGGCCCGGCCCCGCTGGCGCGGCCGCGGCTCCCCGGGGTGCTGGGGGCGCCCGGGCGGGCCGCCGGATTGGTGGGCTCGGCCAGAACGACCCTCATGACGCACCCCATCCCCCCCGCTCCCTCCTCCCCTCCTTAGGCTCAGGGCCACGCCCTCCTCGACAGAGGGAAATGTTCCCTGCCCACCTGGCCGGGAGGGGTAAAGGGGGGGTCTGATCTGCCCCTCCTCCGCCCCCCCACAGCCCTGCAGCAGCAAGGACAAGGCAGCTCAGATGGAACCAGCCCAGTCCCAGAGGGGAGCCCTTCCTGTCCCCCTCACCCCACCCATCATCTCCCTCCCTGGGCAGGTGAAGCAGGCAGGGACCTCCTGGCCTGCCCTCTGGGCAGGAAAAGGGAGCCCCTCTATTGAAACCCAAAACGCACCCCAGGGGAGATCACCGGATCTGAAGGAGCCCCAACCTCCGGGCACCAGGGCCTGGCTTTGCCATCCTGCGCCTTACCTGCTCCGCGCCAAGGGCGCCCGGCTGGAATCGGCCCCTGGCTTTTAGAGCCCCCGGGACGTGTCTGCGTGGGGATGGGGAGCAGCCGTTCTAGCGAGGGCTCTTGCTCTGTCTGTCTCCTGGGGACCAGGTGCCATTGGGTTCCCTAAACACCTGGGCGGGAGAGCAAACAGAAGTCATCAGCATGGAAGAGCTACAACAGACTCACGCAAACAGCCAGCCCAGAGCTACCCACAACGTCACACTGAAGATATGACTTGATACCAGTGTAGGTAAACTGATGCAACTTTGGGGCCTTGTCTACACTAGAAAGTTGAACCACTTTAACTTTCCCTGTATACGTAAAGCGGTACAGCCTGTCCTAGTGTGGATCCAGTTATACTGAGATGTATTAGCAGAGCTATTCCCACATGGCAAGGGGCACCTTTATACCAATATAACTGTGTCCACATTAGGGATCAGACTGGTATAAATCATCAATAAAAATCACTCCCAACCTCCCATAGGTCTGGTACAGAATCTGTGTGCAGAGCCACTGTGTGCAGCATTATAGGGTTAGACACATCCTTTAAGGCTAGTGTTCAGTGGGACTTTGTAGCCCAGGTGTTCTCTGGAATAATTATTAGCACCTTGATGGAGAAACTGAAAAACTTTTTACGTGACAAGACTAGAGTTTAAGATTTTTTCCCCCCTCTTGCAATAATTAATGACTCAAATTTAAAGGCCAGATGGACCATTATGATCAGCTAATCTGACCTCTTGCGTAACACAGGGCACAGAATTTCAACCGGTCATTCCTGCACCATGACTGAGCAGAGCAGGTGGCTGAGCTAAAGGATGATGAGAGATCCAGTCTTCATTTAAAAGGCTATAAGTGATGGAAGTCCCCTACTTATGGGGTAAGGAGAGCTAATTATGGATGAGATCCAGCAGGCAGAGATGTTTAATGTGACGGTTGCTTCAGATGTCACTGAAAAGGTTAATGGTGAGCAGATACCCAACACAAATAATATTAACAAGGAAGAAGTGGAAATTGGTTAAAGAATATAGAGAAGTGAGATGTATTCAAGTCAGCAGGGCCAGATGAATTTCACCGTAGGGTACTTAGGGAACTAGCTCAAGCAATCTCGGAACCATTAGCAATTATCTTTGAGAACCCGTGGAGGACAGATGAGGTCCCAGGGGACTGAAGAAGGACAAACATTGCACTTATCTTTAAAATAGGGAACAAATCGGAACCCTAGAATTATAGACCAGTCATCTTAACTTTGATACCTGGAAAGATACTGGAATAAATTATTAAGCAATCAGTTTGTAAACACCTAGAAGATAATGGGGTTTCTAAGGAATAACCAGTATGGCTTTGCCAAGAACAAATCATGCCAAACCAAACCAATTTCCTTCTTTGACGGATTACTGGCCTAGTGGATGGGGGGTGGGGGGAGCAGGAGACGTGATCTATCTTGATTCTAGTCAGGCTTTTGACACAGTCCCACGTGACATTCTCATAAGCAAACTAGGGAATTGTGGTCCAGATGGAAACAGAAGATGGGTGCACAAGTGGTTGAAAGAATGTACTGAGAGAGTAGTTATCAATGATTCACTGTCAAACTGGGAGGGCGTCCCGAGTGGGGTACCCCGGGGATCAGTCCTGGCTCCAGTACTATTCAATATTTTCATTAATGACTTGGATCATTGAGTGGAGAGTATGCTTATAACATTTGCAGATGGCACCACGCTGGGAGGGGTTGGAAGCACTTTGGAGGGCGGGATTAGAATTCAAATGACCTTGACAATTTGGAGAATTGGTCTGAAATCAACAAGAGGAAAATCAAGACAGACAAATGTAAAGTACTACCCGTAAGTAGGAAAAATCAAATGCACAACTACAAAATGGGGAATAACTGGTGAGGTGACGGTACAGCTAAGAAGGATCTGGGGGGGCAGAGTGGATCACAAATTGAATGAGCGTCAGCAATGTGATGCAGTTATAATTGTGGGGCGTATCAGCAGGGGTGTTATATGTAAGACCCGGGAGGTAATTGTCCTGCTCTGGTCAGCACTGGTGAGGCCTCAGCGGGAGCACTGCGTTCGGTTCTGGGCCCTGCACCTTCAGAAAGATGTGGACAAACTGGAGAGAGTCCAGAGGAGAGGTACAAAAATCACCCAAGGGTTAGAAATCCTGAGCTCGGAGGGAAAAATTTAAAAGCTGGGCATGTTCAGTCTTGAGAAAAGAGGGGGAGGGGGCTGCAGGGGTCTGATAAGAATCTTCAAATATATTACGGGCTGTTATAAAGAGGACGGTGATCAATTGTTCTCCCTGTCCACAGAAGATAGGGATTAATCTGCAGCAAGGGAGATTTAGCTTAGATATTAGGACAAACTTTCAGGGTAGTTACGCTCTGGACTAGGCTTCCAAGGAAGGTCGTGGAACCCCCATCACTGGAGGTTTTTAAGAACAGGTCGGACAAACACCTGCTAGGGTTAGTCTAGGTTTACTTGGTCCTGCCTCAGTACAGGGGGCTGGACTTGATGACCTCTCAGGGTCCCTTCCAACTCTACATTTCTGCGATTCTGTGGAGAATCCACCCATCCCTAGGTAAGTCGTTCCAATGCTTAATTCCCCTCCTTGTTAAAAATCAGGTTCTTATTTCAACCGTTCTTTCCTTGCTCATGCTGGTGGAAATCAGGAATGATTCCACTGCTGCGTATAAGGTTATACCAATATAAAACTGGTGTAAGCAAGAGGATCAGGACCATTGCTTTTGGTCTGGATCCATGTATGTTGCACCATCAAAGGCCTTAGTAAATAAAATAAAGATGAGACCTGTTAGTTTCACCTGGAATCACTTTTTTTTTAATACTGCAAATTCTGTTTGGCCTCAAGTTTGAAAACTTCCCCCAAGCGTACAAACAAACACGATGCAAATTTGTAACAGAACCGCCAAACCGGATCCAGCTAGCATGACTGAGAGGGGGTGCTGGGAATACTTGGAGACATGAAGCATAGAGGGGTGCTAGGAATATTTTGCACGGCCCTGACCATCTTGAGGAAGGATGGAGTTGTGAAGGCCCAGCATGGGGAGTCAGGATACCTGGATTCTATTCAGCCGGGACGTGCCAGGGGAGTGGGAGATTACCCTGCCTGATGTGTGACTTTCCTTGCCCAGACCAAGAGGTTCAGCTGCCTTCTCGAATGCGCGTTTCCCTTCCTCGTAAAACCAAAGCGCCTGGGGCAAGGCACTGTTCTCTGGGGCAGAGGCAATGCCATGAACAAGCAGCCTGCTATTCGGTCCCGGGCGGGAGGGGCACTGTGAGAGCAGAAGAGGATATTTTGCTACCTGTGGAGGGCAAGCACCCAGCCACTGAGTATTATATATGGGGATTCTGGCAAGGCTCCAGAGCCAGATCATTTTCTCTCCATTGTGCCAAATTTATTGCACGAAAATGGTCTCCAATTTCTTTTTAATATTTTGATGGGGAGGCAAAATGAACCTGGCAGGCTGGCTACAAAGGACAGGTACTTAGAGTGGGACTCACCCAGCCAGAGACCGGAGGCCTGATCCCCCATCCCCCCAAGCCTTGCCCAGCCATGACACCCAGGCGAAGAAGGTGCAAACTGCTCCCAGATCAGAGTGGACTCGCTGCCTTTGCACTGGTGCAAACAATTGCATGATGTGCAAGGGCAGAGGGGGAAGCAGGCCTCAGTCTCTGAGAAGGAGGCTTGCCCCCCTCCACATTTTGATTCATGTTAATTAAAAGCAGGACCCTTTCCCTTTAAGAGGGATGGGGCCCATTTGCCTTGCAAATGCACATGATTGCTGAATGCATTGCAGCATGGCCTAGAGGCTCCAATCAGCAGCCGCACCCCCGGGCCCTCCCCCAGTGCTCGGTGCAGTACACACAGGCAATGAAAGGCAGTTCCCCCCCACCCCCCAAGAGCTTGCCATCTGGTCTGTTCTCACTGCAGGGTTAACTCCAGTTATCTACACTCACGTGTTAGCCCAGCCCACGCGAGAGCAGCCTTCCGCTGAAATAACACTGGGGGAGCACAGAGCGGCGGTGCCAGCCGCTGATGCGTTGTGCTCACTTGAGCTGTAGCTCGGACCCCCGGCCCAGCCAGCCAACTGCTGGTAAAAGCACCACTGTGGCTGGAGTGAAGGGTTTGGGTTGTGTGTGGACGGGACTCGAGCTGTAACCTGAGCTCACTCCGCAGTGAAGACAAGCCCTAGGTGAATCACAGGGCACAACTGGGGCGGGGGGAGGATGCACAGACATGGGGAGGAGGGAGGGGGACAGGGACACTGCTCCCCCTAAGCGCCGTGGCCCCCGCTTTTAATCTGCCCGTCACCATCACTCCTGCCGCTCACGTTGGGGCATCCACCTGCTACGCTTCATGATTCATTCAGGCCTTGCCTTCCCGTTGCCCAGCATCACTGGCCAGGACCTCACGTGTCCTATTCATTAGCAGGGATGAGCCACAAGACATCACACCCCTCCGCTCTGCATCCCACCGAGCTGCCGTTCCAGCTCTTCGGCTTGTCCCAGCTTCACTCTGGCCCGGGTGTGCCTCAGGAGCTGGAGAGAGCCAGCCATCAGCGAGGGCATCTCAAAGGCCTGCTGTCCCGCCACCCAGCCCGCAAAACATACAGCCCCTTGCCCCGGGGCACAAAGCATTTGTAAGGATTCCTCCGGGTCACCCTCCTGCTTCTCGCCGGGAGCCAGAACCGGCGCTGCCCCGGTGTGGAAATGGCAACGCAGGCCAGCACGCGCGTGTGGAGCGAGGGGAACGGACACCAGGGTGAGGGGCCCATTGGCGGGGAAGGTCTGAGAGAGACGAGGAGGAGGAAAGCAGGGAAAACGCCTCCTGCTGGAGAAATCTACCAGCCCGAGGAAGCGTTTGCCAAGGGGAGCGACGGAGGCCCCGGGGGGTGTTTGAAAGCACAGTGGACGCAGTGCTGGGGAATATATGGAGAGGGACGACGCTGGGCTGGTGAGAGGAGCCGTCTCCCCTCTCAAGCCCCCATTGCTCAGGGAGCGAGTCCTGGAGGGCAGGGGAGAGAGGGGGAGGGTGGCGTGGTAGGTCCCACCGCCCCCAGCCAAGATCAGGGCTTTAGCTCCCAGGGCTGAGTTTTCTTAAGGCTCCTTTGTGGGGCTGGGGTGGGGAGCTAACGGCATCGCCTCCAACGGACACAGAGCCCTGGATGCCTCAACACGCAGTGGACTGGAGCCCTTGGGGAGCCACCTGGGCCTGAGACAGGCTGTGGGTCAGGATGGGGGCGGGGGGGGGGGAGGAGACCCAGACCTGCCTCACCCATAACCCAAAGGGACGGGGGGAAGGCTGGAGACTCCAAAGCCTGTTAACCCTTCTCGTGCCAGGATCAAGTGGACAAGGGGAAAGTGAGTCTGTGCAGAAGGCCCAAGACTGAAGGTGCAACTGGGCGTGTGGGCTGCCCTGGTGGGGAGCTGGCCCCATTTCCCAGGGCGTTCCTATGAGTGGGTCCATAGGGTGCTGGGAGCCAGGACTCCTGGGTTCCATTTTCGGCCCTGGGACGCTAGTGGGCTCTAGTGGAAGGAACAGGATAGCACTGGGAGTCGGGACTCCTCCCTTCTACACAGGGGGAGTGTTACCTAGTGCTTAGAGCAGCTGGTGGGGAGCCAGGACTCCTGAGTTCCATTCCCAGCTGGGAGGAGCAGCATGTCTAATGGTGAAAGCTGGGGATAACGTGGGGCCTTAATGCTCCCCCCAGGCCTGGCTCTTAAGTGCCCGCGTTGGTTTCTAATCCCATCCCTGTCACCATGTTTTAATTACTGCTGGTTTCTGAGGATGACGGAGGTTGCAGGTTTCACACTGTCCACAAGGCCCCCGGTGTGGGCTGGAGATGGAGAACTTACATTAATCTTGGCCTCGTTACTTTCCAGCTGTGGGAACTGGGCAGGAAAGGGGCTTTTCCCTTCCACGTCCCTGCCTGTGTCATTTACCCAGCCCCTCGGGCAGGGGGCAGAAGGAGAAGGCGCCAGGAGGCTGGCAGCTCTATTAATGGGCAGGTTAGTCCCTGCGCTGCCGCCCGCCCACCTGACTGCTCCCCGGGGGCCCGCAGAAGAAACCCAAGGAAGATCCACGACCCCCAGAATTACTTGGTTCTAGTGCAGCTCTGCTGGGGCTGCGACTTCAGCACCTCCCCGAGACATCCTGCCAGCGGACTGTATACCCAGCTCTTCTCTGGGTTCTTCCTTGAGCCCTTTGCCAACCTCCACAGAGCCTCCCAACTCCCCCCCCCCCCCCCCCCCCGACAAACAGAGCAATTTGTTCAAGGTCACATGTGAGTCAACAGAACCCAGGTGTCCTGACTCCCAGGCCCACCGAACACTAACCACCAGGCAATATTCTCCAACAGCGCTGGGGATAGGACACAAGAGGCCTCCTCACAAAAATGGAACCCAGGCATCCTAATTCCCAGCCCTTCCCCCCACCCCCACGAATCACTAGAGCACACTCCACTCCCAGACCTAAGGCTGGGACGTGACTCTCAACCCCCTGCTTTAATCCCTAGACTCCCCTCCCCTCCCCGAGCTGGGAACAGAACCCAGGCGTTCGGGCTCCCAGTTCCCTGCGCTAACAACTAGACACCACTCCCAGCCTTTCATTTATTTCATATGTTACCTGCGATTTCATTTCTCTCTAGCTTGCAAACCTCAGGAAGCTGCTCCTCCAGCTGCTGGAAACACTCCAAACCAGAGTCTCTCCGCAAACCCATTTCGTACATTGCCAATGGCCAGCCTCACCCCAGCCACGGCTCCTCCGCCCGCAGCGGCAGAGACACAGGAGCAAGAGGCGTTTCAGACACGTCGAGGCTGGAGCAGCTTTTGGGGTCAGCGCTTCCTGTGGGCTCCCAAATTAGGTCAGGGAGAGCGCGGCGCCGAGTGGTCCTCTGAGATGGAGCCAAGTAAATATTTTATTAACCATCACTTAGCCGATGTTTCACTAATCGGTTCTATTGATGTCATCATAAATGGGCTTTATTAAATCTTTCCTCCTGTCAGGACATCAATACAAATATCTCCACCAGGGAAAATTTATTGCCCGGCCATGTAATGACAGTTGATTAAAATGTCTGGCCTGGCACCTCTGGGGTCTCCAGGGCTCGAACGCTCCAGAGTCTGGAGGGAAAGAATTGCTACTGTGATCCAGCCCCACTCACATCACTGCCATGACAACCCCTCCAAAACCCAGCTCCACCCCCATCGCTACCATGGGAACCCTGCCAAACCCAGCGCCAGCCCGCTGCTGCCATGACGACCCCTCCAAAAACCAGCCCCACCCTAACACCTGCAACCCAGCTCCATCCAGCATGCACATCCTCCCACCCACCAGCAACCCAGCCAGGTCTACTCTAGGTAACCTCTCCACTCACTCCTCAACCCAGTTCTCCTGGCCATGAGAATCCCCCTCCAAAACCCACCTCTAGCCCCATCCCCTGAAACCTGGCTCAGCCCATGATGAACAACCTCCCAGCCCCCCACAACCCAGCCCTATCCCTCCTGTGTAGCGCCCACCCCCCACAACCAAGATATTCCTGCTCTGGGAACCCTTTTCCAGCACAGCCATAACTGCTGTAGTTAGCTGCCTTCTCCAAACCCCAGTTCAAGCAGCCACAAGGGTCTGTCCTGCTTTAGTGCATGGGATACAGAGGCCCCTCCTTGTACCAGCTGTGTTATCCAGGGTGCAAAGATCTACATGAAGCCATAAGGATGAGAGTTGCAATCCCTAGAGCATTATAATCCCTTGGCAATAACAATGCAGATATGAACATAAGAACAGCCACACTGGGTCAAGACCAATGGTCCATCTAGCCCAGCATCCTGTCTTCCAACAGTGGCCAGGGATGGGTGCTTCAGAGGGAAGGAACAGTTTATCGAGTGAGCCATCCTGAATTGTCCACTCCCAGCATCTGGCAAACAGAAGTTTAGGGACAATCCCTTGGCTAATAGCCATTGGTGGATTTATCCTCCAAGAATTTAGCTAATTCTTTTTTGAACAGTTATATTTTTGGTCTCACAACATCCCCTGGCAAGGAGTTCCACAGGTTGACTGTGCGTTGTGTGAAGAAGTACTTCTTTGTGTTTATTTTAAACCTGTTGCCTATTGATTTCATTGAGTGACCCCTGGCAGTTGTGTTATGTGAAGGGGTAAATCACTCTTCCTTATTCACTTCCTCCACACCAGTCATGATTTTATAGACCGCTCTATCATATCCCCCCTTAGTCGTCTCTTTTTTAGGCTGAGTCTTTTAAATCTCAATTTATATGGAAGCTGTTCCATACCCTTAATCATTTTTGTTACCCTTCTCTGTACCTTTTCCAAGTCTAATATACCTTTTTGGAGATGGGGTGACCAGAACTGAGTGCAGTACTCAAGGTGTGGGTGTACCACGAATTTCGATAGTGGCATTATATTTTCTGTTTTATCTATCCCTTTCCTAATGACTCTTACCTTTCTGTTCGCTTTTTCGACTGCTGCTGCAGAATGAGCAGATGTTTTCAGAGAACTACCTACGATGGCTCCAGGATCTTTTTTTGAGTGATAACAGCTAATTTAGACCTCTTATTGTTTGTGTACAGTTGGGATTATGGTTTCCAACGTGCATTACTTTGCACTTATCAACACTGAATTTCATCTGCCGTTTTGTTGCCCAGTCACCCAGTTTAGTAAGATCCCTCTGTACCTCTTCACAGCCAGCTCTGGATTTAACTATTGTAGAACCAATGTGAATGAAATTGTTTTTAGTTATCCTGTACCATTGTAACTTCTGTTCACCATTTCATTACACCTGCCATTTTGCCTACATTGTAACTTTCATTACACTTGCCATTTTCTCTACATTGTAACTTCTGTGCCATATTGTAATTCAAACCCCATTTTAAAACGCTTACTCCATTTTGTAAGGGCTTGCTGCAACCTTCATTTTTGCAAACCCTGCTGTAATCTTATTAGTCTAGTTGAGATGTGTGAATGAGGGATGCATGGGTGATAGAATCAACCTCCAGCATCAGCCCGTCCTGATGAGATAAAGTTCAAATACCAACGGCTGAAGAACTAGACAACAGCCCTAACTCAAGCAAGAAGCATCCACTCTAAAAAGAAACAACAGAAGGAAGATCAAAGCCAGGTCCCAGGCTGACAGTCGCGCCTGCAATTGACGGGTGATCAAGCACCAAACCCAGAGGCGGCGTGACACAGCGAGACCTAGGAACTTTGAATCCAAACTAAACTCCTATAAAAAAGGAAGGGTGAGATGAGAGACTTTGGGTAACGTTCTGCTATCAACATCAAGGAGCATCGGTGCGCGCCCGACAGAGACCCGGCTCCTCCTTGTGCTCAGCTTTCCTGGCCAGTTAGCTGCCCCGAGCTACAATCCCAAGCTGCGAACTCAAACTACAATCAGGACTGGTAACTATCCAGCAGCTGCAGAACATTTTGGTGTGGGTGTGTGTGTGTGAGTGTATGTGTATAAGCATTAAGGTATTTGCTAATAGACAGATTAATAATAAATGTGGCATCTTTGTCTTGACCCCTAAAACGATCCTGTGTAAGTTTATGGGACAACACTATCCGAAGTAATATTGTACCATCTGCAAACTTTGCCACCCCCCTGTTCACCCCTTTTCCAGATTCTTGATGACCATGTTGAACAACACTGATCTTGTACCAGGCATGGACATTCTGTCTTCTTAGCGGCCGGCTAATACATAATCTTAATAGACATTGAGATAGAACATTTTTCCACACGGAGAGCCCAGCTCGGTGTCACAAAGCCTCTGCTGAAAAAAATCCCTTCCTCTGAACTTGAAATGCAGCCTCCTCTGGGGTGCAGCCATGCAGTGCTTTGGGATAAGAAGCACTTTGCAGAGAGGGGATGTGGGATCTTGAACAAGCACCATCATATGTGGTGGCTCCTGCCACTACGCAGCTAAAGGATTGACTCACAAGCAGGGCTGGATTAACCTTTTGTGGGCCCGGCGCCAAACATATCTGTGGGCCCCCATGGGGGCAATGGAGCACAGCGCAGGGAGGTCGGTCCCCAGAGCGAGAGGCCAGCCAGGGGCAATGGGACGGGGCATGGCAGGGGCGGCCCCGCTCCGCCCAGTGCGAGGGCACTATTTACAAACTAGCAGTTGCCAGATGCACAGTGGCCCACTTGGTCCTCTGCTGCCAGCGTGTCCCTTCCCCTCAGGGACGGGCCCATGTCATGCCACACAGCCTCCCCCCCACCCCGCCCAACACGAACACCCCCCCCACCAGACCCCCACCACAACTGCACAGCACCCTGCACACCATCACCCCAGCCCACAGCCCCACCACAACTGCCCAGCACCCCCCACAGAACCCCCACTCCCTGGTGCCCCAACACACACATCTTCCCTGCCCCCCCACAGTCCAGCACCCCTCCATACTCCCCAGAGACCCATTCCCCCATGTCCTGCCTCCCGATTGCACTCCCGACTGCACTCACCAGCCCTGCTGGGAGGCGACTGTGTCTGCCGGGCTGAGCCTTGGTCTCGGGGCAGGGAATCGCTCCAGCCCCTCGGGAGTGGTGCGATCAGCCAGGCCAGGGGCTGCCCCGACCAGGCTCCCTCAGGACCCACTTGCCTAGAGTGGCCCAGCCAAGCCCTCCACACTGTCCCCGCCCCTCAACTGGCCGAGACTGGCCAGGCTTCTGCACCAGTCCCAGGCGGCTCAGCTCCGGGGAGACAGACAGGGCCCCACAGGTGGTGGGAAGTAGAGACTGCCTAGAGCCGGAGGTGCAATGGGGTCCGGCCAGGGGGCAGAGAGGAGCCCTCGGCCAGCTGGCAGGAAGGCCAAGTGGAGGAAGTGGTGGGCAGGAGCCAGCGGGGTCTTGGGGCGCACTGCACGCGGAGCAGGCCGGGGCCCCTTTTGAGCATGGGCCCAGCTCCATGGCGCCACTGTAAACCCAGCCCTGCTCACAAGGAACAACCTCCCATCCATGCCTTGACCAGCCTCCACCCTGCTTAGCTTGCAAAGGCTGACAAGAGACCAGCCCACTGCAGTTACTTTGCTGCTTGCAACCGAGAGTAAGACGACGCTTTTCTCACCTGGCCTGAATTTAGTTCCCAGCAGCTCTTTCTTAAATAAGGCTCTGGGGACGGGAAGGAAATTGAACTATCCTCCCCGTTGGAAGGACGGCTATTTTCTTAAACGACCAAGGACAAAACTCTCTCTCTCCTTGTTAATAGCAAAATACTTCGGCACCATGAGGTCAGGGTTAATGACAGCCAGCAGCCAGGCTCCGCAGGGCGCATGGCGCGAGAGCACGAACAATGATTTTATATACAAATACACAGCACATAGAAATCACACCCGCCCGGTCTCACAGAACCCCAGAGCTCTCCTCGCTCAGACAATTAATCTCTCCTTCCCGGGCAGCCGCTCACACCCCCTCGTAGGTGGTAAGGTTGGAAGGGACCATTAGATCACCTGCTCCGGCCTCTGGTGCAGCACAGACCAGCTACCCCCGTATCGAGCCCAATGGGTCTGACTAAAGCATCCTCCAGAAAGGCCGCCAGGCTGGATCTGAGGACATCAGTAGCAGGGACATCATTTGCTATGGGGCAAAGGGGGCAAGTTGCCCCCCTCAGGTCTTGGTTGCCCTCTCCTCAGACTTTCCGTAGGTCTGTGTGCTCCATACACCGCTGCCAGACTTGGCAGGATATAATACAATCCCATACCATGGGCTGTGTGATGACACAACTTTGGGTTCCCCCCCACCTGGCACCCACACTGGTGTGAAATGACATCCCTGATCGAGAGATGGAGAATCTGCCACGTCCCTTGGTCATTTGTTCTAACGGTCAGTTACCTGCACTGGTAACAATTGTGCCTAATGCTTCGGCCTCCAGCCAGGATCGATCAATCTCTCTCTCTCTCGCACGCGCACACACACACACACACACACACACACGATGCATGCAGTGTCACGTGTCCCTTCCGTTTGGTCCTGCTCCCCGAAGCGCTGATGTAGCAGGGCAGAGCCCACCCAGTCCCCTGCCGTCTCTCGGTGCCGTTGGCTGCCTGGGCTCAGTCCCGCTTGACACATCTCAGCGCATTCCCCTCTCTGCGCTCGCCACAGGGGCACGAAGCAGACGGTCTACTCTACTGGGACCGCAGTCTGTGCTGAGCTCCCTGTCACCCCTCGCTCCCAGGCTTACACCCACAGGCAAAACAGCTCCCGGCCGCAGCCTCCCCCAGCCAGCCGCTGGTCAGGCACCCACGGGACAGGGCTTCTCACCTGCTCCGGCTGCCAGCAAATGTCCAACCATATTCAGTAGGAAAGTTTCAATTTTCCTCATGTCTACCCCCTCCCAGAAGGGATGCATGGAGCGGTCACGTGCCCCCCCCTTTAAAATTGCCCCCCCCCCCCCCATCAAGAGTTATGCATCATCTCCTATTAGAAACCAGACCCAAACAGAGGGGAACTGACATGGCCAGCTGTGACCCAGCAGAAGATGTCTCCCAGTCCCCAATAACATTATTATTAATCATTATTTTAAATCATCTATTTGGTGACAGACAAGCTGTCCCCCCCAACCCCCCCGTTGTGCTAGGGCTGTGCAAACACATCAAATCATGGTGGAACGTTCTGACCTACCCCAGTAGGTTGGTTCTGTCTCCAGCCTCCCCAGGGAAGTAGTGGATAGGGAGGGACCTCTTGGGTCCCAATGAGGCCGGCATCCCAGAGATGCTTTTCACCCCACACATACAGTGCGGTAGAGAAGACAAGAGGATCCGGGCAGGAGTGGGCTGTGACAGGAGATGGACAAAGGTTCCCATTTCTCCCCCCCACCAATCTCTGCATCGGGAGAGATCCATTTGGCAGCCCCACATGCTGGAGAAGGGACCTTTGCTCCCCTACACAGGTCCTTGCTGAATGTCAGTTGCGGTGACGTGCCCTGACTGGGCTCATAAAGAGGCTGGGGAGGATGGAGGTTTTCAGAGCACGTGCTGGTTTCCTACCCCCGGGTGGGCACTGAAAGGTCATGGGCTTTAAATAGGAGTGTGCTGGGGAAGGAATCCGCATTAGTGCCTCATTGACTAGTGGAGAGAGAATGCTTCATGTGGTCACACGCCCCCCTGGGGCTCACCCAGCTCCCAGCTCAGCTGGAGAAGGATCAGTCACCCATGGGCATGGCCTGCCCATGGCAGGGTATCATAGATGATCCCATCCAAGAGAGTGGGACCCTGGCCCAATGCACAGAGATCCAACAGAAGGGGATGCCCATGGCCTTCAGGGCCAGGCACCTTCGCCTGGCCAGAAACCCCTGGGACTGGATTTGCCTCTATTGCCCCTTGGCTTGAGTGCAGTTACCCCTGATTTACAGCAGCTTCCATCAGAGCAGGAGAGGGGCCAGTGGATTATCCTTTTGGGGTCTGAAACCTTTTTTCATGTGCAGATGATTCCCCTGATTCAATTCCCCTGGGCGATTTTTCACCCTTCCTTATTCCACAGAGATTCAGAAGAAAGAAAGAAAGAAAGAAAGAAGAAAATGGGGGGGGGGGGGGGAGAATAAACAAACACACTAGGATCTAGGGAAGTAGACAGACAGACAAGGAGGAACAAGAGAGACAATGAAAGAGACAGGGCGTGCCCAGTTGTCTGGAGGTTTTCCCTGGGCAGGGAGGCAGAGGTTACTCACAAGTGCTTGGCGATGGCTGCATGGGAAGGCCAGGGAAAAGCAGCTGAGTGCGCTGCCGAGGGAACCCCCTCGCCACCCCCACCCCCAGCCGCCCACGCACAGACAGCGTCTATTATTTGCCAGGGAGCACTAGTAAATTATGCATCCTCTGCTTGGGTTTCCCAGTGATGGGATTCAGGGGCGGGAGGGGTGTGTGTGCAGGGGACCCCAGGGGCCACCCTGCTCGCTGGCGTCACCCCGAGGAGATGGAGGCACAGAGCAGCGTTGGGACAGCCGAGGCAGGGGGAGTGGCAAATGGCAGAACGAGGACTGCCTGTGCCCCCCAGGGCCGCTCTGCCCCCAATCACGGGCTGCATGGAAAATTCTGCATGTGCTGCCAGGAGCGGATCAGGTTCCTTTCCCATGTCACAAACAATGGGCACTAAAAGGCAGGTGGCAGCTGGGGCCAGGCATTCATTTCAGTAAACACATTGTAACCCCTGCCAGGCCAGACAACAAGCCAAGGGGGCCGGACTTGTAAGTGAGCACTCAGCTTCTCAATTATATTTAGGTGCCCAACTCCCCTTGAATTCTAGGATTTCAAGGGGTGTGAGGCCCCTAAAATCCTTCAAGAAAGCTGGGGCAAGGTCCCAGGCTGAGACGCAGAATGTCTCGGTGACCGCTCAGACAGCTGCTGTGTCCCACCCCAGAGGTGGCTGCACTTCATGTGGCCAATGGGAACTGCACATGGGGTCGCTTGCGGTAAAATTCGACTCACAGTTTGCTAAGCCCCTGGGGACCCTAGAAACCTCAGATATTGCCATTATAATACCCCGGAGAATTGGCTGGCAGCAGAAAAGGGGCGGAGCTATTGCTGACGGCTCCATCCATTGCCCGCCAGCTGGGACTCCCCTCGCTCAGGGCGGATTTGGCCGGGAAGCGCCGCTGGCGGAATTCACGGTGGAGTTTTGGAAGCCAAGAAAGGATCGCGTTGGGAGCCAGCTCCCGGCTGGTCTGGCTGCACGGCTGCTGCTCAGGCTGGGAAACGGGGCATTGCTGATGGAGGCCGGGTCAATTGCATTGCATGGTAATTGCCTCAAACGCAGAGACAATTAGAGCAAGCGGGTTCCTGTTCCATCTCAGCCACACGCTGCACAACTGCTCTGCCACATGCATTCATATCCCAGACGTGGCCGCGCCCCAAAGCGTGAACTTTGGGGTGCTCCTGATCCGAACGCCATCTCTGCCACTCGTTCCCCTTTCCCAATATTAACCCCTTCCCACGGGGATGGCAGTTCTCTCTTTCCCTTCTGCCCTGCTCGAGTCTGAGTCAGGCCTGTTACTCCCGCCCATGCCAGTCAAGTTAAACATAAAGGGTTGGGGGTTAGCCACCTACGTCCCCGTCTGATACCTTACGACACTTCTGAGGCACCGGGCCTTAGAGTCACGGCTCGCTCCGGCTACTATGATTTGCATATGAGATCAGGGCCTCCTGTTGTGTCCGGTGCTGCACAGACAGTGAGACGCTGTCCCTGCCCTTGTCTGAATAAAGCAAAGGAAGACCTGCCCCCAATGTTTTACCGATGGGGAAACTGAGGCCCAGAGAGATTCAGTGACTTGTCCAAGGTCACACAAAGGATCGGTAGCGGAGCTGGGAAGCTAACACTGGTCCCCTGAAGCCGAGCCCAGCAGGGCCATGGCAAGGCCAGCCTTCTGGCTGTTACCTTGGCTGCGTTTGGGGTAACAGCTGGATGCCAGAGGGCACACCCCTGCTGGGACGAGAATTCAGAGGCAGGGAACACCCTGTCTTATCTGGAATAGGGGGACCCCCTGGCCAGCCTCACCAGCTCCACCCGGATTGTGGCATTGGAGGAAGAAGGAGCTGGCTTATCACCCACGAACCCTAGCCCCCCCCCGCCAGAGGCCTGTCCAGCCTATTCTTAAACCCTTCCAATGACAAGGATCCAGGGCCGGTGCAAGGAAGTTCCACCTTGCCCCCCCCAGCCCTGCGGCAGCTCCCTGCACCTCCCTCCACCCTGAGGCACCCCCCCCCGCCCCCGCCCCCCCGCGCCCCCCCCCCCCCCCCCGTGGCAGCTCCCTCCCCCCGGGTAGCCCTGCGGCAGCTCCCCACCCCAGCTCACCTCTGCTCCGCCTCCTCCCCGAGCACGCCGCCCCCGCTCTAATTCTCCTCCCCTCCCAGGCTTGCGGCGCCAAACAGCTGATTGGCGCTGCAAGCCTTGGAGGCGGGAGAAGTGGAGTGGCGACCGCACGCTCGGGGAGGGGGCGTAGGAACGCCGTAAAAATAAAATTGGTGGCGCCGCTTTTTGGCGCCCCCAAATCTTGGCGCCCTAGGCAACCGCCTACTTTGCCTTAATGGTAGCCCAGCCCTGCAGGGATCCCACACCCTCACTTCAGAGCTTAACAAAACTGGCCGTTGTTTTTCCTAATATCTAACGTAAATCTCCCTTGCTGCAGACTACGCCCATTGCTTCTTATCCTGCGTGGAGAACAACTGATTACCGTTCTCTTTAGAACAGCCCTTAACGGATTTGAAGACGGTTATCAGGTCCCCCCTCAGTCTGCTTTTCTCAAGACTAAACCTGTCCCCACCCCTCCACCCCTTTTTTTAACCTTTCCTCACAGGTCGGGATTTCTACCCTTGGATCATTTTTGTCGCTCTCCTCCGGACTCTCTCCAATTTGTCCACATCTGTCCTAACGTGCGGCACCCAGAACTGGACACAGGACTCTGGCTGAGGCCTCAGCAGTGCTGAGCTGAGCTGAGCAGGACAGTTACCTCCCGTGTCTTACATAGGACACTCCTGAGAAGAGTCTTTTTTGCAACTGCATCACATTGTCAACTCATATTCAATGTGATCTACTGTAACCCCAGAATCTTTTCAGCCAGTTCTTCCTCCGTTTGGAGTGGTACATTTGATTTTTCCTTCCTAAGTGAGGGACTTTGCATTTCTCAATTGAATTTCATCTCGTTGATTTCAGACCAATTCTCCAAACTGTCAAGGTCATTTGAATTCTAATCTTGTCCTCCAAAATGCTTCCAACCCCTCCCAGCGTGGTGCCATCTGCAGATTTCGTAAGCATACGCTCCATTCAATTATCCAAGTCACTGATGAAAATATTGACTAGTACCAGACCCAGGACAGACCCCTGCAGGACCCGACTAGAGACGCCCTCCCAGTTTGACACCGAACCATTGATAAGGACGCTTTGAGTACAGTCTTTCAACCAGTTCTGCACCCACCTTGTAGTCATTCCATCTAGAGTAGACTTCCCTTAGTTTACTTATGGGAATGTCACGTGGGGCTGCGACAAAAGCCTGACTAGAATCAAGATAGATCACGTCTCCTGCTCCCCCCCTACCCCGGGAGAGAGCCAGAGGGGACCATCTTTCATGGGCTAAGTCTGTGCCCAGAAAGGGAATCAAAAAAGCAGGTCAGCACTGGTTCTGCACTTGGCAGCTTGCAAGGTGGCGGCGAGGCTGGTGGGTGGATGGGAGACCAGACCGCACAGTCATAAGCCATGACGCTGGCGGGTACCGTGAACCAGCTCTGTGCTAATCAACAAGCTGCTTGTGTCTCATTCTTCCTCCCCAAACTCCCCTGTTGTGATTTTAACCAGACACAGCGAGACCCACAGCATAGCCATGAACTCACACAGCTGCTGCGCTCCACCCCAGAGGCGGCTGCATTTCACAGTGGCGCAGCAAAGAGATCCCCGCCTGTGCTGTTTGTCCAGCCCGCTGGAGGAGCGGAGCGTTTCGGGGGTGGACCCGGCACTGATAGGGTTAAACAATCCCGCAAGCGCTGTTGTCAAATGCTGGCTGATGTTGCAAATCCGAAATATTCCCAGACCTTGGTTGGGTGGAAAATAGCCCTCGCCCCTCGGGGAGCTCTGGGGTCTGACAGAGCAGCTGCTGCAGAGGCTGCAGCTAAAAATAGACTCGGATGGCCAAGAGGTTCCATGCGGGTGATTTATTTAATACTTTGACTATTTCTTGCCTAGGAAAGGCGTGCAGGATCCCGGGGGGGAAGGGCGGGGGCAAAGGCAGGCAGCATGGGAACTCAGGGTCAGGATGGCTGCCCTGTAGAATTTCACAGGCCTGCTAGACAGCGGGAGGTGGGATGGATGTGGGGGGTGGGGTTGCAGGGACGGGTTAGGGTTAGGGTTAAGCCTAGAGAACTCACCCTGGGCAGGGGTCAGGCTCCAATGTCATGAGCCACAAAAAGGATTCGAGGGCTGGAGAAAATGCCTGACTTCAAGAGCTCCAGCTGCTTGGTTTACCCAAAAAGCTCAAGAGATGACTTGATGACGGCGCAGAAGTACCTTCGCAGGGAGAAAATCCCAGGTGCGACGAGCTGTTTAGCCTGCCGAGAAAGGCCGAACAAGATCGAATGGCTCCACGTTAAAGCTAGACAAATCCCGATTAGAAAGAACACCCCGATTTCGAATGGTGAGGGCGATTAACGGCTGGGACAAATTCCCAGGGAAGGGTCCATTCTCCATCCCGTGCTGTCTTCAGATCCAGACTGGAGCCTTTCCTGAAGATGCTTTAGCCAAACCCAAGACATTGGGCTCACTGTGGGGCAGTGGGGGAAACTCTTGGGCCCATTACATACAAGAGGTCAGATGAGATGATCTAATGGCCCCTGCTGGCCTGAAACCCTATGAACCCAGGAATGAATCTGAGATTGGCTTTAAAACTTTAAGGTCAAAACCAATGTGCGTTGGGTTCTTTCAATTTGTCACCTGGTTTCAGGCTTCTCTCCACCAGGAGAGTTAGAAACTTGCTCTTCTTTATTAAACGGAAGCTGAGATTCTCATGTAACCACATGATTCCAGTGGCTGGGGCTTTAAGCACCAAATATTGTGAAGCAGCAGCTGTGGGACAGGCGCTGGGGTCTAGTGGTTAACCCAGGAAGGCTGGGAGTCCAAACTCCTTCTTTCTAGTCCCAGCTCTGGGGGGGGAGTGGTATGTCCTAGTTAAAGCAGGAGGGACTGGGAACCAGGACTCCTTTGGTCTATTCCCAGCTCTGCCACTGGCCTGCTGGGTGACCTTGGGCAAGTCACTTTCTCGCGCTCTGCCTCAGTTTCCCCATCTGTAGAACAGCAATGATGACCCCGAGCTGCTTTGTAAGGCACCTGGAGAGCTAGGGATGAGCAGCGCTGTGTGAGAGCTAGGTGTGCTGGCCATGCCAGTCGGGGCCTAACCCTGCCATTATGCAGAGGTCAGCGGGCTCTGTGCTTGGAGTAGGGTGACCAGATAGCAAATGTGAAAAATCAGGATGGGAGTGGGGGATAAATGGCACCTATACAAGACAAAGCCTGAATAGCAGGTCTGTCCCTATAAAATCGGGACATCTGGTCAGCCTAGCTCGCAGGGCTGCGGGTGCCAGAGCGGTAACCCTCACAGAAAAATCCCATTGAAATGTTTCTTTTAAAAACCCACTTGAAAGAGTATTCCACCCCAAGCTCCCGAGCTGCGTCGGCTGGCTGATCTGCGTCTCTTTGTGCCAGCCGAGAACACAGGGTCCTCACACCACTGACAAGGCCCTGGGCGGGACGGAGGAAGGGCTGGCACGCAGGGCAAGCCGAGCTGCAGCAGGGATGCCGAGTGGTGGCATTCCTGAGTGAGCATGGGGAAGTTTAACTGTAGGATTGGGGGTGCAGGGTCAGTTTGGGGGCCAAGCGTTGTGGGGTGCAGGATTGGTTTCAGGGACGCAGGGCTGGGAACAGGTTTGTTGGGGAAAATCTACCTCCTCACAAAAAACCCTGGGAGGATCCCTTTAAAAGAAGCCACTGAACTGGCTGGAGTGTGTTCCACTGCCCTCTACAGGATGCAATCGGAACTGCTCAGTGGTGTGTCAGGGACCCTACACAGCACACAGTAAATGGGGATTCTCCTTTAGCTCAGGTGGGAAGGACTGGCGTTCTGGGGGGATGAAGATCTGAGTTCCAGCCCTGGAGTCCCTGGGAAATTCCTAACGTCTGCAGCATACAGCGGTTTCAAGCCCAGAGCTCCCAAGAGGCTGGGGGGTTGTTAGAGCCTCCATGACGCCCTAAACATCAATTAAACCTCAGCATTTCTGTGGGGTAGGTGAGCCCTGTACCTAATTCACAGAGGAAACTGAGGCATGGAAAGGAGAAGTGACCTGACCAAGGTCACACAGGGAGTCAGTGTCAGGCCTGGAAATAAAGCCCAGGAGTCCCAAATCCCTTTCCTTCCCCTCCAACTAACAGACCAAACTTTCTCCAACAGCTGGGTCTAGAACCCAGGAGTTCTGACCCCCCCCTCCCCCAGCCCCCTGGTCTAGACCAACAGCAGAGCTGCTCTCGCTGGAGTCTGTTCTATTATTTGTATCACAGCACCTGAGGCACAGCTAGTGTCTGGATTTGTCAAAAGGGAACAAAGGGAATTTAAGGAAATGCAGCCGATTCCAATATTGTACCAGACGACCAGTATTAATGACGTGTATTACAATAGCACCTAGAAGCTCCAACCAAGATCAGGGCCCCTTGTGCCAGGTGCTGCAGAGACACACAGTGAGAGACAGGCCCTGCCACAAAGAGCTCACAGCCTAAATAGGCAAAGGGCAGGAGGGGAAACTGAGGCACAGAGAGGGGACATGACTTGCCCCAGGTCCCACAGCAGGTCAGTGGCAGAACTGGGACTCCTGACTCCTAGCCCAGAGCCCTACTCATGAGACCACACTGTCTCCCAACAGCACCAGTGGAACAGAGAGCAGGGCGTACATGAGGAGGTAGGGGGCAGAGCTGGGGGGGCCCTAGGGCTGGAATAGCAGGAGAGCTGTGGGTTGGGATTATGGGGCGTCGGCAGAGCTGCCTGCTGGGCCCAGGACAGGGCTGAGGCTCACTTGAAACAAGGAAAGCTGCAAACCCGCTGCCTCGGAGAGGCCCTTCCCTGGCGCCCGCCTCGTGCCGATCACGTCTCCCAAGCTACAGCTGTGGCACTGATGAAAGTTTTGACAAGGCCGGCTAATGAGCGGCGTGCTAGCCAGGCATGGCCCTCGCCCCCAGCGCCTTTGGAACAACCCGTCAGCTCCACACGGGAACATCCTTCCACATGGCAACCCCCAGAGGCCCGGGGAGCCCCAGAAGCAAAAATCCATGACGTGGACCCCTCCGTTGCCTGGGCCCAGATCCTGAGCTGCTATGCAGGGGCTCTGGGCCTCTTAAAGGGGGACGATGGACCCTCCAGAGAGCACGTCTCGGGAGGGAACAGGAAAGCTGAATGTGGCTCTTCGGGTTGGGTCAGGCTGGTAATTCAGAACAGAGCATAGTTCTGCTCCTGTCTCTTGAGCCCAGCCTGCACCCTCTGATCCTGGCTAGCCTAGTCCTGGGGTCCCCCCACAGCTCTGCTGATGCCCCTCAGTGCCAACTCACATCCTCCCCTGCCATTCCAGCGCAGACCAGGCTGAGACCCCCGCATTCATTCCACCTCCAGCCCTGTCTGCGGAGCGGGCGGGCAGCCCCGGCGTGTCATGGCCCGGCCTTCAGAACCAAGCAACCCGAGAGGAAAACGCCCAGGGCGGGGAATCGGATCTCGATCCCTTCAGCAATCTGCTCTACCCACCCGGCGCAGCTGGGGGCTCGTCGTGCCGGGCAATGACGGAATCCCGCTTCTGATCCATGGGGACAACGACAGCTGGTGCGAATCGGCCCGGGCTGGGCTGACGGACGCCGGCTGGGGACATGGCCCGATCTCTCCCCAGCCTCGCTGGCACGGCACCTCCTGAGCTTTCAGCTGATGGCGGAGACATTTGTCGGTGCAAAGTGCAAGGCAGGTGTCCAGCGCCAACGCAGAGCCAGACATGCCCTGTAAACCCCGCGCCAGGACAACCGGTCGGCACGGCTCGAGCTCAGGGAGAAAACTCACCACAGGATGGGGGGGGGGGTGTTTGGTTTTAAACCCATTCAGGAAATTTGGCACATTGAGTGGGGTGTGGAGAATCCAGGGCTGCTCCTACATGTAGCCGTTCACCCCCGGGTAGAAGCCACCCTCAGCCCTGCTGCTGGCATGTTTCGTGCCCATCTGGGTGCCACGCCTGCCCTAGCTTCAGGACATGCCAGTTGCCCCGTCACTGCAGGTAAAGCCCCGTCGCTCGCACCATTTCAATACCGCGCCAACCAACTAACGCACCGGGGGTAATTTCAGGGGTCAGGGCTGCGTGGGCGGCCGATGGGGAAAACCCTGGATCAGGGCCGCTGACAAGGGAGGCCAAACAGGGCAGCATCCAAATGGCGTCTGCACTTTCCACCCACAATCTGATGCACTTTTCTTGGCTATCGGGACAAGCAGAGGCCTCCAATCCCCACCCCCCCCCCAAACTCCAGCCCAGGCCAGGCCACCCGTGGCCTAATCTGCAAACCCTGCTCCAAACCCAATCTTAGGGGAAAGATTTTCCTTCTGCCTTTGCCCAGCCAGCCAGCAACCATCTTCCGAACACGAAGTGAGCAGAACAGCTTGGGGGGCAGAAGCCGCTTCGAGCCCCCTCCCTCCACACAGATCACCCGCCCCCTTACCTGCCCGCCCCCGACCTCAGTTCTGGGCCTTTGCTTTGAGCGCGGGGCCAAACCGCTCCCTGCTCGATGCCCAGAACGGGCCGAGGAGTGTCTGGGGCTCACTCGCTGTCTGGGCGGTGGGTCTCCTCAGGTGAGCAGCCAAGGGAAGACACTCAAAAGTCGATTGGGTTGGAGCCGCTTTCAAGCCGGGGGGAGGGGGTGTGGCTCAAAACCCCCCCAGCAGGTTTAGTGTCACGATCCCGTTCGGAGCTGAGAGGCCATGGGATCTGTGGGGTGAAGCGTGGGGATGCCCCCCAGGCCCCTCCCCCAGATGGAGGGCTTGCTCTGCGCTCTGGATGGTGACCTTGAGGCCTCCCCCGAGGCACGCTAGAGCGGGGTGGGGGGAGAGGTTATTTTTAGACAGGAGTCACTCTCATCGCATCCTTATTGTTATTGGCTCGGGCCGACTGGCTCTGTGACCGGCTGCCAAATTCCGGCCTCGCCCCCAGCCCTGCGGCTCGGAGAGCGAGTGGCTTCGGGGGGAGCGCGGGGGCTGCACACAGCACAGGGGTGGAGGGGGCAGCAAACCCCTCTGCTTTGCAAACGGAGCAGAGCTGGAAGGGGCCTCTCTGTTCCCAGCTCCCGCTGCAGGATCGTGCCGGCCGGCCGGCTTCGAGTTCCCCAGAGGATGGGCCCAGAGAGAGGATTCTGCAGCCCGGCAGATCTCCCGGGCTGGGTGTTTTGCCTCCACATACCCTTCTTCAAACGCATCCCATGGGCTCCCACCACCGAAGAGCACCGCTTCCGCTTGGCGCTGACTCTTGTCTGACCATTCCCATCTCCTCCCCTCCAGGGCCCACTCAGGCAAGATGCACCTGTGCAGGTGTTCTAAACCGTACCCGCCCCCAGGTCAGTCCCTCCAGCCCCTCCACCATATTTCTTGCCCTTCTCAGCACTCCCTCCAGTTTGTGAATATCCTTCTGGTCTCCAGGGGGCTGGGAGCATCCCAGGGCAGCCTGGGCCGAGCCACAGAGGGTGAAAGTCACTCTGACGTCCCTCCCCAAGAGACAGTTATTGGGCTGGGTGGGGAGCCAGACCCCTTCCATCCATGGGAGCCCCCATGGCCACACACCAGCCCGTTGGGGCCTCTATGGAACCGCAGCCCGTCCTAAGCAGGAGAGGATTAGACAAAACTAGCAACACCGAGGCACGTCTACACTACAGACGTTGGCCAGCCACAGCCCTGTTGGGCAGGGTGCGTCTCGGACTGACCTAGCCCCTAGTACAGGCACAAGTTCCACCAGCAAAACTGTGCTTTCCCCGCTACAGCTTATTTCGCTCATGGGGCCCGGAATAAGCTATCCTGGCATGAAGCTACATCCACACTAGGAGCATGTTTGATAACCTAGCATACCGGTACGGCTGTGCCGGCAAAGATTTTGGCTTCTACGCAACTCGTGTTCCAACTTCAACCGCCTTTGTTTACCACAGCTTGCCTAGCACGCAGACACCTCTAGTGGCTGAATAATGAACTGCAAGCACCTATCATTACAGCCCCCTCCCAATCTGGTGTACTCTGCCCACATTATCCCTCCATCTGCTGGTGTTAGTGGTTAGTGTTGTTAGGGCCCTAGTAGGCAGGAAGTCAGATTCCTGTCTCTGCCACTGACTCGCTGCATGAGCTTGGGCAAGTCACTCCCCCGTGCCTCAGTTTCCCCATGTGGAAAATGGGGATGATTTTACTTCCCTAAGGGGATATTACTTTGTCAACAATGGAAAAGCTCTCCCAGGCCCTCAGAGGAAAGGTTGCGGTGACACACGTCTTATTATTGTTATCCTGCTTACACACGCACCATCACACACACACACACACACACACTGGGAATTTGTACCTGTCTCTGCAGCCGGAGAGGATCTACATTTAGATAGTTGCTGACTCCCCGGCTTTAGTTCCACCTTAGGCTGGGCAAATTCCGCATCTGCAGGAAGGCAAGGGCCCTTTTAACATTTCAGCCTTTGAAGTCCCACCAGCCGGACCTCCCCTCGGCTCAGCTTTCCCCCCCTCACTTTAGCACCTCATCCACTTTCTCATTTGCCCAAGGCAAAGTCTTTTAATCTGCTTTTTGTGATCTTGTCGCAGATCAAATGCCAGCGTTAGCTGAACCCCTGAAACTTGACTGTTTAGTGACAAGGCCTTGCTAACCAGCTGTTCCCCAAAAACTACTGTCCTCTGTTTGAGACACTGGTTGCAGAATTAACACCAGCCTGTTTGATTCCTGGCTGCAGTAGGAATGAATACTACCAATGGATTTGCTCCTCCAGTCCGCCCAGCCTGGCCAGAACTGGTGCAGAAGTCCATCTGCCCTTTGCCCGTGTGGCAATGCAGTAGGAAGCCAGGTCACCGAAATACGATTGAGCTCTTCCGCCTTGTCCGCCGCATTGAAACCCTAGGGCTCCATCCTGTGTCACTCGTAGCCCGGAGAGCCCCAGTGAAGCTGGGGAAGTTAAAAGGCCTGAGGTCAGACTAGATGACAACGGCCTTGGAATCTCTGAACTCCATTCACCCCACATCGGGCCTTTATTTATTTAGCAGAAAATTAAAACGGGATCCATTGTGCAGAGGGGCCATTCTCATCTGTCCCGAGTCACTGCCCCCAGCCCCGCATCATCCGGGTGCCCCCGCACAGGGCAGAGGCAAGGACCCGGGACTGTCTCCTCACAAGCCTTCAGCTGGAACACCCGGAGCAGCTGCTGCTCTTAGGGGGCGGGGTAGGGCCGGGAATCGTGAATTTATCAAGTCCCCGCAGCTGCACAAGAGTCTCTCTCTCTCCGACTCGCCCAGCCCTGAGACAAAGAACTACCCTCAGCTCGGCTGCTCCTCCACCCATCTCTAATTCGCTCTTAATGCCAGTTCAATTGACCTTTTAGGGGATTGGCTCCATCCACCCACCCAGCCAGCCTTGGGTAGGATTGCATTCATTGTTTACAATTAACTGTGTTCTCTTTGCTCTCAGAGGCCACAATGGAGCGGGGCCCCGTCACGCTGCACAGACATGAGAGATGGGCCCCGCCCCAAACAGCTTCCAGGCGAAACAGTCAAAGGATGGGAGGTGGGGGGGGGGGAAACTGAGGCACGGCGAGGGGACGGGACTGGCTCAGGTGGATGGCAAACCCACAGCATCTGTGCTCCAGCAGTGGTGACAGCAGGGACTACATGCATCCTGGACCAGCTCCCAGGCAATTCCCAGGGGGGTGCACGGCTCCCCATAAGGGTTGCCATCGGGAAATAGCTCCCTGGGCTAGAGGCCAGTCGCAGCTCACAGAGCCCATCCCTCCTTTTGTGTCCTTTACGCGTTGTACTGAGATTCAGCCCCTAATAAACACTCAATATCCGGTCCCTGGGCCAGCCGCCCTTGTGCACAGGCAGCTCCCGAGAGACTGCTGCCGCTGATCCCGGGCTGACCAGGGCCACGGAGGGCTCCAGAATCCAGCGCGGCCAGGGGGAACAAAGGCCCGGTCCCCATCCCCCTACCCCCAAGTGATGATGGTGATATTGGGCGATCACTCGTTACCGAGTAGGATCATCTTCCATGGGAGTTATGGGTTCTCAGGTGGCTAATAAGGCCAATCCTTGAACCACAACACAAGTTCTGTTCCAATGAGGACAGACGTTTTCAGGCTCAGCAGGACTGGGGGGGAATCAAGATCCCAGCCCCTCCTTTCTGCGTATCCAGCGTGAGCCCCCCTTCGAGAGGCAGAACCCTCCCCAGAGACCCAACAATCCCCCTTTCCTGCACCCCCCCTTGTGCCTTGTGCATGCTGGTCGGCTCCCCCCCACAGCACCCCGGCTCCCCATGGAAAGAAAGGACTCCCCCCCGGCCTGCTGCCTTCCAGCTTTGCCCTGCATCCCCCGAGGGTGGCCTGCACGCAGCACCCCCACCCCTTGCCGTGCAGACACAGGGAATGTGTGTGTGTGTGTGGGGGGGGGGGGTTGGGGGGTTATTTTCTCCCTTCTCCTCGTCATTCCCAGCACGGCTCCCTGCACTCCAGGAACGCCCTCCCCTCCCCCTCCCCGGATCCGTGACATCAGCAGCCGCCTGCGCGCCACATGGGGAAGCCCAGGCGAGGATTCCTCCCCCCCCTGCCCTCCCCGGCGCGTGACAGCCTGCGAGCCCGGCACTCCCCGGCTTCCCCTCCGCCCCCGCACTGGCTCCTGGCGCACCGCAGCAGAGATGCCCCGTTGCCATGGCAGCAGGCAGAGCCCCCCCTCCCAAGATGAAAGGCAGCGAGACGCCGGGCGATCCATAATTCATCCCCGTCTCCGATACGCGGCAGGGCGGCGGGGGGGGCGGGGGCGGGAGTGTCGAGCGCTGGGTTCTGCGGGGGTGGCAGCTCCAATCTGGCAGGCGGGATTCCCCCTCCCAAAATAAACCAGGCCCGGGGGGGGGCGGCTCCCCAGCGCGGAGGGATTCCCCTGGAATTGGAATGAGGGGGGGGGGGGGGGGGGGAAAACGGCACCGGGGGGGGGCGGAAAACGGCTACATTGGCAACACTGCTAAGTAGATGACCGGTGGGGGGATTCGGGAAATCCCCGGGGGGGGGGATATTTTGCAGGGACAGCAGGGGGGAGATGGGGGGGGGACTCACTGCAGGAGGCGAAGGGGGGGCTCGGGAGGAAATTCCCCCTCCCCCTACAGTACAGCGCTGCACACGCCTGGCTGCAGGATGCCCCAGGGAGGTCAGCGAGGAGAAGGGCTGGGCGAGATCAGAGCCAGAGGCGCCGCATGGCTTGGAGGTGCTACGGGTTGGATGGGCCGCCCGCCCCATGCCCCCCTCTCCGCTCCATCTCAGCCATTCGCGCCCCCGCCTCTCCCCCCATTCTGCCGTGGGGGCAGGGGGAGCTTGGGGAGAGCCAGAGGAGACCTATGCGCTCCCCCGATCCCCACACCTCTGGGCGGAGGAGAGGGGGCGCTGCCCAAAGCGGGGCGCAGTCCCAGGATGGGTGTCTCCCCTGGCCAACGGGCAAATCCTGGCTAATGAGCAAGAGCGGGAGGGAGGAACTGAGCTCCTGTCCCCCTCCCCCCCAAAAATCCTCCCCGTTCCCAGGCCCTGGGGAGCTGCTTTGCACACCCCACAAACCCCACCTAGCATGTGAGCACAGCAGGTTGGGTCCCCACCTAGTGGCTGGATAACAACCTACTACTGCTACCAGCCAAGGGAGCCATTCCCGCAGCTAAGGGCAGCAGATCATGGTGTCGAATCCCTCTGAGGACAGCAGCGAAGCAAAACCTCCCAGCAACTGCCAGCCACGCCCCAGCTCCTGGAGGGTGGGAGCAGCAGGAAGGACAGTGAAGAGTGAAATCTGGAGCTTTTAAAGAAGCAACCATTGGGAGAAAAGCATCTCCCTTGGAGATGGTAAGCAAGGCAGTGAGCCCTAGTGGCTGGGGCACTGGATGAGGAAATGGGAGAAGAGACCTGGGGTCTATTCCTGGCTCTGCCACTGCCTCCTGTGTAACCTGGGGCAAGTCACTTCCCCGCTCTGTGCCTCAGTTTCCCCTCCCACCCTTCATCTATTCAGACTGTGAGCTCTTTGGGCAGGGCCTGGCTCTTGCTGTGTCCCTCGGCAGTGCCCTGGGACCCTCCAGATGCTGCTGTGATACAAGTAATATGCACAAGCCCCCGCTGCAGGAGAGGCAGGTGTTAAATACCTGGGAGACTCCCAGCGGGCTGCTGCCCTGGGGACTTACCCCCCTGGCTGTACACGGGGCAAGCAGAGAGGCCAGCCAGGCTGCTCTCCGCTTCCAGGCCTCGCTCATCCTTCACTGCTGTCAAGAAGGGGGATTAAAGCTTCATGGGGCCCATCAATCACGCTGCGGAGGCGCAGCTCACTTTGGGGATAACGAGGTGGATAACGAGATGTTTAGCAGATTAACGGCCTTCACCAACAGCAACCGCCCCCAACCCCAGGCCAGAATAATGGGGCGTTGGGACCCAATCCTGGGGTAGGGTCAGTGCTCTGGGGCTCAGGGTCATAGGATGCTCCCTTTGCTGATCTCAGTGTAATTTACAAACCATTCACTCTGGGGGGGGGGTGTATATGAGGGTGTTGTAGAGTTTAACCCCTTCAGTTCCAAGCACCAGGGCACGGGGGAAAAACAATTTTCCCCTACCCCGAAGTCCCCTGCAGGGCAGCCTCTTCTGCCCACCCTGCACTTCCCCCTCCAACTAATCAGTCCCCCCGCCCCACGCATGCTCCCACCTGCCGTTTTGCTTCAAGCAATGGGCCAGACGTTTTCAAAGCCTCGCATAAGGCGGTGCTTAAAGTGGTCTGAAAAATGTGTCCCCTGCCCCATCCCGCTGCACGGGAGCCGGTTGTTTCCGTGCTGCATCCCCGGGGTGCTGGGCTGCGCCTCCCTGGGCGGGCTCAGAAGTGTTTGGCACAAGCAGCAGGGCCACAAGGTGAAGCTGGGAGAAGAGGGTTGACGGTGCGGGGCTGCTCCCGCCCGCTGGGCCCTGCCAGTTCCCAGAACAGGCACCGTGGCAGGTGTAGGGAGGTACAAGGCCCTGTACCCCCGGCTTCCTGCGATTCACCGTGACTCTCAGCCAGCCAGTAAAACAGAAGGTTATTTAGATGACAGGAACACAGTCCAAGAAAGGTCTTGCAGGTACAGACAACAGGACCGCCCCCCTCCCCAGTTAGGTCCATGGGGGGGGAGGCAGGGAGGCCAGAGCCTCATCTGGGCTCCCCTCCCTTTTCCTAGCCAGCTCCAAACTGAAACTCCCTCCAGCCGTCTCACTCAGCCTCCCCCGGCTCCTCCCCCAGCCTTTGTGGGCAAAGGTGTCACCTGGCCTCCAACCCCCTTCCTGGGTTCTCCTGTTACGTGCTCAGGTCTCCTCCCGCAAGGAAAGTCTCCCATCCCCAATGCAGCCAGTTCCAGCAAAACTCCCCTGCAACCTTCCCAGGTCAATACTCCCCACTCGGTCTTCAAAGAAAACATTAAGAACATTCCCACTTCGTCACAGGTAAAGGGAACCCCCTCCAGCTGACACTGCCCCACAGCCAGGTCGCCCGTTGAGCTCTCTGACGCCCGGGGGCCAGGCTTGGGCTGTCTGGATTTTTCAAGCTAGAGGAAATTTAGGGCTGGGAGAAGCGAGAAGTAAGACCCGCACTCTCCCCACTCCCTGCCCTTCAATCCCAACCCGCAGCCCTGCCAATGCCACTCAGTCTCGAACCACATTCCCGCCCCGGGCTCCTCACACACACAGCTCCGCAGTCCCGACCTGCAGCCTCCCCATGATCTCAGTCCTGGCGCTTCATCTGTGCTAGTTTCACGCCATGCGCCCAAGTCCATTGAGACTCTGCAAACTCATTTCACTTACACCCTTTCCCCACAGATTTGAAGGCGGGTCTCCAGGTGGGAGGAGGCGGGGCATTAACCCCTTGCAGCCCTTAGCCCCCGGGGCGAGACGGCTTCTAAATCCTCCCGGTCTAGCTCCAGGATTAGAACGTGTCCTTGGCCTGACTTTGGGAAGGCGGCGCTTTTGGTGCATCGTTATCGCTTCTGCATCAGATTCCTCTTGGTTATCTCCTGCACGAGCCCAACAGGCGGAGGGCGGCTGCTGAAAGACGCCAGCCGCAGAGCAAAGGCCGCAGCGCCCTCTAAAAGACCCCCCAGCAATTGTTTACTGACCTCATCCCACCCTGGCCCAACACCTGCCAGCTGGGAATCTCAGCGCGCTCAGACAACAAATTCAGCTGGAGGGGAAAGATTTTACAGAAGAGGGAGAGAGACGGGAAGGCACAGAGGGGACATGACTCGCCCAAGGTCGCATGGTAAGTCGGTAGCAGAGCCTGGGATAGACCCCAGGAATCCCGATTCCCTGTTTCCCTCGTTCTAGGCACTCAGCTAAATTCTACCCCCCATCTCCAGCGCTGGGGGGAGAACCCAGGAGTCCGGACTCCCAGTACCCACTAGACAATACTCCTTCCCATAGTGGGAAATAGAACCCAAAGCAGAAAATCAGAGTCCCGTGATCCGAGCCCCCGGTCGGGTCAGGGGGACTTTTCCTAGGTAGCTTTTAACCATTGCACGAGACGCAGCCTCCTCTGCTTCCCTCAGGCGAGGCAGGCCCCAGCGCCACAGGCAGCCGTGCATGTGCCTAACTCGAACGCTGGAGAAGCACGTGCCGGTGTCATTGCAGGATCAGGGCCTTAACTGTGAAGATCTTGGGAGCAGGGACAGACTGGCCAGTGCTTGTAGCACCCAGCACAAGGGGGCCTCGGTACAGACGTCAGGAACAATATTCTGGCAGATTTCGCCAGCAGCAAGGTCTGTCCCTTTCGTAGCCCAGCCGCCCCCCTACAGGTTTTCACAGAGCGCCCTTTGCAGCGGCATCTACACAGCAGCATTATTTATATTCCAAGAGTTTCTAAAATCCCTGTCCCAGACCAGGGCACTGCCCAGACGCAGGGGAGACAGACCCTGTCCCAGAGAGCTCACCGGCAGAACGGGCGTAGGAGGGATTGTTAAAGCCATTTTACAGCTGGAGAACCCGAGAGATGCAGGGACTTGCTCAAGGTCAGATGGGGACACTGCAGCAGAGCCGAGGACTGAACCCAGATCTCCTGAGTCCCAGCCCGGTGCCTTATCCACAAGACCATTCTAGGCATAAAGTGGGGAGAAACCAGACTCCCTTGAGAGGCGGCTGAGCTCGAGTCGCACCCCCCCCCCCACCCTCAGAGTGCTCTCAACCACTCCTGTCTCTCTTCTGCCACAGTGGGGAATGGCCAGAGGTGCCCTGCCAAGTGCCCGGGTCCCTGATTCGGGATTAAGATTTAAAATGAAGATTGGCAGAGAACGAGCACGGCAGAGGAGATGGCCATTAACTGGGACGGACTCGACGCCTTCGCCTTTCTTTTGAAACCTCCTCCGCGCACGGAAACACCCCGGGCCCTGTGCTGCAGCTGGAAGCCGGGCGCCGTACCAAGGGGGGCTGTGGTACCAAGGGGCTATTGTCCTAGCTTGCTAGCTCACCATCACCCTGTCCTCCCCACATTGCTAAATGGAGATGATAGATCCCAGCAGGGGAAAGGCAAAGAATGGCCAAGTCTGGTATCCACATGGCACCCTACCCAAGCACCCTCGGGCCGAGTCCATCCCAGGACCCAGTGGAGTCCCCAGCAGGCATGGCTCTCCGGCGGAAGCCAGTCTCTTGTCTATTGGAACCACTCAGGGGATTTGTCCACCTCCCCACCAGTGCAGCCCTGTTAAAACCACCCAGTGAAAGGCACCAGGAGAAGATCGGGGCCCTGCAGGAGACCCGCTGTGGTTTGAAACAATTCTGCAACCTCAGGGCTCAGATAGCTCTGGGGAACCAGTGCCCTTTGTTGCTAAGGCATCGGTTTCAACGGGGCACAGGTCTGGAGCCACGAAGCCCAAAGGAGGCATTAATCAGCCCTCACATGCAGCCCCAGCTTTGCACAGCGCTGGAGAGAGGCTGCAAAGCGGGAGACAACAGCAACACAAACACACGAAGTACTCACGAGCAGGAAGGCAGGGAGCTGCAATCTGTCTGCACCAGGGAAACCAAAGCACACCCTAAGGGCAACAGCTGCGCCTGTCTCCCAGATTTAAAGGGCCAGCGGGCATGCTGGGAAAGGGCCAGTGCAGACTTAGGGCTGGTCACAGAGGCAACCACAGCTGCTAGGGAAGCGGGATAAACTCCCACCTCCCTGCGGATTTCCAGCCGCAGAACCGGAACTGTGCCCTGTATTCAAGGGAGTTACGCCGCCGTTTGGCTTGGCCTGACATGCCGATATAGCAAATATATCAAATAATTATACCCCCAGCAGCCTGCTCTTCTCTAGCACTATCTACATGCAGGGCCGACGAGGGGGGGGGAAGCCGATACAAATTACCGGGTCCCGGCGGTCCGGAAGGAGACCCGGGGCCCGGCTTCCCCCCCTCTCTTGTCAGCCCTGTTTAGTTGGTCCGCCCTTGCTGGGGGGCCTGAAAAAAATTTTTCACCGGGGCCCGAACCCGCTCTCGGCGGCCCTGTCCCTGTGTAGATCTCAAGCCCTTCACTGCAGTGATCTGGCCCCCATCCCATTGTCTCGGTGCAGATGCCAAGGCCTCGGAGGGCCAAGGGTGGCATCTGCCATCCCCCGTCACTGGCAGGGCAGGGCAGGGCAGGGTGGGAGAAGCTGCCCATGTGATCCGAGGGCTGTCAGCACAGCGCTGGCTGGAATCCACACCCAGGGTCCAGGCCTTGGTCCCACTGCCACTCACACCCCAACTCAGGGGGCCTGCCGCTGCCAGCATTGCTGCCAATACAGATGGGGATTTGGGCACCTGCCCCCCAAGTGGGACTGCTGAGAATTAGGCCCGTGAAGAGTTAGGTCCCAGGGGCACTTCCCGGGCTGGTGCAAAGCCCTGTTAAGTTGCCATGATTACGGCCCAGCCACCACTTCATTAGGTGACAGGAATGATCCCGGGCTCTAATTGGGTGGGGGCAGCAGGGGAATTTCCTAGCCCCGTCATTCTCGTTAACCCCTTTGCTGCTCCCCGGCTGTCCCTGTGCACCAGCAGCGGTTCCTCGGGGTAGATCGTCCAGAGGGAGTAGGAGTCTCCTGGCAGATGGCACTGTGGGATGGCCCGGCCTGTAGCAGTGAAGGGGTTAATGGAATGACTGATCACTCATGGGGCAGGGAGAAGGGGGACCCTAGAAGGGGAAGGATCAGCCCCAGGCCCTTCAGGGGAGAGTGTGTCTGGAAGCGCAAAGACCTTTTGGGAACGACCGGAGGAGTCAGGGTGGTGAGAACTCCAGCCCTGAAATACCCACAGGGTAACACATCCACTGTTACCCCAGATACCCACCAGTACCCCCCACTGCCCACCAGTTCTGTATCCCACCAATAACACCACCCATCAGTACTCTACCCACTGGGTATTAATCCCACCAGCATCCATTGGTACCCACCCTGGCCCAGAAATACCCACCAGTACTCACTGTTATCCACCAGGTACCGTTCCGATCAGTACCCACCCTGGCCCAGAAATACCCATGAGTACTCGCTGTTATCCACCAGGGACCGTTCCGATCAGCAATGCCCCCTGGGTAGCATCCAGAAGCCATCTGAAAAGCCTGCTGGGGCTGCGGGGCTGGGTACCAGGAAGATGGTGATCGCTCAGGCTGTGAAAGCGACTCCAGGGAAGCCCCCGTCCCTTGATCCCAGATGGGGCCCTGCTGAATGTAACACAAGGAGATTCCTGGTATGGCTGGGAGGGCTGGACTACAAAGAGCTAACAGGGCTTTGCCAGCCCCGTTCCTAAGGGTCCCTGAAAGGCTGGGAGCCAAGGGGCCCCATTGTTGCTGACATGGGGTGGGCCAGGTGTTTGCAGAAGAGCCTCTGACACTGAGCAACTTCTCCACCAATCAGCCTTGGGGAACTAACAGAAAAGCCCCTCTCTGCCTGGCCGGGGAGCCCCCTGCATAGGCCCTGGCGGTCCCTGCCCCACCGCTCCCCAGAGCTACCTGGGGAGGGGGCAGAGCCCCCAATCCAGCTGACACGGTGGAGGCTCCCAAGGCGGCAGAGCTGATCTGAGCTGGGGAGGGGGCGCTGGGAATGACCCATGGGCCACAGCTGCTTTGGGCCTCCCTGTCTATGGCCCTTCCCCAGCCCACCCTCCTCCCTCCTGGATCCAGCCTCCCCAGCCCAGCTCACCAGGAGGGACGGCAGCCCCCAGAATTGATGGTTCCCAAGGAAGGGCTGGGGGAGACCTGGGGGACGGGGCAGAAAGCAGCCAGCCCCTATCGCCCTGCAGACACCAGGTCTGGCCCTGCTCCCTTTCCTCCTACTGGCTCCTCACCCTCCCTCCCTGGGCCCCGTCACTAAGTGCCCCTCGGTGCTGGGTCTCCGTGCTGGTGGTTTTGCCGCTTGCTGCCCCGGGACTGGGCCCAAGCCCCCGAGCAGCTCCTAGGATTGCCAGCGATGATGCGGGTAAAGGTCACGGAAGGAGCCTGGCGCACACACAGGCAGCCGGGTGTGGGCTCCCGGCCCGCCGGGCGTCTGAGCTGCTCCTTTTGGCCAAGAGCCCAGCAGGAACAGCTGCTGGCGCTGGGACTGGACTCCTGCCTGGGGAGGCAGGGAGCAAAAGGGGTGCCGGTGGGAGGGCAGGGCAGGGCAGGCTCTCCCACATTTAGATCAGAAATGAAATGAATGTGTCGCTTTCATTCCAGTCTCTGGGGCGCGCGTCTGTGCCTCTGAACCTCCATGGGGTTTGGCGGCCTGGCATAGCAGAGGGTGCAAGGACCCAGGGGCAGTTGCAGAGGAGGGGTGGGAGAGTGGGGGCAGGAGATATACGGGCTGGGACTGACGGGCATCAGCAGAGTTGGGAGGTAGGGGGGCCAGGACTGCGACAAACACCAAATCTAGGCTCTTGTGCTTTCAGCGTTGGGAGGATTCTGGGGACGGGCCCAGGAATGATGGGGGCCGGGGGGGTCAGTAAGTAACGGCCAGGCTGAGGAGACGTCGGAGCCCGGAGCGCAGGGGATAGAGCAGGCTGGGGTGCTGTCCCTGTGCTTTACTGAACATTAGTTAAGGATCAAATAGCCAGCGGAGAAATACCTGAGTCACGACAGGGCCGGGCAGCCAAGTTTGAACAGCAACGGGGAAATGAATGGGGCGGTTACTGGCCTGCAGGGCTGCTCCGGGGGAGCAAAAGTGGCAGTTCCCCCCCACCCCCCATTTGAAAGGGCCCCCAGACCGAGCGGCATTGTGCCCTGGTGCACGGGGCTGGGCCCAGCTCCCTGCTCCAGGCATCACAGGGTCTTCTGGTTACACAGGGTAGGATGGGCCATGGCTGTGCAGTCAGATCACGGCTCTTTCAACCAGCCAGGGCAGACGCTCTCACCGAGATGCAGTTCATTGTGTTAGTTAAGCAGCAAACAGGGTGGAGCCGGGGCTGACTGGCTCCGCGCTGGGGAAGCAGACAGGCTGCGGTGACTCCACTGATCTCCCCCAGCAACGACATTTCTCACACCCAGCCTCTTCCCCGTCATGGTGCAGCTACTCACTGCCACCTGGCCCAGAAGCACAGCTGAGAGCCAGGGGCAGGACCCCGCAAAGCAAGCGAAGAGGCCCATCTCCCATCCCGTCAGCAGAGCACCAGGCAGCCGCCTGCCTCTGGAACAGAGAGGCAGGAAGCACCGGGTGCAGGATCAAGTATGGGCGGCTAGGACTCGAGGCCAGATCCCAGCTAGCCAAGCCAAACTGCAGCCCATGCAGGGTGAGGGGCAGCGGCTGCCTAGAGCAGATGGGGCAATGGACGTCAGGCCCATAGTGCAAGGCATGAGACGGAGCAGCAAGAAGCTCGCAGGAGTGGGGTTTCTGAGCCTGCTTCTAGAGCGGTTTGTGATGCAGTTCCCAGGAGGCATTGCTACTCTCACCCACCCCCAGCCCTGAAGAGAGGTGGCGGTAGCAGCCCCGCTCACCTGTGAATAGGGTGTCCGCATTGCGACAGTACCTCCCATAAGGCTTTCTGGAAATATGCTTAGAATGTGTTTTATGCTACATATGCCATGTAACATATCTCAAAGGTTATGATCGACTGAATGTATTAATCCTATTTGTATGCATGGATCATTTTTGTATTCGAAGTTATGAATGTTGGCTGTGTAGTGGCTTGATTTCTAAATAACCTTAGTAGAGCATTTGGTCAGTTCCTGGAGAAAGGAATGTTGAAATGAAGTACCTAATCAAGAAACACTCAAAGGACAATGGATCTTGGAATGCTCCAATCCACACAAGAAGTCTACTTGAGGACGTTCAAGGTGGCATGTAAATAATGGATGCTACCTGTAAAAACTGTGAGTCATGCGTGGACATGTGACTTGCCCAGGTGACTCCTAAACTCCATCTCGGAGCTGGACTTTGCATAGGAGTGAGGAGGGGGTCTCCATCCACAAGAGAAAGTCTATTTAACCCCCTGAGAGACCTCTCCATTTTGTCTTCAGCTGGCTAAAGAGAGAGCCTCTCCACCCCCGGAAGGATACTTGAAAGAAACTGGAACAAAGGACAGTGTGCAAGGGGTGTGAGTGATTGCTGGACCCAGGCGAAAAGGAGATTAGTCTGTAAAAGGGAACATTCTGGAACTGGTGAGGATCTTATCTGTATTCAGTTTGATTAGAAATAGATTTGCGCATTTTATTTTGCTTGGTGACTTACTTTGTTCTGTCTGTTATTACTTGGAACTACTTAAATCCTACTTTTTATATTTAATAAAATCACTTTTTACTTATTAATTAACTCAGAGTATGTATTAATACCTGGGGGAGCAAACAGCCATGCATATCTCTCTGTCAGTGTTATAGAGGGCAAATAATTTCTGAGTTTACCCTGTATAAGCTTTATACAGGGTAAAACAGATTTATTTGGGTTTAGACCCTATTGGGAGTTGGGCAGCTGAGTGTTAAAGACAGGAACACTTCTGTAAGCTGCTTTCAGGTAAACCTGCAGCTTTGGGGCAAGTGATTCAGACCCTGGGTGTTTGTTGGAGCAGACGGGTGTGTCTGGCTCAGCAAGACAGGGTGCTGGAGTCCTGAGCTGGCAGGGAAAGCAGGGGTCGAAGTAGTCTGGGCACATCAGGTGGCAGCTCCCACGGGGGTTTCTGTGATCCAACCCGTCACACTCATCTTCTGGCAGGAAGAGGAGACACTCAGCTGTTGTATGGCAGAGGTCCCATGGCTGAAAGCGACAGCTCGGGGCTACCAGAACCCACACGGGTGATCAGGACAACTCAAGGGCCCAAGTCATTGGACGGACACACGCACACAGTGTTGGCCACTGCCAGACACGGGGCTAGAGTAGATGGCCCAGGGACCCTAGATTGGCCAGGCTATGGGTCCTCTCCTCCTGCCCCGCTCTAATGCTGCTCTGCTGGAGGGGGCTCCACCTGTGCCGAGTTCACTTCCAAAGTACTGCAGCAAGTCCAGCCAGAGGCGATGTGGAGACCCCAGCTGAACGGGTGGAGCTTCCCCTCAGCCACAGCACACGCTCTGCCCGTCGTGTCTAACCGCCTTGATAAATTGCAATTAATAAGCAGTGAAGTTTAAGCACCGCTCCAGTGAGCTTTCTGCCTTGCTGGACGCAGCCAGAGCCAGCCGAGATCCGCCCCAGGAGCAGTGCGGGGGGAAGCCCAGCCCCGCTGCTTCCTCTCCACTTGCTCAGCTCTGCTGAGTTTGCAAAGCAAAGCAGGTCAGTCATCCCTAATGGGCCAGCCGAGGGGGGGATCCCACTCCTCGTACACTGCAGTCCAGGGACAGTATCACCACCTCTGGCCTCCACTCCCCCCCTCACCCCCCGCACAGCAGTCCCTTCCCTACTTCACCGCGACTGATATTCCCCCATGGTAGGGAAGGGACCAGCGCTCACCTTTGTTCACTTCCTGGTTTCTGCAGAAGGTGGACAGGAGCCCCAGGGCAGCTCTGGGACTAGTGTATGAGTGTCAGCCCTCTCTGCTACCCTCCCTCTCTTCCAACGCACTGTAATTCTACGCCCCGCGACTGGCCCAGGCCAGGGTTGCCCCCACGCCTCCGCTCCTCAATCCCGAGGGTCTGCTGCTGCAGGGCTAGGTGTGGCAGAGACCGCCACGCCCACTCAGGTGAGTTTTAGCACTGGCCAGGGCCAGGCCTCAGCCCGTTCAGTCCTTTCTCCTCACCCCTCAGTGCTGCAGAACTGGCCTGGAAATCTCTGGCTGAGCCAGGAACACACGTTAGCACTTCTGCTACTTGGCAGAGACAGACAAGCAAGGGGCCTTAGCAGGGAGAGGGATGTGGAAGCGTTACCCAGACCTTGACACGGGACGGATCAGCTCAGGCAGTTCTTAGTTTACCCAAACACACTCCCCCCTTCTGTTTTTGGACCCAGGACAAAGGTTCCCAGGGCCCGACTTGAAAACAAAAACTCATTTTAATTTGTAACCAAAGCTGCATTGGAAGCTAAACCTCGAGCGAAGGGTGTAAATGCATGAGCCTCTCTCCTATTTCCCCATCCTGGGTAGCCCCTCCAAGGTAGGACGGTCAAACAGGGCCATTTCTCTCTGGCCCTCAGAAAGCAACTCATGCTTTGCTGGTAAAGCTCACAGCAGTAGCCCATGAACAGCTGCTGAAATAGGAACCAATAGCTTCATATTTGATCTGTGGCATGCAAGTGCTGGAGGGGAATTAGAATTCTTCTTCCCATCCCAGATCAAGGTCACTGCTAGTGGGAAGACTCTAAACTTCCCCCTGAACGTAGCCCTAAGAGAAGGCTCATTAAACAGAGAAACTTCTTTAGGCACACTTAAGGGAGATTTCAAACCACTTCAGCTCCCCCCCTTTTTTTCCCCAAGGACCAACCTCAATTGATGGAATGCAGTGGTGCAGGCCCTGATGCCACTTGGAAGACAGAGGAATAAGACAATAGAATTTCAATTGTGCTTGGCCCAAAAAGAATCCAGGCAGGAAGCGATCAGGGTTGATGCTGGTGATCTGAGTTGGAACAGTTTTTCTGCTTCCTTGAACAGATACATACAAAGGAAGGGAAGGGGGGAAATATGCCAGCATGATTCAAAGGCTTTATTACTTCAATAGTTTACAGGTCGGGATTTCCATTTTTAATATTAGATTAAAACAAAAATAGGAGCTTTTCACACTAAAAGGAGGGAAAGACGCAATCTTGTATTTCTCCCGGTCCTTGGGCCAGCTGGATTTCTTTGAACTCTTGGGGATAGTGGAAGGGGCAGGACGGTTTGGGTCATCCGCTGTTTCTGAAGCAAGTCTGCGTAGGGTGTGAAGAGGGCAAAGGTTGATGCGAAGAATACCTGGCTAGATATGAAGCCAAAGCAAGAGGTGAGCCGCAGCGAAAAGGGTTTCAATGCAAACCCGACTGTCTCACCGAGCTCCAACCAGAGCTACCACAGCGCATGAGCAGCCACTTCAAATGCAACAGCAAGTGGGCACGGTTAGGCCACCCCTAATCAGTGCAGTGGGTGGGGAGCTTCTTCTCTGTGTTTACTGCCATTAAAGGAAACCCCCACCCCTGCGGTCTGGCAACGAAGGACTCCACAAAAAACCTCCCCACCTCTTCCTACTGCAGTGGAGGCCAGCCCTAAACCTGACCTGTGGAGTCAGATTTCCATCCACGGCAGGCACAGGTTTACCCGAAGAAGTTCGGGGAGGCTCCCTACAGGCTAGTACTTTGGGGTAGGGGGCGATGGAAGTCAGGGTTCTGAGCTGGCTCATGGAGCAGCTTTACAAAGAATGTCAGCACCAGCGGAGCACGGTCTCCTCGTTCACCCAGCTAGCGGGTTAGGATTAAATGCCAGATGACAGCAGCCTAGGCCTGACATGCCAGAGACGTCGCACAGGTGAGGGGCTAGAGTTGATTGCAATCATAGAGCCTGAGCACAAAGTCAGGGTGATGGCCTTGGACCGACCTCGGTAGGTTTTAATTTCAGAAGGAGGTGGTTAGAGCACAGGGTGGCAGGACTGGGGGGAGGTAAGCATTGTATGTGTAATGTGAGGGCTAGAATGCCATGTTAGCCCCTTGGTGCTAAGCCCTTGTAGCTGGGCTGCTGGTGTTCCCAGGAGCACTGCACATCTCGCAGGGGAATTCTCAGCCTTGTGTTTCACGGTGGATATTGGATTACCTAGCTCCAATAGTGCAGAAGGGAGAGGGTTAGGACTATTAACAAAACACAATGGCACTGCTGATTGGGCCAGCGAGCAGCGTTTAAAGGGCTGGGCCAACGCAGAGCAGGGTGTCGAACTGGTGCCTTCACGCAGAAGGTGGGAGAAAGTCATTTTGACCCCTTGCGTTAGTTGCCGTGGTACAAGATCCACATTCCCCTTGCGAGGGGGAAACGCACCCCAGGCGCCAAGAGGCCCCAGCCTGCTCTTCATGAGGAGTGTTCTCTGAAGTCCCGTTCTGATCTCCCGCTGCGAAGCCCTAGGATTCCCGCACACGGGCTGTGGGGAAAGCTGCGTAGAGAAGCGATAGCACCTTACAGTCTGCACTGTGCTAGGTCAGCAAGATCCTTTGCTTTCCCCTTGGAGATGGAAGGGAGGGCAGAGAACGACAAGTGGCTGCATTGGAAGAGTTTCCTCTAATCCTGTCCACAGCCTCGATTCCACTCCCCCCCCTGCTGGGTCACTGACTGACGCCGAGGGAACAGCAGCAGGCAGGATGGTGGCCTAGCAATTAGGGTTAAACCCACTCCTAGCCCATTACCTCCTCCCAGAACAACCTAGTGCTGCTTGACCCGCCTTCTTCACACTGTTCTCTTGCCACGTGTCACCAGCTCTGCACTGCAAGAGGATTCTTGCAAAGAAGGTCTTAGGGCAGCTACAGCAGAGACAGGGATAAAAAGAGGACACTTCCGTTCGAACGGGGGTTAAACGTGGTGTGAGGCAGCTCAGGTGTCTAGACAGTCATGGATGGCAATGGGAGTGCCCACGTGGCAGTGCCCGATTTGGTACAATACTCTCAGCTCTCCAGGGTGGGCAGGAGCGACCTTTCTAAAATGACGACCACGATTTTAAAAGTTAAAGATTGAGTTAATCCATCCGGGTTGCTTGGGCCCAGCTGCCTGAGGATATAAAAAAAGGGGCTGCTCTGGAGAGGTCTGTATGCAACGGACAGTTTCAGAACATCTGCAGCGGGCAAGGCTCCAGCCAAGATCGGGGAGCCAGGCTCCCTGGGGCGCCCCGAGAAGAGCTGTACGCATCTGTTTGGATCAGGAAGCCTCATGTTTAATTAGGAGTCCAATAACAGGGCACAAAAGAGATGGAGCGGGGGTGGGGGAATAAATGAAGCAAGGTTCCTTGGGTGGCTTGGTTTTCTTACGTGTTTGAAGGAAGCCCTAGGGCTCAGCCCTGTCCTCGGGGGGATGGGCTGGCTTCTTTCCAGTTCTATTTTTGGCTGTTGTAGGTCATGTGCCTCTGGTTCATTGGGTTGTCTGGGGACCTCATCCACTCCTTCTTGAGGAGCTGCTTGAGCTGGGAGAGGCGCATGTTGGGGTTCTCCTGCTTCAGGCGTGGCAGGTTGATCTCTTCAAACGTGGCAAAGGCAGCTTTCATCCGGCGCTCTGGGTGACGGTCCAGGTCGTCAGCAACACTGTTGGGAGAATAATACTGGAAATAAGAACCTCAGTCGCTTCTAGCTCAGCCCAGGCCCTTGGGAAGAACCCTATCCTGGTCAGAGGCTGGGCTAGATCATTGGCCAGTTCCAGTTCTAACCACGTCATCTAGGGCTGAGTGTCCTTAGCAGTGACAGTGTCTGGAGGATGCTTCAGTCAGAAAAGTGGTGCTGGAAAGGCACATGCCAGCTCTGCTCCCCAGGCATCTCCAGTCTGCCCACTCAGACACACCAGCTCTAACCCCTGCACAGAACAGTAGATAGAGCGCCGGGAAAGCCTTCCACATCAAACAGGATGGTTGGCAGAGTTCAGGAGCACACTGGAAGCAGAAAGAGGACAGCTGGCTTTTCTGATCCCAGGGGAGTTTCAAAAGGAGGCCTTAGCCCCATTCGTAAATGCAGCAAAACGAATACCTCCAAGGACAAACAGAAAAAGCAATGATGCTCCCCCTTCGTTATTCTGACTGACTGTGTGTGACGTTATCTGATTAAAATACGACTATATAGACCGTTGTTGCAACCACTGTTATATATCTGCAGCAAATCTTGTCGAGTGAGGTGTCTATGAAAAGGTTATGATTGGCTAGTTATGATTATGCTATCTGTATGCATGTATGATTTTTGTATAAATTAATTAATGGAGATATCCTATCTCCTAGAACTGGAAGGGACCTTGAAAGGTCATTGAGTCCAGCCCCCTGCCTTCACTAGCAGGACCAAGTACTGATTTTGCCCCAGATCCCTAAGTGGCCCACTCAAGGATTGAACTCACAACCCTGGGTTTAGCAGGCCAATGCTCAAACCACTGAGCTATCCCTCCCCCCGTGACATTATAAGTATTGGCTCTATACCTGGATTTCAAATGTTGGCTCCTGGGGTACCGCCCAGAAGGTAGCGCCCAGCACATCTTGGAGGGACTATTCAAATTGAGTGGCCCATCGAAAGAACATTTAACAGACAACGGACCATGGGAGACGCCCATCTCCACTGAATGGAATTTACTGCTGTGACTAGGCAGGATGCATGGACATGGGACTTGCCCATGTAACTCCAAACTCCATCTTGCTGGTGTAATTTTCCACAGTAAGAACAACGGGATGCCCTCCACAGGGCACAAAGCTATAAAAGGCCCTGGAAACATCTCCACTGTCTTCAATCCTGCTTCTTACCTCTAGAGGAACTTTGCTACAAACTGCAGCTCTGAACAAAGGACGAAGGACCCATACAAGCTGTGGATGTACTCCAGAGACTTGACTTAAGCCAGCAGTTTATTCCATCACTGCTACAAGCCTGAACCAAGAACTTTCCCATTACTGGATGTAATTGATTTCATTTAACCAATTTTAACTCTCACCTTTTATAAATAAACCTTTAGATTTTAGATACTAAAGGATTGGCATCAGCGTGATTTTTGGATAAGATCTACGTTCTATATTGACTTGGGTGTGTGGCTGGTCCTTTGGGATCAGAAGAACCTATTATTTGATAAGACTGGTTGTAAAGAAGCATTCATCTCTGAACCCAGTGCTATTGGTGGCGACACAAGAACTGGAATGCCTGAGGAAACTGCCTCTCTGTTTTCTTGTTAGCCAGTGTGGTGAAACAGGAGTTTATTTTGTGGCTGTTTGGTATATCTTATAAAAGAATAACCACCAGTTCTGGGTTGTGTTTGCCCCATTTCTCAGCAGTTCGTCCTGAATTTGGCATCCTCAGTGGTGACCCACTACATGCTTTCAGAAAGTTTCGCTTTTTAGGCAGGGATTAGAGGCTGATGGACTTGCCTTGTTCTTGCTGCATCAGAGATGGATAGCTACATTTTTTAAGTGGTAAAACACCCAAAGGTGCCTGGGCTGCCACCTCCAGGGCAGGGCTGCTTCTGGGGAATCTCTAAGGAAACCAGTCCCTTCCAAGGGAAGCACCATGAAGCTATGGCCAAATACCTGAGGACTGCAATAGCATCTTCAATGGTTCTGGCTTCCACCGTGCCTTCCTCCAACACTCTTCTGTTGATGTTTTCCTCCAAGGGAACATCCAGGTGGCTCTTCTGCTTCTCCACTGGAATAGGAAGGGGGAAAAAAATTTAGCTCGCAGCTAGATGAAGCCTTTGAGAGGTACGGACATGCCGGGGCAGGAGTATTCATTTGGCTGGCACTCTGAAGAAGGCCAATACCTGAAGGTTTAAACAAGTCTGGTATCCAGAGTGACACAACAGCAACTTAGAGTGAAATGCTAGTTTAGCCTCCTAGGATCAGAACCTCTCCTCTCTCTCTGGGGCTTGGAGATACTGGGACCAGTTAGACACAGCAGCTAGGAGTCCCTAGCAGGGATGCAACAAGGGTGCATCATTGGGACATGGGAAGTCGGGGTTCTCTAGCCCCCAGGACATCTTGCACTTTGCCAAAGACAGACAGACGTGGCTTGCTCTCTGGGGCGCTCAAGGGGCCTGAGCAGCCCGCCTGCGAGGCATACCAAACCCTCGTGCTAGTAGGGGACATTCAGTGGTATAATGATGGGGAAGCAGCAAACCTTCATCTCCATTCTCCTTCTGTTGCTGGTCTTTCCGGATGGTCTCTTCAATCTGAGCCCTGGTGATCTTGCCTGGGGTGATTGGTTTCGGTAACTTCCCTTTCAGCTTCGCATCTTCCTCTTCCAGCAGGCGCTGCATCTCCTTCTTGCGCTCCAGCTGCTCCAGACGGCGCTTCTCCCTCTCCTCCTGGAAGGGAGAGACAATGTGAGGTCACTTCCTGCCCCAGGCCTCTTGTCCCACAATGCCCATTTCCACCATCAAATCAGCCACTTTATAGCAACTTAGGATCACAGGAGACAGATGGAAGAGACTCATTTTGATTCAATCCAGTCCACCCTCCTGCTAGGGCCGGAGAGAAAATGACTTGTATGGAGATGGGCATCTAGCTTCTTCATAATCTCAGCCCACCTGCTCTCCCTGCCCCTCACCTCCAATATCATACACCAGAGCCACCAAGCATGGACAATTGAGTCATCTTCCCAGAACCTCTTCCACTCAGAGCAAGATGCTCAAGAACGGCTTTAGAGCGAAGCCAGAACATGAGCGAGACTTGGTAGCTCTGCTACTACATGCAGGAACATGAGAGATCCCTTGTTTCTATCCAGAGACCCCCCAGTTGCTAGGGCAGCATGCCATAAGCACATGCTGCATTTGGATGAGGAACACCAGGCTGAAGGAGATTGGCGCCGGTCCGCATTTAGGACAAGTAATAAAACATGGGAACACAAAAGGTACCCAGCCTTTCCACTAGAGAGAGGATTACAATAGTGCATCACCCCCAGTGCAAGGGGGGGGGTGGGGTTAAGGCATTTCTTTATCACACTGCTGCTTTTATGTTTGCTCAGTAACCTTTTAGTTTCAAACTCTAGTCTCCCATCAACTTCTGCTGAATCACCATCGTGAGCGGTGTGTCACTCAACAACGACCCCTGCTGGCTGCCCAGGAGGAACAGAGTTCATTCAACCCATCCAGTCATGAGAATAAGGGGACATGCAACATGGTCCGGCACATGGGGTCCCCACCAGTGTTTGCAGCAGAGTTCATTGAAGCCCTGCTAGACTCATATTCTAGGCCCCTTCCCCAGGCTACCTCACAAAAAGTGGGCCAGGAATTTTGCCCATCATCCTGGGATTTCAAAGCCCATCTCAAAATAGTAATTAGATGAGGTAATTTCACACTCCCCGTGCGGTTGCCAATTCCCCCCCGCCCCACCTTCATCTGTAATCGTGTACTGGTTCACTGTGATGTCAGCGTGGTGAAATATAACCCGTCAATGGAGGAGAGAGATGCCGACCAAGACCGTTAACAATCAGGATAAGTTTTCCACTGTTAATTTTAATAAGAGTGAAAGGGTCAAAGTTTGAAAGTTCAGAAGTCCTGACATTCAGATCAAAAGGCTGAGCAGTTTCTCAGCTTTCTCCTTTTTTAAGGAGAGAATAAAAAGGCTAATCTGAATCTCTAAACTGAAGCAATTATTGTAGTCCTTAAGCAAGAAACACTGCCAATTTCACTCAAGACGTTGAACCTCCGTTTTGCTGGCGAAGGCACCGCTAGGAGACAATAGTGCAATTATACACGAAGACTTTAGCAGCTTTTGAGTTTTATCTTCATATTGGAGTCAAAGCCCCAGAGAGTTTCACAGCCAACAGCAACGTCATTCTGTCCAGCTTGATTTTGTCTGCCAGGGTCACAAAGCGACTCCACTCCCAATAGCAGCCCAGTACTTAGGTTAGTTCCGTGGCCACTTAACTATGGGTCTCATCCATTATTCACGGGGATGGGACAGCTAACTAATCAGGCGTTATCATCATGGGTTTTGCTCTGAAAGGCGGCTGCGGAGCAGAACGACTGAAGCAGTAATGCACCCTGCCTTGTTCACGGTGTTTAAGGAGTATGGTATTATGTATGCCCACTTTAGAGCCTGTAAATAAGGCTGGGTTTTAGAGCTACTGGGGAAAAACCATTTTCATTAAGCCATTCCTCAGCTTGGGAATTTAAGGAGCTTCAGATCAGACAGACAGACAGACAGCAATATAAAATGTGCCCCGGGAGCCACCGTATCAATCTGATGCAATACAGATAAGCCTTTCAATCCAGGCTGGGAAGTAGCCTACTAGCATACCTCAGATTTAGAGCAGCTACGATCCAGGATGGAAAAAAGCCACTATGGGGATGAAGTTTATTACAATTGGCAGGCTGCAAATTCTTGCTCACTAAGTGCTTTGTTCCGATGCCTTTGGAGATGACATTACGTTGTTCTAGCACTTGGCTCAGCCAGTCCTGGCCTGTCCCAGCGTGAGTCACCTCGTAACACATTAAGTAGGTTCCCTGGCTCCCACAAGAGCTGGATGAGCCCACTTGCTTTACATTGCCTCTCTCCATTCAGTTATAGACTCATAGACTTTAAGGTCAGAAGGGACCAATATGGTCATCTAGTCTGACCTCCCGCATGATGCAGGCCACAAAAGCTGACCCCCCTACTTTCCCTTAACTCTGCTGTTGAAGTCTCTTGATCGTGATCTAAAGACTTCAAGTTGCAGAGAATCTTCCAGCTTGCGACCCCTGCCCTATGCTGCGGAGGAAGGCGAAAAACCTCCAGGGCCTCTGCCAATCTACCCTGGAGGAAAATTCCTTCCCGACCCCAAATATGGCGATCAGTAGAACCCCGAGCATACAGGCAAGATTCTCTAGCCAGACCCTCATTTTACCAGCGATGGCCGTTATTGCCTAATTGACTAAAATCACTTTATCCCATCAAACCATTCCCTCCATAAACTTATCTAGCCTAATCTTGAAGCCAGAGAGGTCTTTCGCCCCCACCGTTTCCCTCGGAAGGCTGTTCCAAAATTTCACCCCTCTGACGGTTAGAAACCTTCGTCTAATTTCAAGCCTAAATTTCCCCACGGCCAGTTTATATCCATTCGTTCTCGTGTCCACATTAGTACTGAGCTGAAATAATTCCTCTCCCTCCCTGGTATTTATCCCTTTGATATATTTAAAGAGAGCAATCATATCCCCCCTCAGCCTTCTTTTGGTTAGGCTAAACAAACCAAGCTCCTTGAGTCTCCTTTCATAGGAAAGGTTTTCCATTCCTCGGATCATCCTAGTGGCCCTAGGGTTTCTTGATCTTATCTGATCAACTGCCTTAGATGAGCAGGTGCTTCAGACTCCATTAAAGAGGGTAGAGCGTCACAGATAGAAGGGTCTTTCCAGGTCATTTGCATTAATGCTTTAAGTTCAGGGTGAACCACCAAAACCAAAAGCCATTCATCGTTTTTCACTGGCTCTGATGCAAGAACAGATTCACCCATCAGCATTTAACCCATTAACAGATGGCAGAATGAAATCCAGCTCCCCTGGTACCGCACCACCGCAGAGTGGACACGGCTAAGAAGGGCTGTGGCAGTAGCCAGCAGGTGTGTCGCAAAGCTACAATTTCTGCTGTCACTACACTTCGTTCTCTCTGGCCCTGATACTGCCCTTTCCTCTGCAAGCTCAAATCTCTTCAATTCTTGCCTGCTCTCGCGCAAGTCCCATTCAACACGCCCTCCTGTAGGGGATATTCCCTGCCCAAACCCCTGTATTTCTGGGCAGCTAGAAGAATTCACTGCAGGGCTGCTTTATGGGGGGTTTTGTGGGTTTTTTTTTTTTTTAAAAAAGCTTTAAAAATCTTGTTAAGTAAGTAACTTCTGACTTTAATAGCAGAAGGTTTTCCTACAAGTACCAACTGCTTACTACGAAAGTAAAGCCTGGCCCTGCCACAATGGAGGATTTTAAAGCCCTCGTTACAAATTCAGACTAAGCTATGAAGAGTCTATTACACATTGATGTTCTCCGCCGCAGGAGATCTTACTTGCAGTTGGATTTAAAAGCCCCCACATATGGTCACCGTTAAACACAAGTGGAGCTCTCCATCCTGACACAGCAGTTTGTCGGTGAACCACTGCGCATCCAAAGCCACGCTTCCAAGCCACAGCTGTGAGAACTGACAGCGTTGGGCTGCATCCAGCAGCCCTCATCCTTCTTAGCTACAGCTGCCGTTTCTTTGTCCAATCCACAAGCAATCTGGCACTTTTTCTAATTGCAGGGAACAGTTCTGATGAGCAGGTCCCGTACGAAATGCATCTCTCAACCCCCCGTCCTGGTGCTTGTGTCTCTCTCAACAAGGCAGCCTGGAGGCAAGGGGGGGGCAAAAAGGGATGGTTTACCCCAGGCCCTCCACTTGAGAGGGCCTTAAACCCCGTGGCAGGTGGGGGTCACAGCACCACTCACTGAAATTTGGCCCCTCCACCATGACAGAGGGGCTGCGGGGCCAAACCTGAGTGGTACTGCTACCCTATGTGCCGGATTGCAACGCCACTCACTGAAGTTTTCCCCCACAGCACTTCCTAAGCCTAGCTGAGCAAGTAACCACAGACAGAATATTCTTGCATCTCCCGTTGCATCTTTCCACTTCTCTGGGGTAAGGCAGTTCTGTTAGACAGCTGACTCACACTGGGATTCCTGCCTAGCCTGCTAGAATCTGTTTCAAACTGTTCACAGCCTTCCATTCACTTTTAAAAGGTTAGTGTATCTGGAGAAACCACGAAGATGAGAGATTCATCCCTGTATTTGCTCTGAATAAAGAAGAGCCACGCATACTCCCCATTTGACACAGACTTGCTGAGTATGAAATAGACCGACTCCGCCAGTGCTGCAATTCCATTTCATGCGCTTGCTAATAAAAGCAGAGCGACAGACATTTGCTCCTCTTAAAGCTAACTGGGCACGGCTGCAGATACAGCAATGGTATCACGAGAGACAGCAGACTCTAGTGGCACGCCCGCTTAAGAGGTGATGCAACTTGTGTTTGTTCTTTCCTAGCTCTTCATTCCACATGCACCAGCTCCAAGGTCTCTCAACAATATTTTCACGCAGAAGGTCGGGGAGCATAGCCTGGTCAGACGCACGCCTCATCTAGGCGAAGGTCCAAGAACATGGATTAGGGTTGGCAGAACCGTTGCCGGAGCCACCTCGAACACTACGTCACGTACCAAGAAGGGACAGGTGGGTCCATGGCAGGACAACGCAGGTTATATACAGCAGTCGTCAGTGGCAGCCTTAGGCCTGTGCGCTCTCTGCCGCCTGCCTAAATGACCACTCAAGGGTTCCCTCTGCTCCCCATCAATATCACATCTTCGGAACCACTGTGTTACAGTTCCACCAGAGGCAGAAGAAATCACTGACCACAACAGCTACCTGAGAGCGTGCGTAAGTAATTTAATTAGACCTATAGTGAACACAGGAGAACCAGCAGAGTATTCATGATACTGGTGTTGTGTGTCTAGAACATGGATTACTGTAAAGCGAAACTATTCTCAGACCGCTTTGTCCTCTCTCTGATGCGCAAGTGTGACTGAACAAGGTAACCAAAAGAAATCCCTGGCACAGTAAGCACCTTTGTGATACTACCAGTCTGGCTGTAGGTATGAATAATTCAAGAGGCAGATAAGGAGCGGATATACAAGTGCTAATGAGCTGAGGGAGGGAACCCCGACATTTCAGGACAGAAACATTATTTATAGTTAGAGAAAATGTATATTTTATTCCCTTTGCTAGTAGGGTAACTTGTTCTATAAGACAGCTAGCTCAGCCACGGGTTTCTACACTGCGACTCCACTGGTCTCTCTGCATTCCTATATCCCTTTTCAAAATAGGATCCTCGAGTAATAAGCGGCCCACTTCATTTTACAGGATGGGGAAACTGAGGCAGAGAAGGGCAGCAACTTGTGCTCTCTTCCCTCCAGCTCATGCTGCAAGTTAGTAGCTAAGTGGACAGACCCCAGGAATCTCGACTCCTAGTTCCTTGCTCTGACCACTAGCCAACACTACTCCCTGCTCTCTAATGTTTACAACTGAGAGGCTCCACTTCCAGAAAGTAATCAAGCCCAAATCATTACTAATTTGTCACAAGGCATGCAAAATATACACGATCAGATTTCACTATCAGCACTTGGCTTTCCACCCTGCTCTGGGCCTTTAGTAGGGTTCAAAGCTGGAAGACCCTGTTGCAGTCCCGGGAGGTCTGCAGCATTGAATCACGGGCGGCTGAGTAATAAGGCTTGCGGGCACATGAGGACCAGCGTTTAACCAATTCACAGCACGTTCCTGAGTGTACAAATGTCAATTTCCTTAATGGGCTGACAGCGCAGAGGTCAGTCGTTCAGGGGAAGGAGCCTTTATGGAAGAGGTCTCTACAGATTGGCAACAGCTGAAATTCCATGCCACGAATGAGTGTTTAAATAGTTATGGGGCTGTCTCATTTCCACTGAGGGGGCTTTTCTTACATTAGAGACAATGTACAATTTATATTTCTGCTTTTGACTCACAGGAGCTCCTTAAGAAAGGAATTTAAATACTTCATCAGGTTGAGCCAGAAGTAACTCCTAGTTGTGTGTATCACCGCAATGAATCAGCACGAGTGCTCTAATGAAAGGGACATTTCAGTTTTTATAAGTGAAACATACAAGCAAAGCAATCAGCCAGCTGGAAGAGAAACCCCCAACAACATCAGAGTCAAGGGGGCACAGGAAAGGAAAATTTCCTTGGCCGGACATTCTGCTCACACGCCTTTCTAGCGATTCAAAATAAAATTTCCAGCCTTGCAAAGAACTGGCCAAGTGAGAACCGACTCATTAAATTTCACAATGAATTCCCTCCTCCTAGATAGAGGGAGAAAAGTCACAGCCGTGTGGCTCTGAGCAAATGGTCAAATGAAGTGGCTGTGCTCCCAATCAACCTCTTCGCGGGAGACTCGGAGGCACACCACAGAGATCTCTGCTGGAAGGGCAAAGAGTCGTTACTTCTCACAGAGCAGAGGAACTAGGCAACGCAAAGTCGGATACGGTCAGGAGAGGGGCGTATAAGCAAGCTGGAATAAGAATACTGAGCGTGCATATGGGCCTTTGAGGTTCTCCACGTCTGTCAGATTGATCAGCCCTCAAAAACCCCCCACGTAGATCCATTTTACAGATGGGGGGGGGGGGGAAAACAGAGGTAAAGGTCTCAGAACTTGACTGAAGTCACAGCAAGTCAGTGGCAAAGCTGGAATTAGCAGTTAGGCCTGAGCCCAGATCTCCTAGTCCTCTTGCGCTCTTGCCACCAGACCCCACTCCCCCTTCATTTCTCACTCACCCCCAAGCTCAGTGCCGCTCCTGTAGCTGCAGCGAGCATCCGCCTCAGCACCCGGACGTGGGGCCTAGTTACCCCATCTGTTTAACAGTCCATTTAACCAAAACTTGCCTGCCTGCGATAACACTACAGTATGAGGAGATTAGTGTACAGAGGGGCCAACCTGTACCCCAGAATTCAGACTAATGTGACCAGGAGCGTCAGAGGAGTCAGATGCCAGCAGAGCTTTGGGAGACATCTGTACCCTTCTAACACATGACTGTATCCATCACTGGAAAGAGGTCTTAAATGCACAGACCTTTAATTTGCTGGCTATCACAATAAGCCTGCTCTCTTTGAAAGGAGGTGGCCATGGATTCCCTCCATTCCAACTGGGGTGCAGAAGCTAACAGGAGAGACCTCCTGAAGCCTGACATTTGAAGAAGCCTGCGAAGCAGAGAGAAGTGGAGGGAAACAGCATGGTACTTCCACTTCCAGACACGCGCTGTGGAGGGAGAGTGTAAAAGGGATTCCAGGCAGCTGGCTGCATAGGTCACCCATGGCAGGTAACGGCTTTCCTGGCACTTCAAAGCTCCCTTTAGCTGAAGCACAGCGTGAAGCGGCCAGTAAGTGGAAGACCAGTCAAAACACTGTTTGAATCACTTTAAACGGCCCCTCCCCTTGCTGAAAGGACAGCTATCACTCCCGGAGGAATTCTGCACCGAAAAATTAAAAGTTCTGCACACAATTTTTTAAAGTCTGCAAAATTCTGCCTATTTTATTTCTCAAAACAACAATATAATCACGCCAGTTTCAATTACTTTGGTAATTTATTATTGCAAAATACCTGTCAGCAAGTGTCTAACAATACAGACAACAAAAGAGATTCCCCCAGGAGCAGTGAGTTAAAGAAACCCCTACTACAACCCAGTTCCTGATTCCCTGTTATGCTTTCGTTGGGCATCTCAGTCTGGGTATGTCACATGCCAATTGGGCACATCTTAGGGGACAATTTTGCCCCTCTGGTCGATTCTCATTTTTTCACCCTGCCCCTGTAGGGTTACCATATGTCAAGTTCGCAAATAGAGGACAGTGCCGGAGGAATGAAAACAGGTGTGCGTGTGTACTGGCATGGAGTATTTTGGGGGTTCTGGAGCACCCCACCAGCCCAGACACACGCACCCTCTTCCCCCAGAGCCCAGCAGCAGGCTCCACTCCACCTAGGAGGAGTGAGTAGGGGTAGTCTGGCCAGTCTCCAAAGGGCACTCCCACCCAGCAGGGAGGACACCCCCATGAGGGTACTGATAGACCGGCTCGCAGCCAAGATCTTTTCCCCCATTAGAACAGTGCATGGTTCTCCCAAGACGGCACAGGACCATAGCTGAGTTTCCTACACACAGCCAGCTTTAATCATCTCTGCAATGCGGGCTGGGGCAGCCCACCATTTGGCTGAGCACAGAGGAGATTTAATGGATGTCAGAGTAGCATCTTCCTCCAACATGGGAAGGAGAAGCTTTCTTGCTACCATTTCTACCCCCACTCTCAACAGCGGGGCAGCATTGCCATGTGTTATCCTCCACCTCAGAAGCAGCCGCATTTTTGCGGTGCTGGATGTACAAAGTTGTAAATGAGATTAATGCAAGACCACCACTTAGCGCTCATTTTCCCTTTAGCCGTGTCTCCTCACCTCCAAGCATAATTTTATTTGAAGAACATTTTCTCTCAAGAGATGTATTTAAAAAAAATAACAAACCTCTGAATCTGGACAGCATTTTGAATATTCGCTTTGTGCTTTCAGCAAATGCAACATTATTTGTGTCACAGGAGCCTTAGACAGTTAGTCAATTTGCCAACTCTTCCCCGAATACTTGGTAGATCTGTTCAGAGCTCCCTGCAGACTCACCTCACCCCTTGCTTCAGCATTCAAGGGTATTCCACAGCCAGACTGCACTTTAGTTAATTGCAAGAGGAAAAACACATGACACTTTAGCAGGGCGGGGCTAAGGTAATGCACTGAGGCAACAGGCTGGCTTTTAGATGAGGAGGCATGTGCTGGGGGCAGGGGAGAGTGAGGAGGGGGACGACAGAGAGGCGTAGAACAGACGTGTTTTACCTGGTTGGTCTACATTTACACCCCAACCTTGCACAATGGGCCTTTCCATTTCCGGCCTTCTGATCGGGAATGGCAGGGTACGGAGCCAGGTCAAGGTTGAAAGGCACGGGACAGAGCGGTGTTTAGAGGGGTAAGGGCACTACCACAAACTATACTATGGACAATTGCACATCCAGGCTCCCTTGCGCTGGCCATGGTGAGACAAACTGCACCCCAAGGGCTTCAATCTGAAATGGACACAACAAAAGACAGGAAGGGATGCAGAGACAGGACTTGCCCAAGGTCATACAGCAGGGCAGCCGCAGAGTGGAACAGAAACCAGGTGCAAGTCCCAGTTCAGTGCCCTACCCACTGGGCCCTGCTGCCTGGGTCTAGTTTGTACGATTTGCCCCTCATGCATGAACACAAAAGCCAGACTCCCCTATGGCGAGTGACAAGAAGTGGTCTGTTGCTAGAAATACTGGAGACTAGAAATCGATGCCTGATGTTAGCTCAGACACTCCGTTATGCAGCAAAGCCAGAATATATATACACTGTTCTCCATTAGCAGAGATCATCTCAAAACGCTGTAGGTTTAAAGACACAGCAAGACAAATGCCACAGGTGAGTCATCCAATAACAGGCGCCAGCCGATCAGCCAAGCCTTGATGTTGCCTTTTAGACATTAAACTTCCTAATGACCAGATATTACGGTGCCACCATACGGGCTGTGCCTATAGTGCTTAAACGAGCCCACCAAATTGTTTTGTGCAGAGAGTCACTGAACCCTGAAATGACTCAGAGAGGCAGCAGCTTGAGGAAAATAGCACGCTACATCCTAATTCACAACACAAGGGCTTTGGTGGTTAGCATCTGCCAGGGACAGGAGGGAGAAGGGGCGTTTTAAAAACCAAAAACCCAACACACCCTGCAGCATTCTATCCCCACGGCTTTCATTCATTCTGTCTATCCGAGGAGGTTTGTTATTGTGCAGGAAATCAGGAGGTAATGGGTCTTTGTGTCGGCCCCATGCAGTAATACATTACTGCCACCACCTGGACAGATTTGGGGAGAGTCGTTTTGGTCCTGAATGAAGATGATGTTAAGGGCATGTCCACACTGCAACATCCCCCCCCCCCCCCCCCCGGGCTGGCCCGAGTCAGCTGACTGGAGCTAGAACACTGCAGTGTAGACATTCGGAGCCTGAGCCCTGAGACCCCAGGAGGGGAGAGAGTCCCAGAGCCCAGGCTCCAGCCCAAGCCTTAATGTCTACACTGCAATTTTACAGCCCCACACCCTGAGTGAGCTGCCCCAGGCCAGCCGGGGGTGTTTTACTGCAATGTAGACTTACCCTTAGAGACGGTCCTCCTACACGCACTGTAACTGAGAGCAGCACAAGTCCCTCTTGCGCCGAGGGAGGCTATTCCCCTGCTAGATACCATCCTTTGGCAGATCCTGTCCGAACACGTTTGATGGATTCTTGAGTCCTATTTGGGCACCTGCCTTCCTAAAATCAGAGTCCATATAAATTCTCTGTTTTACCCCAATCCTTCCCAGACAATTCAGTCATTAACGGCTATTCAGCGACACATACAAAGGTCTTAAAAGCTTTGCCAGCAAAACTGTGTCATCGGGGCAGGATTCCTCACCCCCGACCAATAAAGCCATGCCAGAAAAAGCCCCAGTGTAGACAGTTATAGGGGCAAAAAAGGCTTTTGGCCCAGCTAGCTGACCCTGGCTGGGGAACTGGAGGAGCTATACCAGCAACGGCACTCTTGCCTTTATACGCTGCATCACCACGAGGGAGACGGACGGTTTAGCTCGATGAATATATCGGGGCGGCCAAACTTACTGACCCTCTGAGCCACATACGATAATCTTCATCGCCTCGAGAGCCGGGCGCACCTGCCGGGGCTTGGCAGGTTTGAGTCCCACCAGAAGCCCCGAGCTCCCCTCCCCACCAGTCTATTAGGCGGAAAAGGGGTGGGGGGGCACCTCCGGGAGCCACACTTTAACCGTTCAAGAGCCGCTGTTTGGCCACCCCTGGAATAGATCTATACCGGCGAAGCGTTTCAGGAGTACACCAGGCCAAAGAGAGAGATGGTCTCAGTCCAGCTCCTAGTGGACAGGTCTCCACACAGCCACAATAAGAGAGAGGAAGGAGGCCTTGTGGTGAAGGCACTGGACAGGGACTCCAGAAATGTAGGTTCTGTTTCCAGCTGCACCACGGATTTCATGGGACATTTCCAGAGTCCCCAAGAGTAAGGCAGCGAGAGGAGGGCAAAGTATCCATCAAAGGCCACTGAATAAAATGCAAAGACATGACATTTTAGTGGAGCATGCCCAGGCCCTGAAATCGAGGGGTCTGTTTTATGTGCAGTGACTGCAAACTACAACCCCGGTGCACAGAGAATACTACCCCATGTCCCCATTTGCGACGGATATTCTTAAAGCTGCACCAGAATGCTGCAGTTGTGGAAAGTGCACGGTCTACTCTCCCTAAGGAGAGACAGAAGGTCGACGCCTCCACAAATTTCAGATATTCATGGAGCCAGGCATTAGTTTAGATTTTTCACAACTGATTAGCAGCTTCCTAAGACTGCGGCCTGGGCAGCATCTTCAGGCTACGCTTGCACATATTAAGATGTGACGCAGATCGCGATTAAATTAAGCTCAGCAAAGAGACCCTTTCGAAGGGTGAAGGAAAGGAGACAGAAGAGGAGAGGGGAAAGATGCCAAGAAACTCCAATATTACATTTTGTCTAACGCTCTCTCAGCTCAGCTGAGGAAGATTGCATCTCATGGCCACGTCCCCAGTCAAAGTACATTAGCAGCATTAAGACTTCAGAGGGAAGCTGAACCAAGCGGCTCGCTAAGCTATGATTACTTCAGTAACAATTTTCTGTCTGCAGAGGAAGAAAAAGCAAACTACACATGCCGAGTGCAGCCAACGCCCCCAAGTTTGAGAAGGTCAAACAATTCCTTGCAAACATTTTCTTTACAGGAAAAAAAAAAAAAAAAAAAAGTGTTTATAGACAGGCTCCTCAAGCCTCTTGCTCCATGAAACACATGGGGCTTATTTCTCATTCTGACGCCCAATGTGCAGCATGCCATGGAAGACAGCAGGAAAGAGACCAGAGATGAGTCGATGGGCATTAAAGACCAAAAGCTGATATCTCCAGATCAGAGACACTAGAAATGGAAATTCACGCTTAGGTATTTCTACAGCAGCCAGCCACTGGTCCTAGCACCCCCAACCTGATCAGACAAGGACTCTGCCACCCAGTCTGCAGTGCAGATTCTAACACAGCACGGATCTGCGCCAACCCTCACTCTCATGATCACAACAATGGCCCACGCTGCATGATGAGTTGAACAGGAAGCTGGCTGTGGTGGACCACTACAGCAGTCATCAGGTCGCAAGAGGAAGCCTAGAACACCAACCACTTAGTCCATCTCCTTCGGCAACGTGGGACTGTTCCCTCCACTTGGTTTTCCCAGTACTTTGCTTCAGCCAAGACGGCAGAAACAGAGGCCCCAGCTCAACCACTTTGCAATTCAGTAACTTAGAATCACCACCACAGTGATCAGCTTGTGCTGCACATTGGATGTAACTTAAATAGAGCCGCTGGCTCAGTGACCTTCTGCTTTATTGCCTACCCACTGCAATGCTCCCCAACACCTGGTTATGGCCTGATCTCAGGGTAAACACAACTGCTAGGCTCTCCGCCATTAGGCAGCAATGACTGGCCAGGAGAGAGTTTGGCACCGCATGCCGGCATGCTACTGAAGCACGAAGGGTGTCAGACTGCCACTTGCCATGCTGCAAGACACCAGGCCTTTCACTGTCAGAAGTGATGGCCAGGCATAAACACCCCTTTGGGCGCTAACTCAGAAAGACAGTTGAGCTACCCCACTGGTGGCAATTAAGTTTCTAGGAAACCCATGGAAGTAGTAAGATGTGCACTTGCTTGTGTATGGCTTGCATGGGGATTGTGAGAACTTCATAGCTTTGAACTGACACGGTAGGTCAAATAAAAATGTTACTGGAATGGGAGGTAAACTTACCTGACCTACAACATACAACACAATCTTCAAGTCTGAACGGTCCAGGAGTTCACATTGAACTGTTCCACCTATTGAACAGCTAAATGATTTACATACAGAGCACAGTAAGTGGATTAGAATCTAATTGGGGAAACTCATCTTTCCCAGAAAACCAGTGTTACAAAGGTGTGAAAGAGGCAAGAAAAAAAGTCATGTGCAATCATAAGAACGGCTGGACTGAGTCAGCCCAAAGGTCCATCTAGCCCAGTATCCTGTCTTCTGACAGTGGCCAATGCCAGGTGCCCCAGAGGGAATGAACAGAACAGGTGATCATCCAGTGATCCACCCCCGTCGCCTATTCCCAGCTTCTAGCAAACAGAAGCTATCCTTTGTGGATTATACATTTCTTTGATTTGCAGGAGATGGACAAAAGATTAGGGCCCATGTAGTCCAGGCTCCTGCAGGACTGTTCCCTATAACAGGTTCTTCTGCACTTTACCCAATTCAGTTTAAATTATTCCAATGGGGCACTCACCATTTCCCTTAGGAAGCAGCTCTATAATCTAACACAGCTTTGAGTTGTGCATTAACATTCATGCTCCTCAGTACATTCTGCTTCTGTTCGTTCCTAGGGTAGCAATGAGCTCTATCTACCGTTCCTGAAAAAGTCCAGGACAGTGCTTCTGGCACCAATGGTAGCCTTGGAACACAAGAATAGGAGAAGCCCCTGCAAGGTAAGTTGGGGTTCCCAGGTGTGAATGCAAGGACTTGCCACAAGGCTCCCTTACACACACATTCCCTCCCACCACACCACCCATCCATTTACCTTCCTTTGTTCCTTCCTCATGACGTGTTTGTCCTCATCCTTCCAGAAGGCATCTTCCAGCTCCTGCTGCCGCTTGGCATCGGCTGCTGCCTTCGCCTCGGCTTTCCTTGCGCGGGCAGCAGCCGACTTGGTGTTCTCGCCCTGGAACTTCTTGGGCATCCCTCAGGGTGCACTGCGGAGAAGAGGGGGAAAAAGCATTGCCAAAGTGCTTGCCCGGGCCGAGGGTTCAGGTGACAACCCCTGACAGACAGGGTCAGCTCTGATCCCAAATCCCATCGAGGAAGTTTCTTTTTCCAGCTGTGGCTATGTCTATGCTACAGAGCCTAGGCTGGTAGAGCTCCCTAGCAGAGATGCAGCCTGCAATGACTGATGGAGGGTCTCTGTCAGCGTAGGAACACCGGCTTAGCTACATCGGCAGCAGCCTATCAACAAAGCTGCAGCCACACTGGGGGGTTTGTCAGCACAGCTGTGTCGGTCAGGGGGGTGGGGTTTTTCACACCTCGGAATGACGGAGCTACTCTGACAGAACTTCTAAGTGTAGACCAAGTCTGAGCCAAACTGCTTCGAAATCACAGAGAGGCCAGACCGGTGGCTGACAGCAGAACTGAGAGCCAAGAACTCAACTTCTAACCCCAGTTCTCCCCCACCATCTGTAAAGTGGGGACAAGCACCCATACTAACTTGCTCACAGGGATGCAGCAAGGGCTAGTTAAGATTTGTAAAGTGCTTAGAAAATGAAAAGTGCAACATGAATGTCAAACAGTGTGGCTTGACCTGTGGAGAAACCTCCGCATAGAATATTTAGTTTCCATCACAATTTAGATTTAAGACCGACAGACTGGCCTTATTCCTGTCCGCTAAGCCACCCAACTTACATAAAAAACCCAGTCTGCTATGACTGCAGAATGAAATTCTAGCTTTCCTTAGAGACTTTGACCCTTACAGAGACAATTCAATTATCCAACAAAGCCAAAGGTCTGGAAAAACAAAGATTTTTCGTCATGTAAGCGGTTGTTACTGCACTAGAGGTCCTGTTTGTGCATTCTGAAGAAAACCAGTATTTCCTCTCTTAGAGCAAACTACAACCTCCAAAATACAACAAAAGGATTGAGTCTAGCCCTTCACTCAGATACGACTGACAGACACAATGCATCCACGCCTGCGTACGTGCACATAGCCGCTGGTGACTATTAAGCATCTGTGGTGAGGATTCTCCCTATTAGTCACTCACAGAGGAAAAGGCGTGACAGCTTTCCTGTTCTACAAGAATTCATAAGTGGAAGCAAAGCAAGAGACCTTCTGATTCAATAATAGCACAGCTAGTGCACATGGTCTGCATTTTAACACAAGCCTCTTTACCATTTTGGGATGTAGAGCAGACAGAAGGAGCAATTGCTTCATCCTACACATTCTCCCTCCTACCCCACTGCATTGTGGTTTTTCTCA
>NW_020664545.1:3345448-3419448 GCF_002925995.2 Terrapene triunguis
CTGACCTTGAACGTCTACACTGTCATTTTATAGAGCCCCATGAGCCCAAGTCAGCTCACCTGGGCCAGCCGTGCCTGTGCCGCAGGTCTTTTATCGCAGTGTAGACATCCCCCCAGACAGCCCATCCGGATGTCTTCTCAAGCTGGGATTCCTCATTAAAACCCTCTTTTTAAAATGTCAGACTTGTTTGTTCATGGGATGATAAAAGCTGTTTGCACCTTGGTCAGTTTCCTTCCCCTCCCACGCCTCTTTGAGGAACTTTCAAGAGTTGTGAAGATGCAAGTACAGTAGATCTGGGTAACTTTTGGTTCCATTTGCTCTCATGTGATCTTAGGAAAGGAAAAAATATGTCAAGGGTCTGTCGGTCAGTCAGTTCCTGGCTTGACAGACATCTGATCAAGCTTTTGCCTCCCACCGCACCGAAAGCAACCTTTTCTTTTGCCCATGTAAAATGAAGAATCTCTTGATAAACTGCCCTGGGGTCTACCGCATCCCAAACCCAAGGCAGGCTAGGCGTGCAATAATGTGGTTAAACTGTACTGGGGAGGAGACGCTGGTATGGACGTTGAGTGAGAGCAGTTATGGGAGCTGATTTCTGTCCCTACCTGTGCAATGTTCGTTCCATCTGTGCACCAAATGGAGGATTGCTCTGTGTCATGCATGAGGCCAAGCGAAGCCGCGATTGCTGCTCGGCAGGCCTGCTGCGACCTCCCTCACTATTCTTTCGTATGTCCATGAACCTTGCCTCAGATTTCTGAATTCCAGCTCCTCTTCTCTGCCACCTGCCCTCCCACTGAAGCACTGCTCACTAAGGAGGAGGTGCATGGTTGCTGCTGCCCCTTGGTTATCATCACCAGCCAGATGCACAGAACGCTTTGTGTCATAGACCCTGCTCTGCAGTAAGATGGATCAGGAAGAGGAGAGGCTGGGAGGGAAAACGAGTCTCCCTGGCCAGTTGACTGGAGGTGAAGGCAAAAGGCATCAGGCAATGGGTTAGGGTAGAGCTGGGCGTGGGGGATAGCCAGAGACTAGGCAGTTGGAATACAACCAGCCCCGGACAGCTACAGGAGTCTCCCAAACAGCTGTTTATACAGGGTTCCCCTATATGCTCCTGGCAAGCCTGCTTGAGCCCTTCACATCCCCAACCCTGCCACATTACTGCATCTGTGTGAAATTAAATCAGGCTGTTAATCCCGTGCTTGCTGGAAAAGCAAGGGCTAGGGCTTCTGGTTCAAAAGTGGATTCCACTCACCTGCCCTCTAAGCTGACCTGGAGACTTGACCAGCAGAGATGGGGAGGTCTCTGGACTCCAGGGACCTTATTCTCCCAGCCTACAGGGGATGAGAAGCGAATGGGAGTTACTCAAGTGGGGCAAATGCAGGCCCCTGTTTGTCACAGGAAGCACACCGGTCATCTTAGGACAAGAGCTGGGAGCCTGTCTGTGACTCCCAGGGCTGGCTTGTCGAGGGGAAAGGCCCTGTTTGTCTCTGTGCTACATGAGCTGCTAAACTGTTCAGAATAACAACAAACGCCTGCCCCCCTCCTGAATCAGCCCCAGGAGTCACCAGCCTGTCTGACCCCCTTAACCTGCAGCCAAAGGGGTTGCTTCCTCCTCTGTTCCTGGGGAATGGAGTGTGCCCACCTCTCTGCGTGTGCACAGCCGTCCAACCAGCAAGTCCTTTCAGTGCTCAGATTTTCTAGACTAGGGACCGTGGCAGCTTTAAGGAGAAGCTGTGGAGGCGCCGGGGCGCCCGAAGCTGCTCTTTGCTTGGTGTTTAACTAGACTGGTTGTATCCACCCCACTCACCCTTGCCGAGGAAGTGACCAGGGCAGGGACTTCTATCTCCAAGTCTCTTCTCTCTGGCTGCGCAGCAATGTTCACCTCCGGGGTTCCTTAGCACTCACGGACCACTCTGCCTCTTGAGCTCAAGGACTAGCTCTGTTAGCTGTAGGAATACAAATCACTAGCTCTCCAGCAGTAGAGCTCAGAGCGCTTTGCAAAGCAGGCCAGTATTATTAGCCCCATTTTATAGATGGGGAAACTGAGGCACACGGCGAGGCAGTGACTTGCCTAAGATAACCCAACAGGTCAGTGGTAGAGCTGGGAATAGAACCCAGGTGCCCAAAAGTCCAGTCTCATGCTGTACCCACTAGGCAATGCTACTGTCCCACTAGTAGCAGTAGTAGGCTGTTATCCTCTTTTAGGGCCAGAGGCTTAGTTAGCATCTTCCTCCGCCAGAGGAAGCTCGTTCTGAGCATCTGACGTCGACAGGGAATCAAATCTACAGGTGGGGAATTGGGGCCGGGGTTGAGAGGAGGTATTCCCGCTGGCTTTGCAAAGCAGTGCAGGAGGGGCCTTCGCTCCATGGGCAACTTCTGTGGATGGCAGCGTGGGAGCAGCCCGCAAAGAGCCAGCTGTGGAGTTCTGTGCCCCCGGCAACCTTTCCCTCCCCGGCCTCTGGGAGGATTAGCTCATGCACTGGAGCATGAAATGAGATGATCCAAGCAGCTACAACTGGTGTCGGGGAGGCCAGCAGGGGGTCATTAAAATTATCCAGCTGGTCTTTGCTACTCTAGTAGAGGTGATTTAAGCCTAGGGCAGGGGTTAACTTAACACTTGGCCCCATAAAATCCACCCAACCCCTGGGAAATCGAACCAGTCCCCTGTGCTCCCCTGTCCCCAGCATTAACACCATGTGGTTAGGCTGAAAATCCAAGACAGGAAGTGAGAATGTTATTATGTATCTTGAACACCTAGGAAACCTAACAGAGCTCAGGGCCCCATTATGTTGGGCGCTGGACAGACATGGTGAGAGACAGGCCCTTTCCTGAAGAGCTCACAGGCTAAACAGACAAAGGAAAGGAGGGGAAACTGAGGCACGGAGCAGGGCAGTGACTTGCCCAAGATAACCCAGCTTGTCCATGGCAGAGCCGGGAATAGACCCCAGGTCCCCTGACTCCCACTGCCCCCACCATAGGCACCAGGTTTGTAAATGTTTTGGATGGGGTCAAGCCCGCAGGTGGGCAGGTGACCCTGGGTCCCTCCTTAGCACAATTCTGGTTGTGCCCCTGGTGTAAACACTGTGGGGGAGGGGCTGGGCCTGCTTTCCAGAATATTGGTGGGCCCATGGGCCCCTATAACCCGGTGCTTCCAACCCTAGCTGCGGGACCACGCTACCTTCCAGTAACACAGCCCCCGGCGTCTGTCCTGCTACTGAGCACACATCACACCTTGCCGGAGCCACCTCGGGATGTGGGGTGGGTGACGGTCTAGTGGGGGGCTGCGTTCAGACTGGGCCAGCGACCAAGCAGAACAGAGTTTGAGCCTCACTCGCGTTGCTGGTGGCCGTTGTGGCACCAGGGGGCGATAAAGGCTACGTCTCGCCATCCCAGCTCTCCGAAAAGTCCCCGGACTGCTACAGAAACCGAGCAAGAGGAGACAGGAATACCACAGCGGTCCCAGGCCAGACGGGCCCAGTCTCGTTCAACCTCCTCTGTAGCACAGCCCTTCCCCCAGTTACCCCTCTGGTGAGCCCCGTGCCTTGGCACTGTGCATCGGGACAGCTCCAGCGCTCAGAGGTGTGACAAGTCTGCAGCCCCGAGTGCTGTGGGATACCGACCCAACCTCGTATGTGGACAGCGCTGGGTCAACAGGAGAACGTAGCGCCTCTCGGGGAGGTGGATTTTCTGCATCAAAGGGAAAATGCCTCGCGCCGGCATAGGTACATTTCAAGTGTAGACAAGCCCCGAGGTGCACCAGGGCCCGAGGCCCCTACCATGGCAGGGAATTGACTTACCCAGACGATCCCAGCAGGTGCCAAACGCCTCCTGCTGCAGAGGAAGGTGAAAACCCTCCAGACAATTCCCTCCTGACCCCAAATTCCCCCTCCGCCCCCACCAAAAAAACCCTCTTTGAAATCTGAGTTCATACACGAGTGCCAGGAGTTCACCATTCTCGGTGCTGGCCGAAGCAGGCAATGGCTGGCGCTGCAAAGATGCCACGCAAGTTGGGGTAACTTAGTGGCCTTAGTTCAAAGCAGGCAGAACTGGCAAGGGGGGGCCTCAGGCCAGGCTTGCAATGCACTGTGAGTGTTATGTAGGGAGTTTAAGACCGAGCTAGTGGGCAGGGCAGGGGGCTGCGGGTCAGGATTGCAGGGCATCAGCAAAGCTTTGTGTGGAAGGAGTCGAGGCCGGGGATAGCAGCAGCTGCAGATCAGGCTTTTTCTCTCTCTGCTATTAAACCAGGCTGAGCATTGGTCTAGTTGATGTTTTCCCAGAAAGGCAAAGCACAGCGGGTGAGCCGGCCGGTTTATTTAATGGAATCATGCGGCAGAAATGTTTGAAAAGCCGCTCGAGCGATCAGCATGAAAGGGTCACTCGAGAACCCCAGCTGAGCTCTGTTTGAAGTAGCGGTGCCCAGCGCTAAATGAGCCGGTGCCTGCACTGTGGCCGGCGGGTGCTTTGCAGTCACGGACCCCTCCTCTGGGCAGCTGGGCAGCATCTCTGCGTGTCTGGGAGGAAAAGGAGCTTGTAGCGGAGTCAGCAGCTCCTCCAGTTTCCTTCCTGCCGTTCCATGGTGGCTGTTTCTCATCAGCCCAGGTGCACTTAGGTGAAAGCATCACAAGCTCCTAGAGCTAGAGGTGGCCACAACAAAGCGAAGGGGGACTAGCCACAGCCTGACTCCATTGGCTTTCTCGGCCACCTGCCTGGCTTACGTTACAGTTCAGTAATGAGCACAAGTCTGCAGAAATCCCAGTTCATTCATCCGGGGCTGCTTTCTGGAGGCTGCTTTTTCTGCTTCAGAATCTGCTTTCAGGTTAAAAAAAAAAAAAGTGTCTCTCTCCAGTTCTTGTGGATGCAAAAAATCCACCTCTTCAGTGTGACCCATATATAACCGATGAAGTGACAGCTGTCCGTCTGTGGCCAGTTTAAAACAGTATCTCTGAGAGGGATGCGGTGTCCCTTTCATGTCAATGGGGGTGTTTACCCTGAACCCTAGTGATGACAAGGTAAATGCCAATGATTTCACCACTTATCAAAGAGTGCAAGGCTATGTCTACACTGGCAATTGAATGACAAAACTTTTGTTCTTCAGAGGTGTTAACCCTCCCCCGCCCCGAAAGACAAAAGTTTTGCCGCGACAAATGCCACTGTAAACAGTGTGTTGTCGCTCCTGCCGACAACACAAACGCTGCTCGTTGGGGGTAGAAGTTTTTTGTCGGGAGGAGAGCCGAGAACAGTGGCTACACTGTGTGACTTTTAGCCGCATGGCTGGGGCGACAGCCACGCTGCCAAAAGCTGTGTAGTGTAGACAGGAAAGGGACAGAGATCTGCACAGTCTGCTGTTCGCAGTGTCTCACTCTGATGTCATGAATGGATGGGCTTGCTTTGTAGGTGGGGCTTTGAAGAATAACATGGTTTGGATTTAATCTTACTTTGCTCGCTGGTGCCCCCTTGAGATCTTACTCTGGAGTCGATTTTGCCTTTTAGGGGGCAGAAAATTGTCCCAAAAATGTGCAAAACAAATTCATTCCTTTAAAAAAAATGAATCAGAAACATTAAATCAATAACGTTTGTTTAAATGTTAAAAAAGGAGCAGTCGAGTCATGTCGAACACTGGGACACAAACCAGCGTTGACATTTTTTTTTTAAAAAGGGAGTTTAGTGTTTCCCAGACAGTTCTATGATTGACCTCCCTGTCCTTGGAACAGCCCCCCCTTGGGGTCATTCCAGCCTGCAATTGACTGCCCAATGGCCTGGCATACTCCACAGCCCTATCGAGCTTTTATCTGCTAGCAAAACCCAGTCAGAGATTACGCAATCCCCACACCCCTTTTCCAGCTCACTTTAAATACGCAGCTCCCAGCGGCGCTAGACAAGGCACCTGTCCCGATTAGCCCTCTGAATGTCAGATTATCAAGCAGGTGGAATAAAATCACAGCTCAGAGCTCCCCATAGATTGAATTCAAATCTTTTAGTTACTTAGCAGGGTGGACTCCCAGCAGCTGATAGTCCCACACTTGCATCACTTCTCCTTTCACCTGCTGTGATAAGGACAAATCAAGGAGTTGCCACAAGGTGGGTTTTCCCATCTTAAGAAACATAGAAGCATCTGCAGCAGAGATACGCGAGCGAGGGGGCGTGGAGAATCAGGAAGCGGCAGTGCTAACATTATGCAATGATGGGGCTGGCAGATTACTCAGATCCAGCAATAACTTACCGGCGGCAGGCGGCTGACACTTTACAGCAGTGATAGGTCACCGGGCACTTTTAGCGGAGTCCCATGCAAGAGGCAGAGCTGGAGCGAAGGGTAGAGAAGGGCTGTTTGCATCCAGTCTCTTTGGGCCCACTCGGTCTCCCAGCGGTCAGCTCTGAGCCAACGCGGCAGTCGTGTCTGCGGCGTGGATAGAGGGGCCCTAGAGCTGCTGGGAAGCTGCAAAGGGTCTTGGCCAATGTCCGTTCAACTCAGCCATGTCCGTGCTCCTGTTGCACTTGTGAACATTGGCACGGTTGGGTTTTCCTTCGCACGAGGGATCAAGGAAACATCCAACCAAGCAGCTTCACCCACAAACCAGTTCATTAGCGGCGCTGTGTGGCAGCCTCCCTGACTGGACACCGCCTGGCTTCAGTGACCCATCACCCACAACAACCAGGTGACGTGGCGCAGCAGGAATCGATAGGCTGAAACGCGTTTCTCCCAACGACCTGCCAGCTGTTGACGAAGGGACCAGCAGGATCGGCTGGAAAGGGCCAAACGAGCGGGATCATTTAGCCCCAGCTCAGAACTCAGCCGGCTCCAGTTGGTGATAAACCAAATGCAATACTCAGCCACGGGTGGGGGGCCTGTGCACGAGGGTGAATTTCCCCCTCTGGGTATTCTGTCGAGGCCACATCAAAGGCTACGCCTGACGCATGGGTGGGTGCATGCGGCATATGGACAAGGCTAGAGGGGCAAAGGGCCTTCTGCCAAACCACAGCTAGTGCTGGCTGTCACAGGATCCCGTCTGCCCCCCACCATTGAGGGGTGCATGGATGGGTCGCACGTGAGCCCCGAACGGTGTTCCTCCAAGGGCGCGAGCAGCCAGGGCTTTGCTGGTTGATCCTGCTGCCCACAGCTGGTTTTTAGTTCTCTGGATTTGTAATTCACCCCAGGGGCCGGCCGCCGAATTGCCGCCGAATAGCTGGACGTGCCGCCCCTCTCCGGCGTGGCCGCCCCAAGCACCTGCTTGACAAGCTGGTGCCTGGAGCCAGCCCTGCCCACAGGCATGCCGCCGAAGGCTGCCTCACTGCCGCCCTCGCAGGGACCGGCAGGGTGCCCCCCGCGACTTGCTGCCCCAGGCACGCGCTTGGAGCGCTGGTGCCTGGAGCCGCAGCTGATTCACCCCCATTACACCGCCAGTGAGCGCTGCCCCAGAAAGCAACAGCCCCAGACGTGCGCCCCGCCACGGCTCACCTGGGGGGAAATGCATCATGAGCTTTCCCAGCAAACCCTGGGCTAAGGGGTGGGGCCGATCAGGGTGGTACTTATTGGGGGTGAAGCCATAGGATGTGGCACTTTGGCCCTTCTATTTCTGAGCGATTCTAGGAAGCAGAAGACAGTGCAGTGGGGTTACAGCCTGTGCCTGGGACCTTGCTGTGCTAAAGAGTCTGTGGCTAACTTGCTTCATCTTTGGGCCTCAGTTTCCCCATCTGAACACTGGCCTGCCTCCCGGGGGCACTGCCAGGACAAACACCCTGAGGCTGGCAAAGTGCCCAGATGTTATGTTGAAGGGGGCCCCAGAGGAGCCTTGGCCAGATGGGCAGCCCAGGTGCATGGCGGTAACTGAGATCAGCCAGCCACGGCCCCCAGCCAGCCCAGAACTGGGACCTCACCAAGGGGCCTTAGTGTGATGTCTCTCCCTCTGCCGGCGCTGCATCGCCCAGGAGGCACTGTGCTTTCAGCCCCGGCCGGCTGCTAGCTCAGAGCCAGGGCTCCTCGTGGTGGAACCGCAGCAGGGGGGCACAGAACCAGCGGGGAGGGGATTGGGGCCAGCTGCTGTCTGCTTGAACCCTTTATTGAGCTTCAGCATCTAGACATGAGTACGGCCCAGGAAGGGACCAAACCTGCCGTCTGGAGCCAGGTTTCGTCTCGAAAGGGGCTCAGGAAAATCCCATCCGCACACAAAGACAGAAGCTACCGCAGGGGCTAGAGCAGGTGAGGCCTCAGCGTGGACAACACACTCGCCCTGGCCAGGCGTGAGTGAGCAGGGCGGGCTGGTAGCTGAGGCCCTGCGCCAGGACTCAGGAGATCAAGGTTCACGTCCTTGCTCTGGTGGGTGACCTTGAGCCAGTCCCTGCACCTGCCTCAGTTTCCCTAGCTGTAAAATGGGGATAACGATGCTTCCTTCCTCTCGCTTGTCAGCGCCTTGTGGCAGCAGCTGTCTCTCCCCGTGTCGGGGCAGAGCCTGGGGCAAACGGACCCTGCTGGCTGTGGGGGCCTGACCCCTAAGATCTCCTAGCACTTAGGAGCAGCCCTCAGGAGCAAGTTTGTTCAGCCACAAGGCCTTCCCCATAGGGATTCCCTTGGCCCTGCTCTGGCTAGAATCAGCATTACCCCCCTCCCGTACACACACACACACACATTATTTCCTTCACAATCTTTATTGGAGCAAGGTGTTTGCAGTCAACAGGCGCTTGTGTGCCCCTGATAAGATAGAGCGTGGGCTGATAAGCTATTTCGTGAGCAGGTCCAGTCTGTGATGGGTCGATAAAGTTCTTCGGGCCCAGAGGAGTTATGCAAGCAGCAGGAGTCTTGAAGCCAGGCTGATACGCTGCCAGAGGGTGCCTGGAGCGAGTCACTGTTAACTCCAAACACTCCTGAAAAACCCCAGGTCGGGCCTGACCGGTGCCGCCTGAGCCTGCCCAAGGAGAGAGGTCGGCCCGCAGCCCCAGCTGGACATCGGGACAGCAGCGGGGCTAGCGCCTGTTTACCGCCGCTGGGGATTGCTGGCCTGAGAGGCCAGGGCAGAGCTGACCCGACCTCATCTGTCCCCGAGCTCAGCCTAACCCTGGCCCACACCATTCTCCACGCCGGTTCAAATGAGCTGATGTGGCACTTAGTGCCCGGTGGCTTCAGCTGCCGGTGGCTGCCGCAGTGGGGCTGGGGGGCAGAGAAGCTGGTCCTGGCTCGGGGGGCAGAGGCGGAATTTGCATGGGGGCTGGCCTAGCGAGGGTTTATCGGACCCACAGCGCAGACGATCCCCTGCCAGGTGCAGAGGTGAGGGCGCGGGCAGCCTGGGACAGGGATTCTGAAGGGAGGGGCAGGCGGCGCGGGGCTCTCCCCCCGGTGTCCTCTACATAGCAGAGGTGGCGAGCACTGCTCTGGTGCTCAGCACAGGACTCCAGGGCTCTTTCTATGGCCCTTCCTCCAACTTGCCAAGCCCCTTGCCTGCTCCCTGCCTCAGTTTCCCCATAAATCACCGACCTAAATCCCAGGGCTCCATCTGTCACTATGTTAGCAGCCAGGAGGGGCTGGGCAGCTCTAGACAAGGCCCTGCTCTGTCATGGCCACGGGGCTCAGCACTGGCTGCAGCTTGGCCCCCCCGTGCAGCTACTGCCTTCCCAAACCCACTTGGGCTTGGCCTGGCTGGCGCCTGCAGCATCCAGGTGACTTCGTGCAGCCGCTTTGCAGTGTCAGCCTCTGCCCGGCCAGTCAGAGCCCCGGGCACCCCCTGGAGGGGGCCAGTGCAGGGCGGGGGGCGCTGTAACTGCTCACCTGGTTATGCTGAGAATACCCCCCCCCCCCCGAATGTCCTTGCTGGGGGGGTTGGCCAGCCCAGGGCTGCTCTGTCCATTGCTCCCTCACTGGGGCGGGGGCTGGATTCGTTCCCCTCCCCCCATGCTGGCTCTGGGGTGAGCGTGGCTGGTTGAACCCCTTTGGGCCGGAGCTCAGCGGCGTCGGCCCAGCCCCACGGCGCTGCCCGGCCCTAGACGTTGGTCTCTCGCAGCAGGTGGCAGCAGCCGGTGTCGACAGGGTGGCAGAGCCAGAGGAACTCCTCGGAGTCGCACTGCGAGGGGGCGGCCACCTTCGCCTGCTTCGCCAGCAGCGCCCGGTCGGCCTCTTCGCTGTCCGTGAGCCCTGCCAGCAGGAACGTGGAGGAGCTGAATGGCTTCTCCTGCAGAGTGGGGGAGTCCTCCGAGTCCTGTGGGGGGAGAGCGGAGATGGAGGAGGGGGGGCTGACGTGGGGGCTGACGCTGGAAACCTCCCCCCGCCGCCCTTACGTGTCCAGTGCGAGCCTCCTGCCCAGCAGCGGCTGCCCGGCCGCGGCAGCATCGCCAGCCCTACCAGCAAGCCAGCCGTGCCGTGTGCCACGAGCGACACGCTCAGCCCAGCTCCTGGGGGGGGGGGGGGAGGCAACCCCGCTCTCAGCCCCCCAAGCCAGGCAGACCATGTGAAAGCTGCCTCCCATGAAGTGAGCCCTGGGACACCCAGGGGCAGACGCCCTGCAGGACAGGCGGACGGTCCCTGCTGGGGACGCCCGGCTCTGGTGTCTGGCCAGGGACGCGCTGGCTCCCTGCTTTGCACTGAAGTGCGGTTTTGCCCAGAAATGCCCAGGCAGCCACCAGGTTGCCAACTGGGCTGGCGGAAACTTGGGAGGGAACAGGGACAAAGAACCTTCCTGCCCTCCCCCGAGCCCCAGGCCCCACCCTGACTCCGTTACCTTGGTCAGACTGTCCTCAAAGGGGTTTTTCCCGCCCTCTGGCAAAGACGTCTCCTTGATAATGTCCCACCAGAGCACTCCCCGGGGCATCTGGCTCCTCTTGGTAGGACCTAGCGAAAAACAATGAAAACCAGATGGGCAAAGTCCCTGTCTAATGACAACTCTGGCTAAACAAAACACCATGGAACAGGGCAGAGCAGTGGCTGTGCCAGTCCTTTGCCCACCTCCGACGCCCTCCAGCCCTGGCGGACACTGAATCACCTACTGATGAGGCCAAGGAGCATTCTCCCCATGTCACAGATGGGGAAACTGAGGCACGGAGACCCCAGACTTGCCCAAGGTCACACGCCGGGTCCATGACAGAGCTGGGAATGAAACCCAGGAGTCCTGACTCCCCCTCCCAAAGTTTAATCTCAAGAGTATCCTCCCTCCCGCAGCGGAGGCCTGCGGTCAGTTCGCTGTCCCGGGGCCTCCACACTCCAGGAGAAGCTCGTTTGACCCTCTCCATGCATGGGGGCTGGGTCACGGCTGGGACAGCATGTGGGGGAAACCTGCTCCTTCGCCGCCCTCGTCTGGCCCTTTGCACCAGTGCCACATTCTCACTAGTTCATCCAAATCTGCCCCTTTCTCTCCTGCCCTCCACCCAGGCTCAAGCTCCATGGGATGCCAGGTGCCAACCCAACATATGGCACCCCTGCCCGTTGGCCGGGCTGGCACCTCGCAGCTGGCATTACCTGTCAGGCAACTTATCAGCACCCCCACCACCACGGTGGACAGCGTCCCCAAAGCCCCATAGTAGAGGTAGGACATGGCGTAGAAGTCATCGGCAATGGCCGGCCTGCGAAGGAAGTGACATCGTAGTAAAGCAGAGGAAAGGACATCGTGATTGGCTAAAGAAAACCATGACCAGATACATCTAGGCTGGTCAAGGGCGGTTCTATTCCTGGGGATCACCACGGCTGAGAATTGCTCACCCCCTATGATATTGGTTGCCCTGCCTTCCCCCAGCCCACCGGCCTGGCTCAGTCCCTGTGCCTCTGGGCTCGTAGTAGGGAACGTCTTCAGGACTGTGGCCCAACATGCCTGAGGTCTGTAGGTCCTACCACGCTGTCAGTGCGAAATACAAATGCTGCCAATAACAGAGTTGCCCATCTGATGAGGTCGGGGCTTTGCAGGAGGAGAAATGAGTGTCCCATACTTTGTTGGTTTATTTACCCGATCTACCCCCATCCTGGACCAGAGCCGTCACATGCAGCCAAGCCCCTCTGCCAGAGCTCTCCGCCCATGCACCACTGCCCAGCTTCAGGGAGCAACTCTGACCCCAAACCGGACTCCCTAACCCTAACCCCGTGACCACCCGCCACCACCACCATTCAAACCCTAGAGGACAATGGGTCTGAACCGAACACCTCCAGGCTCTGGGAGAGTTCACAACCACAGGCTGGCCCTCATCTCTTTCCTTGGACAGCCTCCGACCCAGGCAATTCCCTCAGCCCTGGGAATATTCAGCCCGGGAGCCAGCCCCTGCTGGATTGGTTCCCTCATTCCTGGCCTCACCTCTCCAGGGGCGCAGAGACGTTCCGCGGAGGCAGGGGTCCCAGGACGATGGTGCTGTTGATCCCCTCGGTAGCGTTGTAGAGCGGGCACAGGTCTCCGTAGTAGGGCAGCACTCCCATGGTGTCCTCACTGGGTGGGTAGATAGTGCCCCCCACGGCCACCCAGAAGGAGAGGGCAAAACCAGCCCCCAAGCCTGCAAAAACCCCCTAGAAGCAGAAAAGAAACGAGGATTCAGCCAGAGCCTGGGCAATAGACATCCCGCTCCCCACGGCTCTCGGGCATCTCCACGCACACAGCCGGGTGCCTGCTCCTAGGGCCAGCATCTTCTGTGTCTCTCGGGATCAACCTGAGACAGGCACAGGCAGGTGGCGTCGAACAAGGCAGCCGGCAGCCCACACCTCACCTACAGCCCACGGATGCCCCTGATCTCCCACTCCCTTTGCTGCCGAGTCAGAGCCAATCTGAGCACCAGCTTCCCACTTCCGATGCACCGAAGCAGCCTCCATCCCCCTCTCCCCCCGGCAGGACTTACGACTGTGTTGCAGGCGGGTATGAACATCCCAAGGATGAAGGCTCCAAGCAGAGGGCCGCTTATCACTCCCATGACAGTGAAGGAACCCTGGAGAGATGGAGATGGGGTGGGGGGTCAGCCGGGATCTGGACGGGGTTTGGCACTTGGGGTCCCGGGAGGAGAGCAAGTCAAGACTTTCCCATCTCAACTTTTATTTTTAAATGAAAAAGAGCTTTTTCGACAAAGGGGAGTTTTCGGGAGAGAATTTCCATTTTCATGGAAAACCAAAAGTGGTTTTCCCCCTTCCCGCCCCCCCCCCCCGCCCCAACATCACAAAATAAAAGTTGGGTTTTGTGGAAACTTTCATCTTCTGTTAAGAAACGAGGGAACGGACAGGTGGGCTTCGACCAGCTCCCATCAGGAGGGTCTGGCCAGGAGCCACAGGTCTCTCCTGCCTTAAAAACCTCGTGCACTTCAAAGAGGGGACTTGAGTTTCAACTTGATCCATCTCCAGGCTATGTAGCTGCAACCCAACAATTGCTGTGGGATCCTGCCGCTGAGGGGCACCTGTGAGCCATGATCCAAAACTCCAGCGTGTTGGCACTAATATATTCATCATCGGTGCCAACACAGCCCCCAAGTTTTCCCAAATGCTTTGGGAAGCTTCTAGTTTTGGAAGCCCAATGGGAGACGGCCGGAGCTTGCTTTTCAGAGGCTCCGTTGACTTCAGCTGGAGCGGTTGATGCTCCGCGGGATGTGGGGTGGAGCAGGACCATAGGGCTAGGGGGTGGGCGAAGGGTACAGAGCCCTTGGCTGGCAGACCCCTATGTCATTGCCACCTCGACAGCTCTTCCACGACTCATGTGAAACAAGCCGGAGCAAGGGGGACCCAGGGCAACGGATGTTGGACGGGGCTCAGGGACAAAGCCTGCGGATATCGAACCAGAACCCCGGAGCATGGCCCTATCCAGCGGGGGGGGGTGGGGAGGGAGCTTACCTGCAGCACACCGCCTCCCAGCAGGGAAGACAAAGCAGCCACCGTGATGCACGAGGTGCCGTAGATTAACGCTGCGGAATGGAGAAAAAAACAGCCTCAGGCCAGGGAAGCAGCCGCATCAGACCCACACCCTGAAGGGGGCTGAGGCATCATGGGGGGGCGGGGAGCAGCTTGGGGCTGGGGAGCTGGTCGCCTTGATGTGTCCCCCCCTTTAGCCATGGAGCCCTAAGCAGCCAGGGTGAAATGCACCCCTGGGCTGCGGGCCCGGGCAGCCGAAAGCCAAATGTGCCGCTGCCCCGTTGCCATGCAGCCAAATGCAAGGCTCCCTCCCGCCCCCTCCAGCCCCGCACTTACAGAGTCCCTTGGAGATGAGGGTGAGTTTCCGCGGCGTCAGGGAGGGCATGTTGGGCTTGACCAGGTCTTCCACGGTGACGGCGGCCATGGCGTTGATGCTGGTGGACGCCGTGCTGGGGAGAGAGGGCGGGAGCAGGGGAGAGTCATGCACGCCGGGCCGACGGGATTGTCATCCTCCGGTCTCCTAGGCTAGGTGGGGTTGGGCCAGGGGGATCTTTGGATGGGAGACCAACAGGGACGTGATGTAGAGGGTGCGCTCCCCTCTGGGTCGGTGCTCATGCCCCAGCACGCTGCTAGGGGGCGCTGTGCCACAGGGAGCTGGGTGGGTGGCTCGGTAAAGGGCACTCCCCCTTGGAGCCAGTGCTGACCGCCCGTGCCACAGGATACGGGGCACTTGCCCCACAGTCCTATCCATCCCCAGTGCCGGCGACCCCAGTCTGCACCCGGAACTGCCCCTTTAGCTGCAGCTGGGCACAGCGACTTTCCTCCTCACTTCCTGTCCCAAATGGTTGGGGGGGGGGGATTTAAAGAGCTGACGAGCTCCACCCCAGAGCCAGCTCCGAGCCGTGGAATAACAAAGGGGAGTGGGGCGGGGGTGGGATAGCTGGGCCCCCAAACGGAGCCCGGGGCTACAGCCACTATTGCGCTGTTTTGCTGGGGGGGGTCGGGCTCTGCCCCTTACCTGAGGGTCCCGCTGTACGCACAAGCCAGGAAGAGACCGGGCACGCCCGGGTACTTCTCAAAGATATCCAGGACCATGTACGGCATGTACTGCAGGGAGGAGACGGCCACGTCACAGAGGAGCCAGAGGCAGGGAGGAGGGGGCAGCTCCCGGGGGGTTATTCCAGAGTGAGAATAAACCCCCTCTTCTAAGGCGGGCTGGTGGGGGGCGGGGGAAAGGACCCCGCTCCTCCCACTCGCTGCCTCCTCCTCGGAGAGCAGCTTAAACCCGTCGAACAGACACAGAGAAGGTGATGCCCCAGAGAAGTGGGTTAACAGCATAATACCAAGGGCCGGGCATGGCACCTTCCATCCCAGGGCCTGGGAGCACTTTGCAAAGCATCAGCCCTGCTTTATAGATAGGGAAACTGAGGCACGGAAAGGCGCAGAGACCCACCCCGGATCAAGCCAGCACTAGAACCCAGGTGTCCTGATTCCTAGTCCCACGCTCCAACCACTAGGGAATAGTCCCCTCCCCGAACTGGGGAAAGAACCCAGGTGTCCTGCTTGCCGGGCTCGTGCTCTGCCCACAGCCTCTAAAGAATGAACGATCCACGCAGGGGCTTCACCAGACGGCTTGTCAAGCTCCCTCAGTTTGGCCTCTTGCCTTGATCTCCTCCACCCGGTCATTAACAGGGCAGTTCCCCCTGGCTGCTCAAACAGCCCTCGGTTCACTAGAGCAGGGCTCCCCTGCAGTGGGGGCGGAGGTACCTGGTCGGGGGCAGAGATGTATCCGGCCAGGAGGGGATCGCAGTCCTTGTAGAGCACAAACATCACAATGCCACAGCCCACCGCGCTGGAGACGATGAAGAAGAGGCCCACTTGATTGACCAGCAGAGCACTGCGAACACACGGGCGGCAGAGATCACAACCGGGACAGAGCCAACACCGCACAGTGACGTCCGGCCAGGAGCCGGCTTTCCCCTCCGCCGGGCCGGGGCAGACCCGCCGTTGTGCTGCGTCAGCAGCCCCAGTGGTCCGTGTTCACCCCCCCCCCCCCCGCTGCGGCAGAGGCAGGGCAAGCTTCCCAGGCCCTCAGGCTGGGAGGGAGGTGCCCCATTTCAATGGGACTTGGGTGCTTAACTCCCAGAGGTTCCGTTGTAGGGGCCCCCGACAATGTGCCCTCCTCACCTTGACCCAGACGGGGCACTAGAGCCGACAGAGCCTGGTGCTTTGGGAGGCTCGCCTGCTTTGAGACGCCCCAGGCCTGATCTGCAGAGGGGCAGAGCACCCCCATGCCAGCCAAAGCCAGTGGGCGCTCCAGGGGCTCCGCACCTCTGGAGGGCAGGGCCCAGGCACAGCAGGTCGGGCCTGTATCCGGCCTCGCCCTCCTCGGCACAGGGCTCCGTTTGCTCTCCCCAAAACGTGCCCCAGCTCGAGGGCAGGATCCCGACCTCCAAGGAGAGCCCTCCCCTCGCCGCACTGGGCAGAGCCCCTCGGCTGCCCCATGCCGCGCAGAGCTCAGAGTGATCCCAGAGGGCTTGGCCCACAGCCCGGGGGGCTCACGGCGAGATCCCCTCTAACGCAAGGCCCAGCTGCAGGGACCGGGAGGAATCCAGGGGCTGGGGCTGGCTTTGCAGAGAACAACAGTCTCCTGTCCCCTGGCGCCTGCTTCCCCCAGAGATCTGCGGTAGCTACTTGTAGCCTTCCAGGCTCTGGATTCATCGACGGCTTCCTGCCACTGGCCTGGTCCCTGAGAGACCCCGGGATGGGACACAGCTACCTGGGAACACACGTCCTAACTGTCTGCGGGACAACCCAGAGCTGCAGGGTCACAATTACTCAGCAAAAGCCAGTTCCGGTTCCTGGCAGAGCCATGCCCGGCGGCTCCCTGTTCAGCATAACCCTGACCCTGACCCTAACCCTGACCCTGACCCTTGAGCCAGGAACAATCCTCCCCGGCCCTCCGGCTGGGCAAATCCCCTCTTGACTCCCACACTTCGCCCTGGTGAGCTCGGACACTTTCCTCTCCGCAATCCCCCGCAACTGCCCACTCAGAGCCTGACAAAGCTCCAGCCTCTCCCCCACCCCATGCAAACCTCAGCCCTGGCCGCAGGGGAAACGCCAGGCCTCTCCCCCACCTCCTTTCCCCATCACCCAAGTGGCTCCTCACTAAGCCCCACCCCAAGCCAGCAAGTCCCCATGGTCACAGTTCATCCTTTACTGCAATGGCCTGGGGAACTCACTGCCACAAGATATTGCTGCGGCCAAGAGCTTTAATCTCTGCTGGTTTTCTGCCCCTGCACGAAACGAGGTTCTTGGAACAGGCACAACCTCGGCCACCGATAAATACATGCGGGCTGGTCTCAGCGCTGGCACGGCCAGCCGGGTGGGGCAGCTAAAGTCTCCCCTGGCCATTATCAGAGCACTGGAGGAGGCCAGGGTGGGTTATCGGTGGCTGACGGATCATGGCTTGTGTCTATAGACTCACACAGGAGGAGGGGGAAGGCGCGTAAGGCTGCGTGGCAGCTGCCATGTTGATATTAGAGATACCGGCGTCGGGGCAGATAGTAGCCTGCATGAGCCAATAAACCCTGGACGAATCGCCCCCCAGCACAGCGGTGGATCAGGAGGGACGAGGGCACCTTCTTCCCACCCGCACCCTGGGCTTCCCATGCCAGCCAGGAGGCAACAGCACCGGTCAGGGGATAGAGGCTCGTGCCGTTGGAACAGAAGATCAAGGGTTCTATTCCTACCTGCTCCGTATGTGCAGTTTTACGTGGCAACACTGGATCATAACCCTGCAGCCTCCAGCACTGGCCACAGCCACCATGAGGGGACTCAACCAGGGTCCCCCTTCCTCCATCCCTCTGTGCTGAGTTCCCCAGCAGCCAGGCTCTCGCTTCCCTAGGAAGCTAAACCCTGCCTCAGTTTCCCTCCCCTAAGCAGTGGGGACTCACAGTTTTGCCTCATTCTCCGTCTTGCAGGCCACGTAGCGCTGGACCTGGGCCTGGTTCACACCGTACATGGAGAGCCACACCAGGGTGCCCCCAAAGGTGAAGGTCCAGAAGGTGTAGCGGCTCCTGGGGTCTGGGTCGAAGCTGCAGGCAGAAGGGGAGGGCGAGACACAGACTGAGCCAGTCACACAGGGGGAGAGTCTCCCAACACAGACTATTTACCCAGCCCCATAAATGTGTGGGGTCGGGGGGCTGAGGGGCCCAGGCTACCATCTTGGCAATTCCACCTCCCACCCCAGTCATGCTGGGACATCTCAGTGTCATGGGCTGGCATTTCGGTGCTGTCATGGTACAATGAACGGCCGGGAAGGGTCACACCACGTTGCTGTGGGAATATCCCGTGTGGGACACAGACTGCCAGCCCAGAGAATCACCCCACTAAAAATGAAAACTGGCTGGGAAAAGCCCTGGGGCAGACAGCAGCCCTGCTCCGCGAGGACACTACTGGGAGCCAGGACTCCTGGGTTCTCTTCCCAGCCCTGGGAGGGGAGTGGGACCTGGAGGTAGGGGTCGGTGTGTCCCAGAGTTAGTGGGTTTCTGGTGGGAAAGACCCATGCTGGGAAAGGCACGTACTCGGCCAGGTTGACCCTGGAGTGGTTGGACGCGATCTCCAGGGCTGCGCTGGGGCCGCCCACCAGCAGCGTCCCCTGGATCAAGATGGCGATGAATCCAGAGAGCATCACCAACACCTGGAACACATCTGTCCAGATGACGGCCTTCATCCCACCCTGCAGAGGGAGAAGAGGAGGGTCAGCGCCCTGGGCAGCCAGTACCAAAGTGACATCACAGAGCCCCCAGGGGCCAGAGCCTGGGCTGGAGCAAATCAGAGATCCACTGACGTCAATGGGGGGAGGGATAGTTCAGTGGTTTGAGCATTGGCCTGCTAAACCCAGGGTTGTGAGCTCAATCCTTGAGGGGGCCATTTAGGGATCTGGGGCAAAATCAGTACTTGGTCCTGCTAGTGAAGGCAGGGGGCTGGACTCAATGACCTTTCAAGGTCCCTTCCAGCTCTATGAGATAGGGATATCTCCATATTAAAAATGAAGCGACACTGATTTGCCCTGGCCCCAAGGGTGAGCTTGACCCAACCAGGGTAGGGACACGGCTCAGCGAGCTAGTATTCCCCTCCTGCCATCGCTGGTTTGACCTGCCAGCAGATTGTGGAAGGGACCCGCAGGGCACAGGATGGAGGCCCCATTGCTGGAGCCTTTGCATTGGACACAGTGCAAGGATACCCCAGGCGAGCCCCATCCCACTCGTCTCTGTGATCTCTGCTGGAACCAGGCGAACAGCTGGAGGACACGTGCCAGCAGCGGGGGGGCTGGTACTCACTATGGTGGTGTAGAAGGTGCAGATGGCTCCAGTGGAGAGAAGAGACGCCCAGATATCCAGCCCTGTCACTAAACCAAAGAAGCAGCCAGTCAGCTAAGGGGAGACATTCCCTGACCCAGCCGTGCGGCTCACAGGGAGACGGGCCCGGCACAGAACTCCCGATCTCCCCCCACACAGAAACTTCGGGGCCTGGGTCAGCTCTAGGCCCAAAGTTTGCAGCCGGTCAGACAGCGGCTCACAAGAGATAACGGGATGGATCCCCAGCTGGTGTAAATCAGCATCGCCCCACTAAGCCAATGGGGCCAGAGCCCCAGCTGGTGAACAGCGGCCAGAGCTCCACGGGAGTCAATGGGGCCAGTGGGAATCGGGGGCTGGGAGGACAAAGCCCCTGCAGCCGCAGCAAAGGCAATAGAGGAAGGGCTTTGATTGTAAGCTGCTTGGGGCAGGACCCAGAGGGCAGCAGCCGGCGCGATGGGGGGCTGGGCCGCGCCTGAGCGCTATGGGAACAGAAATACTAAAGAACAGCAGCCAGGCCCCTTTCCAGGCTTCGCTCCTGGGGACCCTGAAACCGGGGGGCCTGGGACGTACCTTGGTTGAGGATCAGCGCTGGGGCGTAGATGACTATCCCCGTGTACAGCATCTGCAGGCGGAACAAACAGCGACCCAACCCCACCGTCAGCACAGAGCATGCCAAGCCCCTGGCAGCAAGAGCGCAGCCCCCAGCGGGACAGCCGGGGGGTCAGACAATGGGGACCGGGGCTGGAGGAGGCCCAGCTCGACTCTCACGCCGTTCACGTGGGCACCCCCCAGCGGGACACGACCTGCCCCATGGCTAGACTCCCCCAGGCTCTGGCTCCCCACTCTGTGCCCTACCCACTAGGCCACGCTGCGGAGCGGCTCCTGTAGCTCAGACCCCGGCAGAGGTGTCTGCTCAGACCCCACCGTCTGTCCACGTGGAATCAATGTCCTTAGCCCGTTCTGCCTGTGCAGCCCCCACCCCCAGATACGCCACTCCGCCCCCGCCAGACCCCCGGACTACGCACCGTGGCAATGATGTACTGGATGGTCCCGCACAGGCGAACCTTCCTGCAGAATCTCAGCTCCAGGTACTGCAAGGGGGAAGGGGGGGGGGGGGGGGGTGAGATATGGGGGGGGGAATGCTGAGCTCTTTGCTCATCTCCTCCACGGGAGGGGGCTCAGCAAGCCAACACATCTCAGGGCAGTTCCCCAGCCTCGCCTGGCTACCCACAGCACGAGCCCGCCGGGACAGGCGCCTCCAGCCGCTGCTGAGGGTCGTGGAGGAGTCCGGTTCCTCAAGGGACTCGATCTAACCTGTTCCCTTCCTTTGCAGTGGTTTGTCTCAGCCTGTCGGTGCAGCCCCCTCCCCTCCCCCCAACACCTTGCACAGGTGCAGAATTGCAAACCCCTTTGCTCCTTGCAGAGCAGCTCTCCCCCCCCCTCCCCCCAATTTACAGCAGTGCTGGGTTGGAGAGTAACAACGTCGGACAGAGCAGAGTTCAAACCACAGCTCTGACCCCTCCGATTAGATTAACATTGGCCGCTCAGGGGCTCCAGTACACAGACCCAGCGCCCCTGGGGCTTGGCTGCCCAAGGGCGCCGTGGGGTCACCAGCCAGAGAGTGTGTGTGGGGGGGGGCAGAGAGGGGGGCCCCTGGCGCTCTGGGGTGCAGCCGCCTTTCCACTGCCACACAGCGAATGGGCCTCGGAGCATAAATGGGCGTGAGTAGGGGGAGAACGTCCCTGAGCAGAGCCGGTCCCAGGCCCCGTGGCTTAAGTCAAAGAGTGGGATTCAGGCTCCCAGATCCCATTCGGTTTCATGGTAATCGGGCACCCGAATTCCTTCGCTGTTCCGTGGGGGATGCCCCGGGGCAGGCAGCACTCCAGTCCCAGGACTAGAACTAGGGGCTCCCCCCCAATGCATTTGTCCTCACAGCTCCCCAGCAAGGCAGGGACGTGACATCAGCCTCATTGGACAGAGGAGAAACTGAGGCAACAGGAGAGGAAGGGGGTCTGGGGCAGAGCCAGGAACTCCCAGATCTCCCGAGTCCCCCAACAGCATCTGAACCACAAGGCCTCCTTCCAGGACCCCCACCCCCACGCCCCAAGAAATAGCACGGGAGCTGGCAGAGCTCGGGTTCCACAGAGACCGCCGCCCCTCGCAGGTGGCTCCGGCTCTCCGCCTTGCGCGTCACTGCCTGGCTCGCTAATGCCCCCTCTCCTGGGACGCGCTGTTCACACCACTCCGAGACGCAGCGAACACACGTCCCAGCACATGCTCCAGCGAGCCAAGAGCAGGAATCCACGCCAGGGCTTCAGATGAGGCACTTGGCCAGCAGGGCCTGTGATCCTGGGGCCTGGGCCTTTAAGGGCTGAGCTTCCCAGACAGAGTCTGAGCATGGCACGGGAAAGCTTTGGTTGTTATGCTCCGCCAGTGGGAACCAGACACAGAAGAAAGCACCCGGAGCACTGAGCGACCCCTGAGCCCCCCAGGGCTGCCTCCTCCAGGGTGGTCAGGCAGCCGGGCAGCTCCCCAAAGCCTGTGGTGCCTGCAGACTGGGCGTGGAGAGCCCAGGGTATGAGAGAGGCTCATTCACAGGCTGGCACCGAGCTTCGAGACTTGTTGGGGATGGGGGGGGGGGTGAAGGGATGAAGAACAGCGCAGGCAGCGTGCAGCCAGGCAGGCAGCGCAGAACTGGAGTGGAACAAAGCCCCAGCTCCGAGCACCCCCCAGACTCGGGAACGGTCAGAGTCACCCTCGGGGGCTTGGGCTGGTTCCCAGAATGCTTTGCAGCTCCCAGCAGCCCAGCCACTCATGGTTGTTTTCACTTCTCCGACCTCGGTTTTAGCTCCAGGGCAGCTCTGGCGGAGTTTGCGCGTCGGTGCCAACAACTCAAGCGTCCTGGGAGTTTTCACCCTCTGGTGCCACGCCCGCTTGCCCGCAGGCCATACAGTTACCGGAGCCCTTTCTGGTTTGGCACCAGGGTGCCATGTTCTTCTTGGATGGGGGAACCTCTGCTGGGATCCGAACGCCCCAAAGCTGACTTGTTTTGGGTCTGGGGCTCTGATTCGGGACCCTCCCCATCCGCTCCCCCAGACTGGAGCCGGTGGTCGAGGGGAACAAGTCACGTAGCTAGAGACGGGTGGCCAGAGAGCTCCAAGCTCTGGGGAAGCTGCGATCTGCACCCACCCAGCTCTGGAAGGCGATCAGTGCCCCCGCCTCCTTCCCCAGCCCTTTGAGGGAGCATGCACCGCCTGACCTCAGCCCTCTCCCCACCGGCGGGGGGGCTCCTTTGCGGGTCCTGGCAGCTGCACTCCCCGGAAGCCCAGTGAGGAGCCCTGGAGTTTGTCAGGGATAATAGCAGAGCCAGGAATCCAGGCACCTGCTCTCCGGGGCCAGGCCCTCGGCACTCAGACACCAGACTCCTAGTCCCCTGTTCTAACCACATCCGCCCCCGAGCAGGACAAGCCTGCCTCTCAGGCGGAAAGAGGAGAGGGGAAATACTGGGATCCCAGGGGGCACCCTTTGACACCCCCCTCACCCCCGGCACCCTGAGATCTGGGGACTGTGGATTTATCAGCTCCTGTTATCCATGGTGTTTGCAATGATAAGACTCTGCATGGCCAGCAGAGAGCCGGCGATTCCTGACCTTTCCCACTCAGCAACTAGGAGAACGTGGTCAGCAGAGCCACAGGGCTGGGCTAGCGGGGGGCTGCGGGTCGGGACTGAGGGGCACCACCAGGGCTGTGTTCCTGTGTAGGGGAAGGCTGCCCAGCTCCTGCTGCCCCATAAATGCCCCTCGCCAATCCTAGCAGCCCCTCAAATTCACGAGCACCGAGCGTGGCCCTGAACAAACCCACCTTGGCTGCCCAGGCCTCTCTCCTGTGTCCCGCCAGGCTCCCTTACCTCGTAGGTGCTGGTCAGCCTCAGGCGGTAGAAGACGGGCAGGAAGAGGTAGGCTGTCAGCAGGGTGTTGAGCAGCTGCCCCAGGCACATCCACAGGAACTTTATGCCGTAGCGGTAGGCCTCCGCGGGCACACCCAGCACCTGGATGGCCGACATGAAGCTGGCGGAGAGCGAGAGCCCCACAGGCACGGCCGACATCTGGCGCCCCCCCGTGAAGAAGTCGTCGCTGGTCTTCTGCCCGCCTTTGCGGAGGGCGTAGAAAAGCCCGATCCCCGTGGAGATCAGGAGCATCAGACCAAATACTCCGTAGTCCCAGAGGTTGAACGTTAGCATCTCCGGTATGAAAACCTCCATGCTGCCCACCTGGGACATCGGTCCAGCCTCAGGCACGCCCAGACCTCAGCCCCACAATATTCCCCCCACAAGCAAATCAACTGGTAGCAGGAGCTGGGCCTGCAATGGGGCCCTGTGCGGTAACTTGCTGGACCAATACAGTCACCCGGGAGCTCGGCTAGCAAAGCAGGGGCAGCTTGGAACGCGCCTAGACAGGGCCACAGACAGACAGACAGTTGCAGATCTAGACACACAGATAGGCAGCAAAAGGCTGTAAAAAACCCCTACAATTAACCACGTGAATTTCACCGTGGGAGAGAGGAACAAATAATAATGATTTAAACCAACAAAAACAGCAAATTGTGTATGAAAATCAAAATGTTTCAGAAACTTGAAATTCACAGTTTGGATCCAGGACACAGAAAGGCCCACACTGCAGAAAAGTCTCTACACTCACGGTGTCAGAATCAGCGGGGGACAAATATGTTTTAAACAAACAAAAACCTCTGGCCTGGATCCTTTCTGGAAAATCAAAATATTTTACAAACTGAAACGGACGAGAACGTCAATATTTTAAAACACGTGGTTAGAAATTAAAGCAAGTCCAGTTGAGGCGGATCAAAAAAACTAAACCAAACCTGTTTTGTCTGTTCAAAACAATGCCAACAACTCTCAGCGCTTTCCACCCAGTGCCTGGAAAGCCGAAAGGTGATGGCACGAGAAAGAAAATACCCAGCTTAAAAAATAAAAAAGAGCGACCCTGTTAAATTGCTACAGGTGAGAAGATCAAAAGAGAGCAGGTTCCAAACCTGTGCTGTGCTCAGCAAAATGTTCCCCTGTGTTTAAAAAAAAATGTAGAAGATTCCTAAAAGCCTTGTTTTACAGCACATTTCATAAGCAGGTCAATAAATAACTACATCCAACCCCACTAAACTGCTAGGAAAACAGGAGCAAACAGTTTGCTGCCAGCGGGAGCTGGGATGTCCTGGGAGACTCCTTGGCGATCCTCGATCCCTTTGGGATGAAGCAGCTTCTCTTCTACCTGGGCAGCTCTGGGCTGGGAGCGTTTTTCAGGAGTCACTTAGCCAGCAGGACTGCGATAAGGGAGGAGGTTGCTCAGAGTTTCTCAGAGGGGTGTTGATTTATTTGATGGGAGACCAAGGTCATCCAGGCTTGGCTAAAGGAGTGTGTCTCCAATGCCAGGCACCCTTTCAGTGCTGGGGCTAAAAGAGCAGGTGGAAGTCGTAAGGAGGAAGTTTTTAAAGGCACTTTCCAGCCCAGGGCCCAGGGCGTGGTGGCAAGTTATGAGCAATGCATTGACAGTGGTGGGGAAAGTGTAATTAGCAAAGGGACCTGCCAGGGGAATTGGGGCTGGTTCTGAGCGGTAAGTGTTAGGTGCTTCCTGGTAAGGGATCACAGGATGGGGGAGAGGAGAGAAGAGAGGAATAAGTGAGTGGGAAAAAGAATCCAATGACTCCCCACCACCTTGCACGGGTGCAGTGATTTACAGCCGTGCTGAGCAGGGCTGCAAAACGCTGCCACTGGAGAAGGGAGCAGAGAGCTCCCTACGCCCTCTGCACAGCTGTCCGACTCCATCGGGCTCTAAGGGACACACGCACACAGCCGCAGGAGGCCGTGAGCAGCGATGGATGATGCCCCAAAGGCCCATTGGCTGCCTGCTTCCCCAGGGGAGCTCCTGCATCGCCAATCCTGCAGGGCCAGGCCCCGGGGCCCAAAGCTCTGCTTGCAATGCCTTAGCGCAGGCAGAGAGGCGCTGAGTGACCGTGGGTGCTCCCTGTTCGATCACAGATATCAGGGGCCTGCTTCGCAACTGCACCCCAAGGGGACAGGAGTCCTCCCCTGTGACAGTGCATCTTCCCCCCCAGCCCCCTCACATCACTGCCTCTGTCGGGCCCTTCGCTTTGTGACACTGGGCGCCTGTCCCTTTTAGAGGCGTTTTCACTGACTGGGGGGTGGGGGGTATTTCCTGACCAGATCCAGGTCCGGCCTCACCGCAGCCACTGGAAAACTGGGTGAAAAGGGAGAGAGAGAGAGAGAGAGAGATTTAAAAAGTCACTGGAGAGCTGTTATCTGTGTTTGGACTCTGAGGAGGACAGGGAGTCTGGGTTAACCTCGCAGCAAGGGGCAACCCAAAGGCCTTGTCTGTGCAAAGACGCCAGCCCAGCTTTTGGATAAGCAAGTGTAAGCAGCTCAGTGATTAACACTTTCAGCTCCCGCCTGGCCCCTTTGATTTCAATAAATGCCAATGCTGAGGCAGCGAGCTTGGGTCCTAGTTACTCGGCTCCTCTGCTGGGGACAGAGGTGGAGTGGGTGGTTTAAGGTGGCTTTGCATTCGGGGGCTGTGCAGGGCCCTCCCCAGCCTCCAGTGTAACTTAGAGCAGCCCAAGGGCTGCTCTAACTTACACGCTGCATCCCATGGCCCCTGGGGAGCAGAGGATTGCCGTAGTGCAATGCATTCTGGCCACATGCCCGACATACCCCCTACGCCAGGGGCTGCAAGCAGGAAGGCCCCCGTCACAGACAGAAGATGCTCAGGGATGGCGTTTACACCTCTTTATGCTGTCAGAGCAGCCTAAGCCTCCTTGAGAATTAGGCGCAGAAGTTCCCTATTTTAGTTCCTTTTTAAAGAACCTCCCACCCTGCCTCAGTCTGTCCCTGGAGCTGCTCTGATGAGCTCAGCACCTTCCCAGCCCCTCAGGAGCCTCCCAAGTCTGGGTCATTGATTCCAACATCTATCCTTAGCCGCACAAAATCACTCCTGCATCTCTGTCTGCAGGCCCGGCGCTGAATCCAGCTGCAGCCAAGCCTTAGACAATGGGACACTCGCTCTCTGGAGGGCCCAGATATTAACAGCTATTGAAAGACACTTGCAGGCGAATGGGCCCTGGCTCCTCATCTTTGGCAACACGCTACCCTCCACGCGGGCTCCACAGTTTGCTCTGTAGTCCAGCTGGGAAGATCAATCTGGGGGAGGGGGAGAGGGGGCTGCATTACCCCAATCTATGGAAACACAGAACCTAGAAATCCGCAATCATCGGAGAAACAGGAAGAGAGCGACTTCCAAAAGATGGAGTGTTAACCTGAGTAACGGAAACCCGCTCCAGCTGGTGCGGTTACATTCTGCCTCCCTACATCTCCCCTGTGACTTCAGCTCTTTATTCACTGCCTGTCCTCCAGGGCTGCTGAGCTCCCTTAGCTGGTGCCACCCCAGAAGTGGATGCATTTCAGCAGCGAGGTTCGGCGGGGAGCAGCTTCATGTGGACAAAGTCTGCAGAGGCCGTAAATACTTTCGCATCTCTCATCCTGGAGGGCAGGCGCATTGTCAGCTCTGTACAGCTGTGGGGCAGGAAGACTGCAGCAGTTCTCGTTGTGCAATGAGAGGTTGATGGTGCCGGATGTGCTGTGGCATCGTGCCAGCCCCTCCCAGACACATGCAGCTGGAGAAAGACAGGTCTGTTTCCCTGCAGATGTGCCAATCAAGCCATTCCCTCAAGACTGGGTTCACGTTTGCCAAGTGCATGCGTTCCTGGCTAGTGCTTCGCCAGACCCCAAATGCAGGTGGCGGGGCTGGGGGATTGGGCACAGACTCCCTGGCTAACCTTGGGCAAGTCCCTTTCCCCCTCCACAGAGCAGGGATAACGATTACCCACCTGAGGCAAGAGCCTTCCGATTTGAGTGTGCCCCGGGCTATTTGCCACAACCCGGCCCTGGACCCCTCTGCTGAGAGTGGATCTGGCTGCTGGATCTCCCCTGCTTCTAAGCCAGCCGGGTCCGGGCAGAGCCAGCTCACTGTTCCATGCTCTGGGTTGCTCGGGTAGAGCCGCAGGCTCACAGCCCCGCGTCTGAGCTGTGCCGCAGGATGTGGGACTCCCCTGCCCCCTCGCCAGTGCCTCACGCATCCCATGCCCCCTAGCTGCTGACACACACTTCCTGAGAGTTCATAGACTCCAAAGCCCAAAGAGATCACTGGGATCATCTAGCCAGCCCTTCTCCACATCATAGGATTTCCCTGAATTAATCCCAGCTCTCTAAAAAACATCCACTCTTGATTTAAAAATGGCCAGTGGTAGAGAATCCACCAGAACCCGGGTAAGTTGTTCCATTAGTTAATTACCCTCACTGTTAAAAACCTACGCCTTATTTCCTCTCTGCGTTTGTCTAGCTTCCTTTGTGGCTGGCAAAATTTTGAAGCTCCAACACCAACATCTGGTACTTTGCCCTTGCTCTTTTTGAGGTGTAATGGTACGTTAGCTGTCCCTGGGGGCTGCATAGGTATGTTGTCTGGTAAACGAGAGAGACCATGCTGGAATGCGAGCTGTGTGGGAGCCTGGCTGCATGGTGATTGTCCTCGTTTTCTGTAATATGCACCTCCTGTTTCAGAGGATCTGGGTTTACTTCTAGCCCAAGGGTTCACTTTTAGGGCTGCCAACAGTCCCTTATTACAAGGGACACCCCTTATTTTTTCATCTCTGTACAAGATCAGGAGTTGCTGAGTGCCACGAAAAGCAGCAAGAAATACTCCTGGCGAGTGTAGGGGAGTGCTGGTTAGTAGTACTGATACTAATAACTATGATAATAATATCAGGAGGGGGGTGGGGCGGGGGTGCTAAGAAAACAGTCCCTTATTTCTGAAGCACAATGCTAACCACCCTACTTGTGTGGTATCTGCAAGGGCCATCACACTGCTGCAAACAACAGGACTTGACCACAAAGCCAATATGTGCAGAACATTCTGCTGATAAGCCGGCCCTATTGTAGGGCGTCGCCTCGCCGCGTCAGGTGCAATTCTCAGGTATTTGCATGGAAGGGATGTTTTGTGTAATTATTCCTGTCTGATCACAAAGGGAACAATAGAAATGCTCACTGCTTGCCAAATCCTTGTCACCCAGACCGACATGTGGTAGAGGGAAAAACCGTGTTCCTTAATCAGCAGGGCTGCCTGCGTTCAGGAGCAGGGTGCCCAGGGCGGAAGAGTGATTTTACAAGACACCGGCGGGTCTTTGCAACACAAACGCTGTCACATTGCCCAGGGGGCAGGGAAGTAATGTTGTGTCCCCACAGACCACAAAGCCGATGGATCCGGAGGGTCACCACTTCCTGGAGGAACTCTAAACTATAACCGATTGGTGGGGAGGGATGCCAGCTTGTGGTTAATTCAGGGAACGGGGAGTCAGGACTCCTGGGTTTGTTTCTGGCAGGGAATACGGGCTAGTGGTTGGAGATAAAGGCCTGCTAAATTCCGATCCCAGCTCAGCGAGCGTAGTCTTGCTGTTGGAGGCGGGAGTCAATGGTTTGTAAAAGCAGGCAATGGCTGTGCATGCGTTTACCCCGGCTCCTCATGACAGCAACAGAATTCACCACCAAAGCTCTCCGAGCTCCTGAAAGAACTGAAGACATGCAAGCAGGCTCCCTATTGCTAAAGGGAAACTACAATACAAGCAGGTTCCTCGTTCCTCCAGCACAATTGGTGGTTTGCCTCCCATGTGTGCTTTGGAAGGGTGCAGTGATTTTCCGGGGGCTTAGCTGGTCTGTTCACACAGCGAACTAAGAGGAAAAAAGTTTAGAGCTAAATACACAGTTAAATGATGACTCAAGGCGAGGGCCAAACAGATCCTTTGTGCAGCTCCCTGGATTGCAGCAGTTACAGGAAGGATGAACCTGACCCCTTAGTGATCAAATATTTGAAGGAGGGCGAGGGAATTTAGTGGGTGTTGACAGACGGAAGAATGGGACACGGTAAAGAAAGGGGAAATTTAGACCGAGGAACAGAAACCTTTTTTGCAAAGGGCATCTATTCTTAGCCACAAGCCTCAGCCTTTTGATACTATTTGTGTTCTCAGAGCAGCCAGACCTCAGCCCTGGAGCAGGGCCCCACTGCAGTATTTTCCCCCCCCCATCGGCTTCAAAGCGCTTTGTAAAATGGGTCAGCGTTGTCACAGACAGCAAGCTCTTCGGGGCACGCACCGGCCATTCCTCGTAGGCGTGCCCAGCCCAACGGAGCACGGAAAGAAGCCCCTTGCCCAAGGCCACGCAGTACATCAGTGGCAGAACCCAGGAGTCCTGACCTCTGTTCTTCTCCGGGTTGAACCAGGCGCCTTCCCGGGGGAAGTGGTCACAGCCACACCGAACGCTAGGCGATGTGCTAGGGCGGCAGGCCTGGCCTGGCTACCAGGAGGGGCTTAACCCGTCTTGTCCCCCCTACTAGTTCTAGGATAACCCACATGGGAGGTTCAGCTCTCGGCTCCTCCCGGTGGCCCATTTTACCATGTCCACCAGGATCCTTGTCTCCAGCACTGGGCACCACTGAAAGATTTCGCCTGTAGGAGGAATGGCTGGGGAATCTCTTGGAGATGGGCCTGGAGCTAAGGTCTCTTCCTCCAGCTGGTGAGTCTTCACTCTCTACACAACACTGCTACAGACTGGGGACCGAATGGCTAGGCAGCAGTTCTGCAGAAAAGGACCTAGGGGTTACAGTGGACGAGAAACTGGATATGAGTCAGCAGTGTGCCCTTGTTGCCAAGAAGGCTAACGGCATTTTGGGCTGTATAAGTAGGGGCATTGCCAGCAGATCGAGGGACGTGATCATTCCCCTCTTTTCGACATTGGTGAGACTTCATCTGGAGTGCTGTGTCCAGTTTCGGGCCCCACACTACAAGAAGGATGTGGAAAAATTGGAAAGAGTCCAGCGGAGGGCAACAAAACTGATGAGGGGTCTGGAGCACATGACTTATGAGGAGAGGCTGAGGGAACTGGGATTGTTTAGTTTGCAGAAGAGAAGAATGAGGGGGGGGGGATTTGATAGCTGCTTTCAACTACCTGAAGGGGGGTTCCAAAGAGGATGGATCTAGACTGTTTTCAGTGGTGGCAGATGACAGAACAAGGAGCAATGGTCTCAAGTTGCCGTGGAGGAGGTCTAGGTTAGATATTAGGGAAAACTTTTTTACTAGGAGGGTGGTGAAGCACTGGAATGGGTTCCCTAGGGAGGTGGTGGAATCTCCTTCCTTAGAGGTTTTTAAGGTCAGGCTTGACAAAGCCCTGGCTGGGATGATTTAGTTGGGAATTGGTCCTGCTTTGAGCAGGGGGTTGGACTAGATACCTCCTGAGGTCCCTCCCAACCCTGAGATTCTATGATAAAGAACACAAGGGAGCCTCCAGGCCACAGCTGGGTTCTGGAGAACCGCGTTTCCTCACTATATGCAGGCACGGCAGGCCTAGCAACGTACCCGGCTGCTCTGCTAGGTTCTGGGGGCATCTAAAGGACTGAGGGGGCTGAGGTACCACCTGGGGTGCCACCTGGAACTGGGGTACCACTGAGCCCTCTGACCCACCAGCCTGGGCTCCCTTTACACTGTAGTGCTGTGACCAGCCTGCCAAGCCCACGCACAGGTAGGGACACACCCCGCTGCAGTACCTACAGACGCTGTGGTACAGACAGCTACAGCTAAGGAACTACCCGGCTACTCAACTGCCCCCCCGAGTGTAAACCCAAAATGATACCGTCTTGCGCGGCACAGATCTGTCCAGCGTAAGCTCATGAAATTTGTCCCCTCCCGCAATGTGGAGAAGGATACGCAACTGCTTTCTGCCCTGAGTTATGACTCCCACACCCTGGTTTTAGACAAAGCAAAAATAAGTTTATTAACTACAAAAGATAGATTTTAAGTGATTATAAGGGAGAGCAAACAGATCAGAGCAGATTACCTAGCAAATAAACAAAACATGCAAATTAAGCTTAATATACTACATAGGTCGGATATGAGTAGCAGAGCCTCACCCTAAATAATGATTCAAGCAGGCTGCAGAGATTCGTCAGGGGCCAGGTGCACTGGCTTACAACTTAAACCCCCCAGGTGTTCCTTTCACAGGCTAAAAATCCTCTAACCTGGGTCCAGCTCTTCCCCCAGGTCAGTCCTTGTTCCTCAGGTGTTTCCAGGAGTCTCTTTGGGTGGGGAGTCAGTGAAGAACCACGATAGCATTCCCCTGCCTTATGTAGCTTCTGCATATGGCGGGAACCCTTGGTTCCAAAGCTTGGTTCCCACGCCAGTCAGTGGGAAAACACGCCTATCCCAAGATGGAGTCCAGCCCCAGGTCACATGTCCCGGTAGTGTCACAGCTGCCATTGCTCAGAGCCTGTCTGTAGTGTCCTCAGGAAGATCCGGGGGGGGGAAATAAGCTTCTGCCAAGGCCTATTGTTCTCCCTAATGGTTCATTAACGTGAATGAGCCCCTCCTAGACGGACAGGCTTTTACCTCGTGGGCGTTGCCCAAGTGTAAACACATTTGTAATAGAGCTACATGGTCAATATTCCTAACTTCAGATACAAAAAGGAGACATGCGTACAAATAGAATAATCAGATTCAGTAAATCAGAACCTTTCCAACCATCTGTCACATGATCTATCTGGCATAAAATACATCAGAATTATGCCATAATCATACCGCTGTGAAGACTATGGGGTGCAGTGTCCCAGGGGCTACCCCCAGCTCCCCTACATTCCACTACCAACCCCTGGCAGGTGAGCCAATCTGGGGTTAACAGACCACACAGCCCTCTCCTGCTCAGTTCCACCAGCCCACGAAGGCAGACAGCGCCTCTCTCCGGCCTGGGAGATAGGTAGTCCTCCAGGCTTACCCTCCTTGCTCTTGCTGGGGCTGGCAGGAAGAAACCCGGCCAGGACACAGGAGGAGCAGAAGAGAAAGTGAAATAAAAGACTGAATTGATAGATCACGTAAAAATATGTGGCGCTAGCACCCCCGCCCCCGCTGCCCAGGAGGGACCGATGACTTGTCTCCTCACCCCCAGAGAGTGCATCTGAAGTTGGCCAGAGGAAGCCGTGAAAAACGCCATCATTCATCCAGCTGTGTAGCACATGCACAATTCCTTCCTGCCCCCTGCTGGGGATTGATTTGTGCCCTGAAGCATGAGGTTTGAACACCTGCTGAAATGTTAACCCCAGCTCCGACCACTCCAGAACGCCCATCTTAGTCCTTTCCTGCACTCGGAGGCAGGTATATGGCAGCCGCTGGCACCCTCAGGGGGATCCCAAGGCTGGATTCAGCCCACGATCGCGGGGCATTTTCAGCCTAACCAGGCAGGGCACAGAGAGGGGAGAAATCCCTGCATTTCAAATCGAACGGCTGGCCTCGGGAGGCTCTGGGACTCAGTGGATTGTTTTATGAGTGGAAGGATTTAGGATAACCAATGTAAGCCAGGGACAGGGACCTGCCTGGCAGGGAGCTCTGAGGGGTCAGGAGGGCATCTAGGGGTCAAATGCTGCTCCCACAGACTGGTGTAAATAGAAAGCAACATCATTGACTTCAGTGGGCGCATAGTTACCTCGGCGTCAGAGAGCGCTTTGGGTCTGGTTTGTACCCCACCCAGCGCAGCAGGGTCCTGCTCCGTGGCGGCTGGGCGTTACCACCACCAATCATCCTCAGACCCACGGGCTTCAGTGGGCTGACGCCAGCTGTGAGCAAGGTCAGAACCCAGGCCCAGGCATCCACATGAAAGGGAAGCGCCCAGGCAAACATGTGACAACCACACAACATAAACAGCAGCTCCGAAACTTAATCGCCCGCAGTCACACAAAAGCCCCGCTCGGCTGGCAGCTCCGAGCTTGGGAGCAGAGCAGGCTGCCAATGCAGACAGCTTCCTGCTTCCCTATTGCAAAGGGGTTTAATAAACACGCTGGCAGAGTTCTCCTCCCAAAGCAACTGGATCGATTGTCAATGAGGTCATTCCGGAAAGGAACCGGGCTCTGGGGGGGCCCGCTCCTGGCACAGCACAAAGCTAGAGAAGCCAGTTCAGCTGGTGGCAATGACTCCACTACAGGGGCTAATTGTCACTCTGCTGCCTCAACAGATCCATCCATGTGATCCAGTGGCTTGGGGCCCCGCTCCGGGAGCCAGGACGCCTGGGTTCTATTCTTCGCTCTTTTGCTGAGCTTGGCTGGGGAATCGCCCAGACCTGACCCATCGGACGGGGTGTCTGCAAAGGGGAGATGGAAAGACTGGATGAATTCATGTTTGCCAAGCTCCCGGGCGCAAGGGGTTATCAGCACACAACAGATCTTTGGTGCTGTGTGGACATAGCTCCGGGAGCAGAGTGCTGTTGCTGAATCAGTGTCTTATGGTTCAGAAACCAATGCCTGGGGGGGGGGGGGGACCTTTCTCCTGACCCAGCTGCCCCCTCCCAGCATCTCTCCTGAGTAAACATGCAATAAACACACTGAGCTCAAGCCTGCCAACCCCCAGGTCAATAGCAGCTGGCCCAGGCACTCAGCCAGCTAGGCAGAGCTAAAGTACCACTCCCTGGAGTCTGGTTCTTATGGGCCTGAGTCGCAGGGGTGCTGCTGGAGCTGTGGGCGCTCAGAAGTCACCAGGAGACGCGGGGGAATCTCGGAGAATCAACCTCCTGCTTTACCTGGGTGGACAGTCTCAGAGCTTCAGCGAAGGCACTGATGTGAGCGCGTAAAGCACATTTCTAACTCCCCGCACGGGTAACTGCAAGAGAAGGGAGTCCAGGGAGCAGCTAGTAATTCAGAGACATACCAAGAGTGTACCTGCAACGGCCCCTGCTGGATAGAATCAGAACCGCTCTGCTGTGTGTCATATGCTCTAGATTCTCCTTTAGCTGAAATGGCAGGGCGATCAGAGTGCTAGCCCTGGGCCGCGGGGCAGTTTCGGGGGGCAGCCAGGACATCCCTAGATGGACAAAGGCCAGAGACAGTGAGATCTCAGGGTCTGGCTCGCTAGCCAGGAGTCGTTCGCGCCAAGTGAGGCTTGCAAGCCCAGAGCAGGCTGGGGTTTGGGACAGGCAAATCTGCTGTTCCCAAGAGCCCGCGGAGCTCCAGAGAGAATCGCTAGGTGGCAGGTCCGCTCCCATGGCCCGTCCTCGCCAGCGCCTGAGTCAGCGGGAAGCTGCTTCGGGAGTTGACAAATGGGGGCAAAATAATAGAAATGTCAGGCTGGCCGTAGGGTGACAAGACAGCAAGTGTGAAAAATTGGGACGGGGGGGAAGAGGTGTTATAGGAGCCTATATAAGAAAGATCCCAAAAATCAGGACTGTCCCTATAAAATCAGGACATCTGGTCACCCTAGGCTGGCAGGGACCTCGAGAGACCAGCAAGGCCCCCCACACACTGGGGCAGGGCCAAGTAAACCGAGCACCCCCTGCCTGACAGGTCCTGATCTAACCTGTTCTTAAAAAGCCCCCCCAGCCCGGATTCCACAGCCTCCCTCAGCAGCCTGGCCCAATGCTCCTAGCCCAGCCCAGGGAAGGGGCAGGAGCTCTTGACCAGCCATGAAATGTCAGCCCCACAACCCTCACCCCTGCACCCTCTCCTATCCCCAAACTCCCTCCCAGAGCATGCACCCCTCCCTCTGCACCTCCCCACCCCCAAACTCCCTCCCAGAGCCTGCACCCCACACCACCTCCTACACCCCCACCCCCAACCCAGAGCCTGCACCCAAACTCCATCCCAGAGCCTGCACCCCTCACCCCCTCCTGCATACCCACCCCCTGCCCCAGCCCGGAGCCTGCACCCCAGACCCCCTCCCCCACCCAAACTCCATCCCAGAGCCTCCACCCTGCACCCCAATCCCCAGCCCTGCATCCCAGACCTCCTCCCCCACCCAAACTCCCTCCCAGAGCCTTAGGCAGGTGGGGGGCAGAGTTTGGGGGGGGCAGAGTGAGTTCTGGGCACCACCAAAATTTCTACAAACCTGCCACCCACAGTCCTCAATAAAGCAGGAGTGTCAGAGGGGAGACCACCCACCCCCCCATGGCACAGAGGGACCCTTTGGGCACCCCCCAAGCCACACAAAGGCTCTCACAGCCCAGCCTGCAGCTGGTTTATTAATGCAAACTGGTCAACATAACCCTCCAGCTCCCCAGGCAATCTCCCACCACCACCGAGTTCATGGCCCCATCCGCCCCATCCAGGGGCCCCTCACCCTGCCATGGCTACACCCAAGTGTTCCTACCTGGAGTCCTTCTCCCCCCCCCCCCCAGAGGAGCCGGAGCTGGAGCCACTAGACAACTTGGGGCTCTCAAGATCTGCCCCCAGCCCTCTCCCTTATCTACCCCAGGGGGCCTGATTGGGTCACATGACCCACCTAGCACATGACCTTCGTTTTCCCCACCTGGGGAGGTGGGTTAACTGTGCCGCAGGGGGCCTGAGCCCTCTCTCCCCTTAAAGGGCCCAAGGAGCCTGTACCGGTGCTGCCCAGCCTGCGTGATCTCCCCTCCGCCCACTGACCACGTCTTTGTAGGCTGGAGTCAAGAAAGTCACTCGGCTAGGGACCGAGTCCGCCCCTGGCTCTGACAGGGCACGTTTCCTCTGGGGGCCCCCCAAGTGCCTTACAATGGAGCTACGGATCATTGCCTCCGTTTGGGGAAACCGAGGCACAGAGCGAGGCAGCAACCGGCCCCAGATCACAGAGCGGCCCAGAGCCAGGAATAGAACTCAGGAGTCCCGACTCCCAGCCCTGTGCTCTAGTCTAGCCACTAGACCACACTGCCTCCCCTGCAATCAGGTTCGCTCCCCCGCTCACCAGCAAGTCCTGAGTGGCTACCAGTCTTGCTGCCCAATGTGAGCTGCTCAGTGGCTCGTGATTCCCCCGCCCAGTCCCCTCACCCCTCCTGCAGCACCAGAGCAGGGAGCAGAGCCAGCCAGAGGCCCAACCCCATCCCTGCAGGCCGCTGCCTGTCACAGGGCTCCCTGCGCTTGTCTCCCCCAGCAGATGAGTCAAAGCTCCTGCAATGCCTCCCCCCCCCCCCAAGCCCAGCGCTGACACACCTGCCCAGGAGGAAACCCAGCAGAAAGCACATCTCTTATGTAAGGAGCTCCCTGTTGCAAGCCAGGCTGCAAGCAGCCCAGTGACTCAGTGCCCAGGCACGAGAGCGATTCTCCCACCCCCGCTTCCTCTCCTCCCTTCCTGCACCAGACAATCAGGTACATTCCGGCTGCGTCACACACCTGCCGAGAGCGTCTGCTTGGGGCACACTTGCCTTCCCTCCTGGAAACTGCGGCCTGGGAAACGGCCTTTGGCTGCCCTTGCCGAGCCAAGCCGGGCCTGCGCGTGTGTGTGGGGAGGTGAGCTCCCGCAGGACCTGGCGATGGCCAAGGGTGGTCCCGCCTTGTCTCTCCAATATCCTGGGACCAATACAGCCACTCTGCACGGGGCTCCCACAGCGTCAGTATCGCCGGGGTCGGTATCATCCGTGCAAAGGGAGTATCACCCAGCCAGTGTGGGCGTGTCTTGCACTTGGGCAATAGTGAATCGGGCCCCTCGTGTTTCAACCGAGATCAGGGCAAGCGACCTCGGACGCAGGCCCCAGGGGGGTGGAAAGGAAAGCACACGTCTCTACGCCGGGCGCTCCTCTGCACATGCTGAGCCCCCCGGACTGCTCTGAAGAGGTTCCCCGCCCCGAGACCCAGCAGGGAGCAGGAGGCAGGGAAACCAAGCAAGGGGGAGGGGGCTCGAAACAACCTTCCCATGGCTTAAAATCTGTTGGGGGGCGACCCCTGCATTTCCCCCTTTGCGGCTCCTCTCCCAGGGGGGTCGTAGCAGTTCAGACACCGACGCGCGCCCCCCCGTGCGACTGTGCATGTGACATTATGGGCTGGCAAAGGCATTGAACCGATCACAGCACAGACACCAGCTCAGCGAGCCGCCGTGGGCTTCGCGGCTGCTAACTTGGGGTGCGGGGGGGGCATCTCCCAGCTGGGACTGTAGATGCCCAAGGTGGGAATCGGCTTTCATAGATCAGCGCCCTCCTGGGTAGCCACAGCAGAGTGGGCACGGATCCACCAAACCCAGTCCCGCCCGAGCCCCTCCAGCAGGTGAGCAGCATGTGTGGGGCAGGGAGGGGGCTGTGAAGTTTGCCCAGCCGCTGCGCCTGCCCCGTGGACAGAGAGCAGCTGTTCGTTTCCAGGCCAATCAACCCCAGACCATGGAACTGCCATGGGACAAGCCTCTGTACGCAGACTGCTCCTAAAGGTGGGGGCAGGAGTCCGCTCCCTCACCCCCACCATCCACGGGGTCCCAGCGCCAGGGCAGAACTGCTAACGCCTCTGCTCTCTGTGAGGAAAGAGCCAGGGCATCTGGAGCGTCTCCAGCCCCGTTCCCCCTGCGCAGAATCCCGGCCGAGCGTCGCCCATGTCTCGGGCCCCGCAGGCAGCCCTGGGATCGGGGCGCAAGGGAGCATGTGGTTGGAGAAGGGGGAATGCCAGGGCAGAGCCGTGCCAGCTGCTTCTGTGGCCCTTCGCTTAGCCCTGGGGGCAGCTGCAGGAGAGTGGCACCATCTAGTGGTCAGAGCCTCTACTGCACAGGGCTGGGGGCCAACCAGTAACTGCCCCCTGGTCAACATTTCCTGACAGAAACTTTTGCACTGGGGATTGGTGGTGGTGGCGGGGGGTTCCATTGTAATCCGTCCCCCACCTCTGTCCCCTCAGGAAAATACCATCTGGCACTTTTTCAATGGGAAACAAAAGTTTGGTTTGGTTTTGTATTGAAATGCATGTTTTGCTGTTCTAAACCGGGGAAATTTCAAAGTTGTCTGTGCCCCCCCCAACATACACCCCCCCTCCCCACAAGCCTTTATTACTATGAATGCAACAGAATGAATGGCACGGGGGGGGGGTATTTTTTGCTGTTTTCTCCCCCTCCCACCCCCACTAAGTTTTCCTATTTTCTTCTTTGGAAATTTTCAAAACTTTGCAGCCTTGTGGCAAAAAAAATCCAGAAAAGCAAAAAGGAAAACACACACACACACACACACACACACACACACACCCCGGCCCCCCCCCCCCCCCTGACCCCCTGAACTTTTTAAATAACTGGTTCCATTTCAAATCCTGAATAAAAACCCAGCTTCAAATCTGTTAGTCTTTAAGGTGCCACCAGACTCCTTGTTGTTTTTCCAGCTTCAAATGTTATCCTGACGTTGTTTTCCCAACTCTTTATCATAGCCCCCTCGTGTGGACGCCACGGGCACCCAAGGGAGTTTTTCTGCCGGTCTAGAAACACCCTCTGTCGCTGTAGCTGCGTCTACACTGGGGCTGGTTGGCACAGCTCCAGCAGTCGGGGGCAGCCATAGAAGTGTAGCCCAAGCCTGTGCAATCCCATTCCCGACCCTCTCGCGTCCCCTGCGTCCTCGCCTGTCCTACCTGCCCTGTCCTAGGCAGGGGCTCTCCCCTCCCACTCTCACCTGGCTTCCTTAGCCCCGGTGTTGCAGAGCTGAGCTCCAAGCAGCCCACGACGCATGTGGCTCTCTGGAGCGTGGATTCTGGCCCAGACCCGTCTCGATGTCTCCCTCCCACCGGCGTGCACAGCAAAGCGGCTGCAGCTGAGACAGGAAAGCCGCTCTCCCTGCCATGCTCTGCGGTCAGGCCCTCCCACGCACTAGCTCGGCACGGCCGCGCTCACATCCCAGCTCGACAGGAAGCCCCTGGGGGCTCCCTCCCTCCCCCTTTGGCCATGCCAGGGACCCTCGCCGGCTGCAGGGAGACACGCTGGCCGCGTCCAGCAGCATCTAGTCCATGGCTCCGTCCAGGATCCACTGGGGCCCCCGAAGAATCCAGCCTGGGCCTCACACTGGGGCTGCAGGAGCAGGCCCCGTGCACCACAGAGCCCATCACCTCCCTACCGAGCCTCAGGGCTTTGATTCGAACGCCCTGTGCCACACTTCAAATCCCATGGCAGGAGCAGGGCGAGGCTGCTCGGAGCCCGCGTGGCTGGATCCCAAGGGGTCCCGCGGGGTCTCTGGGGGACGTGCCCAGACCACGGCTCCGGTAGAGAACGTGCCCTCCATGTGGCTCCGCCGCTCAGAGACTGGGGGTCACCGGGAGACCTCGGGGGGCTGGGACGGACTCAGTGGGGAGCTGCAGAACTGAGCCCCTATGTCAGAGCAGCCTCAGCTCCCAGGGGCTGGCTCGGCAGCCGCTCTTTGTACCTGGAACGGGCCCAGCATGGGCCTGCAGGGACCCCCTTCAGAGGGGCCGGGGTGGCTGTTCAGCAGGGCCGGCTCCAGCATTTCTGCCGCCCCCTGGCGGCGGTTCAGCGGCAGGTCCTTCGCTCCTAGAGGGAGTGAGGGACCTGCCGCCCCCGAATTGCCGCAGGTGCCGCCCCTCTCCCTTGGCCGCCCCAAGCACCTGCTTGTTAAGCTGGTGCCTGGAGCCGGCCCTGCTGTTCAGGCCTGGGGATGCTGCCAACACGGGGGCTAGTCAGGTCGAGCGGTCGTCCCGCACCCCAGCATGGTACCGTGGGGCCCGACTCCGCCCAGACAAACCTGGGCTCAGAGGGCAGCTGCAGAGCCAACGCCTAAGCAGGTGCAGCAGAACCCCAGCTCGGACCTAGCCTCCCCCCCCGGCCCCCCCCGTGCTCAGCAACTCTCCCCTCCAGCCCGCCTGGGCCCCTCCCCATCCCACGCACCCAGCTTCTGCGAGCAAATGACAGGAAGTTCACACAAAGCCAAGACACACAGAGGGCAGGAAGGAAGCGAGAAGGGGGATTTCCCCCCCCCCATCTTTAATCTGTATCTTCTCCCAGCCGGATGGAGGCAGCGTAGCTCGATCCATGCCCAGCTCCCTGTCCCGGCCCCGGGAGAGGGAACCGAGCCTGCTGGCTCCTTGTCCCGCCGGCGAGGGCAGAGCTGCGCCCGCAGAGACGTCACCCCGCACGAGGTAATGTTCTGGGTCTCCCCGGCTGGGACGCAGGGCGGAGGGGGGCCTGGCAGGGGGCTCGCGAGCCCCTCGTGGAGCAGTTGGGGGGCGCTCGGTTCCCTCCCCCGAGGTCATCCGGACCCAGAGGGAAATCGCAAAGGGTTGTGGCTAATAACAGAGGAGGAAGCCGGCCGAGGCTGCTCAGCTGCGCACGGTTGTTTGTCTCTTAGGACCGTGGCCGGCCAGCCGCAGAGGCGAGCTCCGTCTGCCCAGCGTGCTAACGAGAGGCGAACGGAGAAGGCCGCCAGCGAGCAGGGGATTTGGAAGGGCTGGAGGAAGGCTAGGTCTGGGGTCAAGGCATTGAACTGGGCTCCACCTCTGCCCCGACTCCCGGGGGGCTTTGGCTAGTCATCTGTCCTCGCTGGCCGAGAGAGTTGGCTGCTCAGTGTAAGATGTCTGAGATTTCCAGAGCTCTGCCAGGCCACTTTTTAAGCAGGTTGGCCTCTGTGCCTCAGTTTCCCCATCTGTAAAACTCCCAGGTTTGTGGAGTGGGCTGAGGCCCTTTGGCTAGATGGTCTGATGGGGTCACTGGATTCAGCTCCTCCACTCGGCGGGGAGGGAGGGGAATGTACCACTCTCTCTTCGTACTATGAGAATCCTGTCTCTCTCTCTCTCACACACACACACACACACACACATCCCTCTCTCGTATACGGCACTGACATGACCACAGCCTGCAAACAACTAACATGTTCATTGCACTCCTGCATCCCCTCCCTGGAGGGTTTTAAGAGCACGTTGGCCCAACCCCTGAAAGGGCAGGTCTGGGGTTGCTTGGCCCTGCCTCAGCGCAGGGCACTGGACCCACGGCCCCTTTCAGCCCCACATGCCTCTGATTCTAAGTTCAAGAGTTGAAGTCGTGGGGCCCGATTCTTCGCTCCCCTGCCCATTTACACCAGAGAGCAGCGCTGCCCTGTACGGCTGTGCCCGCAGAAGCCGGAGCATAACCAAGGACCTGCCTTCCCCCCCTCCCCCCCCCCTGTTCAACTCCAGGTGCGTTTTGCAAGGCAGCGGAGTGAGGTGAGAAATGAGATTAGCATCAGCTCGCTGGGAAGGGAGCGGTCGTTGGCCTTACAGCCGCTGGCGGGGTCATTTCCTCTCGCTCCCCTACTTCACCTCTCCAAACGGTAGGCTGGAGAAGGTCGGGGAGGGTTTGCTGCTGGCGGGCACTGCCAGCGGCAGCGGGCGGTCAGGTGGCCAGGGAGGGAGAGAGGGCAAGTTTTTTCAAAGCACTTAAATTGCTTCTGAAAATGGGCCGTGAGCTCCGGGGAGACAGAGCCGCTTTGGAAAGTCTCCCCCGGAAAGCGGTCGACGAGCGCAGCCTGGGTTCGCGTGGCCAGGAGACCACAATACGCCCCGTGACGTTGGCACCAGCTGCCCCACGTATTGGCCAGTCAAGGTTGAGCGCCCTGTCCTCTTCGCCCGTGGACTAGTCTACGATACAATGTTAGGCCAGCGTAGCCACATCACGGAGGGCCGTGAACAATGTCAAGTGAGCCGAGCCGACTTCTGCCCCGGTGTCGACACCGCAGGGTCAACGGAGGAATTCTTCCTCGCTGCCTCCTCGGGCTGGGTGGATTTCAGTGTCTGCATTTCGAGGCCTTCACCTCGCCAGGCCCGGGTGCAGGCGGTGTGGGGGGGAAGCCACTTGAATATCTCACCGGCTCCAGTCTGCAGGGTTCTCGGGCCAGCTGGAGAGGCCGGGGAGGTGGGGGATGCCCCAGGCTGACCGCTCTGGCCTCTGCAGTGCCCACCCTCCTAGCGTCCTGCACCCAGCCAAGCAGCTGTGACTCAAACCCCACGCAGGGGAATGACGCAGACTGCAAACGAGGCGGCTTTCATGGTCGACTTTCTGATCGCAATCACATTGGAAAGGAAGGCCGGGGCGGGGGAGGTGCAGTCGATGCAGCGGCCGGGGCCTTTTGCAGCGGCACGAAAATGACTTCCTAGCTCGCCACGTCGCTCTGGGTGAAGTGGCCGGGAGGGGAGGGGACCCAGCACCTGCTAGAGAGCAGGCGGGGGCACTTGCAGGAGCAGAGGGGACCTGAGTGGCGTCGCTGCCTGTCCTAGTTTTGCCTGGGGGGGGTCCATTTTCAGAGGTGACTGTCCCGGGAAATCTGGGTGCTCCGGAGCTGCTGGGCTCAGATCCGCCCGGCTGTGCAGGCGTTTAGTCCCAGAGGCGCAGCCCAGCGCAGGGGGTGCAGAGAAAAGGGGCTCACTGAGCCGAGAATGCGCCTCGAGCCCGGCTAACCAGCCCCGGCCTGGTGTTACCACAGGCTGCCTCCCACCATGGCCCCCCTCGGAGAGGAGACGCCCCTGATCGGAAACAGGTCCTGCAGCCTGTCCTCCATGGAGTCGGGGACCCTCCAGGTCTACCTGTACCACCCGGCCAACACCCCGCGATCGGACCCCGACTTGGGCGGCGTCCTGACTTTCACGTATGGCGAGTACTTGGCAGAGGAGCTCTGTGTGGCGGCCGCCAAGGCCTGCGGTGAGAGGGGCGCGGGAGCCTGGGGATGGGATCCGGGGCGGGGGAGGGGAGGATGTGGCCCCACCCCACCCCCCGCCGTAACGCAATGCCACACCTTTCCGAGCCGCCGCGATTATGTCGCCATCTGGTGGCCGCAGCCCGAAGCGCCGGTCGGCCACGGGGAGCCAGACGCTTGCGCGGTGCTGTGCCTGCCCTGTGTGCGATGGGAGGAGCTCAACGCCCCGCGCTTCACAATCCCCTTGCGCCAGCGTTCACGGGCAGAGCAAGGACCATGTCCGGTGGGGGGGGGGGACCTTGCAGCTCAGGAGATCCAGGGTCAATTCCCAGCTCTGCCCTAGCTGCTGGGTAGCCTTGGGCAAGCCGCTCCCACCCCCATTGGTTCCATGGGGAGAACGAACCCCCCTTTCTCCAGCCCTTGAGCTAGATTGTGACCTGCTTGGGGCCGAGTGTCAGTGCCCTGCTACCCGATCTCGGCAGGTGGCCGCGAGGGGCAGGCCGGAGCTCGGGCTCTGAAGCCTAAGGAGGGGGGGAAGGGGCGGACGGCATAGCCTGAGCCTATATAGACCCACCCCCAGGGCTACGGGAATGGAGGAGCCCCAGGTGTCCTCAAAGCAGGGACAGACACCAATACAGCCAGGCCAAGGGGCCCACCCACCTGGCTAACCAGCCGCTGTGGCTGCACCTTCCTCCCACCATGGCCGCCCTTCTCAGTGTTGTTTGGCACAAGCCGTCCCCTAGCCCCGCGGTGCCCAGGGCGAGCCGCTCCGGTGCCTGGGCTGGTCCGGTTTCCTGCCGGGTTTGCCAAAACGCCTCACCTGCCGCTCCCCTCCCTGCAGGGATCCTGCCCGTTTGCCACTCCCTCTTCGCCCTGGCAACGGAAGATCTGAAATGCTGGTTCCCGCCCAACCACCTCTTCACGGTGGACAATTCGAGCTGCCAAGTCGTCGTCTACAGAATCAGGTGCTTGCGAACTCCCTGCCCCAGTCGCTGAGTGCCCAGCTCCCAGGGCGTTGTCCGGATTCACCCCCTTCCTCAGGGGCCTGCGAGCTCACAAACCCAGCAGAGACCAGCGCAGGCTCCTGGGGGTTCCAGGCAGGAGCGCCTCTGTCCTAGCCCCCTACCTCCCTCTGGTCCAACAAACCGCGCCCACTCCCTTCCCGTCCTGCCTGGAGCTCGCGGGATCACTCGCTAATTACCCTGCATCTCCACGCAGGGTTCCCGCACCCAAGCCCGGGGCCACTGCGGTCTGTCTGTTCCTGAGCAGGGCCATGATTTCATGATGGTGCATCTCAGGGGCAGGGTTTCCTGATGATGTTGTTTGGTTCGTGACCCCCCCCCCCGACTGGATCAGATCCACGGCCCATCTTGTCCAGCATCCTGTCTCTGCCAGTGGCCAGTCACAGGCAGCTGCAAGAAGCCCCCCAGGAAAGAGTTATGGGACAACCTGCCCCCATAGAGTCTCCCAGGGAACGATATGGGCTTATATTCTCCATAGGCTCTAATCCTCTGCCCATCCCCCTAGCAGGAGATTGGGGCTCATGCCCCGATGCAGGCAAGTTTAGCGCCCTGCCAACCTCCTTGGTCCTCTTTAATCCTTGCTGTTATACCTGCACATCGCTGCCCCGCATAGAAAATCAGCCCTGGGGAGCTGGTAACCCCAGGGGCAGACGTGACACTCCGAGCGGGTCAGTTCTCGCCCCCGAGCAGCCGTCCCACGGGGAGGTTCGTGCTGAAGGTGGAGGAGAAGAGAAGTGAGCTGGGCTCCTTTTCCTCGGCAGGTTTTTCTTCCCCAACTGGTTTGGGCCGGGGAAATCGTACCGCTTCGGGCTGCTGAACGACCGAGCCAGCGCCGTGCTAGACTGTCCCACCATCAATTATCTCTTTGCACAGGTGAGTGATGCCCCGGGGGGGGGGTTGCTACAGAGAGTTCGTCCCCTACAATCAGGTACCAGCATCGTCCGCCAGGTGCGTCGAACACCCAGCTGTGAGGTTCAGACATGGCATCTCCCAACCACTTTCCCGGTTCGACTGCGCCCTGGTTCATCACACACACACCGTACAGCTAAGGAGGGGATGTGCAGAGAGACAGAGCAGCTGCCCACGGCCGTGCAAGGCCCCAGAGGCAGAGCTGGGGATTACACCTGATCTCCAAAGTGCCAACCCAGCACCTTGCATGGGCCTCTGCCAGCCTGATACCAGGAGCACAAAGGGTCGGGCTCCGCCCAGACTGGGTTATGGACAAGGTGTAACTAGAGCATGGAAATCCCTGGGCAGCAACCTGGGAACTGTCCATGGCTGTAAAGCTGGGGGGAGGCTGCCAGGGATGGAGTCACCCCGGGATCAAGCATCTCTTGGGGGGCTCCAGGTCCCTCAGCGTCCCCCAGTCCCTTGGAAGGAAGCTTACTCACTTGTGGTCCCATTTCCACATCCCTGAAAGGGGGGCGGGGGGAGGCGTTCCCAGAGCATCAGCTGGAGCCTGCTGTGCTAGCGTAGCTGCTCTGGGGGGCGTGGGGCGAAGTGCTCTCCCGACGGGAGATGGTTATGATCGCAGCCTGGTGCTGAGCTGACGCGTGTGGTGTTCTTGGGGGTGGCCCCCAGTCCCGCAGCGATTTCATCAGCGGGCGCATGGAGGGGGCGCTGAGCCTGCAGCTGCAGGAGGAGTGTCTCAGCCTGGCCGTGCTGGACATGCTGAGGATGGTCAAGGAGAGGAAGTGGAGCCTGGAGGAGATCTTCAGCAGCGTCAGGTGAGAGAGGGAGCCAGCCGGGCAGGGGGATCCGGATCCGGATCCAGATCCGTCCCTTCTAGCGTCTGGCCCCGAGTTCCGCCCGCCCGCCCTGGGGACAGGAGACCCAAAGCAGCCGCAAACACAGGCCAAACCCATCCACTTCCCTGCCCTGCTGGGGTCCAGCAGCAGCCACCAGCGAAGACACAAATGCTCCCGCACGGACTCACCCCCCAGCTGCCCAGGCCTTGCTCTCAGCCTCCCAGTGCCCCAGCCAGCAGGTACCACGGCCCCCAGTTGGTGAGCTACCAAGGGCCACGTGCCAAACAACCCCCCTCCCCTCACAGAACACCTGGAGAAGGGGCGGATGGGGAGGCTAGGCCAGGACCAGGTCTCCTCCATCCTCCTCTTCCCCCCCCCAGCTACAAATCCTGCATCCCGGAGACGCTCCGGCACCAAATCCAGCAGCAAAGCTTCCTGACCCGCAAGCGGATCCGGAGGAAGTTCCACAAGTCCCTGCGGAGGATCAGCGGCTGCCAGACCGACGATTGCGCCCTCAAGCTCAAGTACCTGATCGACCTGGAGAAGCTGGAGAGGACGTGGGTGGAGGAGAGCTTCCCGGTCCGAGCCCCCAGCGGCTGCGAGCGGGGCCAGGAGGGGCAGAGGGTCATCCACGTGTCTGGGGAGAACGGGATCTTCTGGAGCCACAGCGGGGACGAGGTGAGGCTGGGGGCGGGGGGCGGGGCAGGAGCGAACACCCCACATGGCTCAGCTGGGGGATTGAACCATCAACGCCAGAGATGGGGCTGGGGCAAAGGGGGTTGCTCCATACTTTTTATACAGGGGCCATCCCCCCCCCCCCACACACACACTTTCGCCGTCCTTCCCCCACCTCTGGATTGAACCTGGGACCCATGGAGCTAAAAGCTCCAACCTCTCCTGCTTGAACTAATTAGGCAGAAAGCAATAGACGCCTTCGAAACCTATAGCCCGCCGCAGCCACTAGAGGGGGCCACAGTCCTGCCTGGTGTCGGTGTGGGGTACACCACAATGTGCGCACAATCTCCTCCGCGGAAAGGGAATGAAAACCCGGCTGGTGCCAAGAAAGGCCGGACGGGTTCTCCTTTCCTGCGAAGATCAGCCCTTGTCTTGCTCTCTCTTTTCCGGGAAACTCGAGGGGCCGCCGGAGAACTCGCAAGTCTATGGCATCAGGGAAACCAGGCCCAGGAAATGGCTTGTCCCCCAGCTGTCCTAAACCTCTGTCGTTTTCTGTGTCCTCTCTTACCCCCGTCTAATCCCAGCCAGGCGGGAGGACCGCTCTCCCAGCCCCTCACTTCAGCTTCTGTGTCCTCCAGCAAAACCAGGGGCAATAGGAATCGACCCTCCTGCTGCGTCCGAAGCCTCAGCCAGGCTCCGAGGCTCGGGGGACAGTTCGGGTCGGTTCTCGTTGCCCATGCTCAGTTCTCCTCCTCTCCACCCTAGAGCCGCCAGCCGTTCTGCGACTTCCCCGAAATCGCCGACATCAGCATCAAGCAAGCGAGCCGGGATAGCAATCCCGTGGAGAACCGGATCGTCACCGTCACCAAGACAGATAACAGGATCCTAGTGAGTGGGGGGCGGGGAGTTGCCTCATTCCTACTGCCTGCTGTTCCCTGTTGGGCACCCACGGGTCTCCGTGTCCTTTCTAGAAATGTAGGGGAAGGGACCTCGAGAGGTCACCGAGCCCAGCCCCCTCCGCTGAGGCAGGACCAGGTAACCCTAGACCAGCCCTGGCAGGGGTTTGTCCAACCTGGTCTTAAAAACCGCCAGTGAGAGAGATTCCACCACCTCCCTAGGTAAATTCCAGTGCTTAACTCCCATGACCAGGGCCGCCTCCAGCGTTTTTGCCGCCCCAAGCAGCGGCACCAAGTCCTGTGCTTTGGATGGTTTTGTTAGTTAACCTAAGACCATAAGAACGGCCGAACTGGGTCAGGCCAAAGGTCCATCTAGCCCAGTGTCCTGTCTTCCGACAGTGGCCAGTGCCAGGTGCCCCAGAGGGAATGAACAGGACAGGGAATCATCCAGTAATCCACCCCCTGTCGCCCATTCCCAGCTTCTGGCAAACAGAGGCTGGGGACCCCATCCCTGCCCATCCTGGCTAAGAGCCATCGAAAAGATGTTTAAAAACAAGCCTCAATCCACCTCTTCTTTCTGGTTAGCAATCCTGGGCCCTGTAGTAGGCCCCTCCCATGGCATCACCCTAGTTTTTCTCCTCCTCGCCAGGCCTCCACATGGGCAAAGGACAGTGGGCATCCCAGGTCCTGGGGCACGATGCACTTGCCCTTGTGCCCTGCCCGTTCTTGCCACAGCAGCCCCTGAGCAGCGTGAGGGCTAAGTGCCACCGGCTTGGCCTGGCAGAGCATGAGGGATGCGTGTGGCGTGGAAGGGCTCCATGCAGCCGTGAGGCTCGGCTCTGACTCCAGCTGTGCCCCCATTGTCTCTCCCCCCCCCCAGGAGGTGGAGTTCCTCACGCTGCGGGAGGCCCTGTCCTTCGTCTCCCTCATCGACGGCTACTACCGGCTGACAGCAGACGCCCACCATTATTTCTGCAAGGCAGTGGCTCCCCCCCGGCTGCTGGAGAACATGGAGAACCAGTGTCATGGACCCATCAGGTAGGGATGGTGACGGGACCCTGGCCAGCAGTGGCGCCGCCTGGCTAGACCCCAACAACTCCCCTGCCAACTTGGCAGCCCCGGGCTCTAGATTCCTGGGGGCAGGGAGTGAAAAATACCCTCTGCGGGAAATGTCAAGTAATCGTTTAGGTAGGACCTACACAAAAACAATGTTTGCTGTTCCCCCCCTTTTGGCTCTGAAGGGGCACTGCACTTGTTCTGTTCACCAGAGCTGTGCTGAAATAGGAGGAGGGAGATGATGCTTGAACAAGGAAATTGATTTTTAAGGGAAAGCGTTTTTCTATAGGGGGGTAGTATTCCCAGCTCTGGGAGGGGAGTGGGGTCTGGTGGGTTACAACAGGGGGTCTGGAGTCCAGACTCTTGGGTAGTATGCCCAGCTCTGGGAGGGGAGGAGTGTGATCTAGTGGTTAGAGCAGGGAAGGTAGCCAGGACTCCTGGGTTCTAGAGTTGCTTCTACCAATGACGGACTCCTTATGAGGTATCATTAATATTTGTAAAGGGCTCGGAGAACCTTCTCTGGGAAGTATCATCGAAGGGGAAAAGATCCCAGCTAATTCTTGTGCGAGACCCCTGTTGCCTGTCACGTTCTGTCTGACACGCCGGGGGCGCCACATACCGCAGCTCCCCTTCCAAACGGCGGAGTCAGAATCCGGAGGGGAGGCAAAACCCTTCGTTGCATGTAAAGCATCACGCAGCCATGTGCCAGGCCTGGGCGCTGAGCATGCTCAGTGAGTCTGCAGTATCTTAAAGGGACAGTACAGAGTATAGCCGTGCTCGATCCAGTGGCTGAGGGCTCTGGTTGGTTCCTGGCGGCTGGGACCTTAGCGTGGTCCTGACACGGGCCTGGGCTTTGCAGGTCCGAGTTTGCAGTGAAGAAGCTGGCAGCGAACGACGAGGGAGACTACCTCCTCCGCCGCAGCCCGCAGGACTTTGACAGCTACTTGCTCACTGTCTGCATCAAGGTAAGACGGTCACGTCGCTATTGCCGGGACCCGGCCTCTGCTGGCTGCCTGGGGAGCAGGGGGATACCAGGCTGCTTCCCAGAAGCTGTTCGGCATCACAGAGTTTATTCATGCTTCCCAGCCCATCTACCCAACAGGGATCCGTGGGAGTCCAGTCCGGAATTCCCCAGGGACCCAGCCAGGCTAGAAAGGGCCAGGCTGAGTCAGCCAACCAGAGGGAGGAGAGAGGATTCAGTTCTCACCTGGGACAGATGCTGGGCGTGGCCCCCAGGGGAAAGACCCGGCATGGATTTCTCTGCCTTGGTCCCATCCCTGGCTGTGTAGGTAACTGCCCCACATGGACCTAGGTGGTCTATGTGGGGTGTCTCAGAGCCAATGATGCCCAACTCCTTGGATGGGCCAGGACCCCCTCTACCCCGCCTGCCCGCTATGCGGACTCTGCCTTTAGCATCAGGGAGCCCCTGCATCTCACTCAGGGAAGCCCAGTCCCCGGCTTCTAGCGCCTGCTGGCCCAGATCACTGACTGTGGCTCCTTGTGGCTGATGGATCCTTTGGGTCACACGTGGTACCGCTGGCTAACTGCCCCCTCATTCCCTCTCCCCCTGTGCAGACGTGCTTCGGACGGGATTACAAGGGTTGCCTGATCCAGAGGGACAAGGAAGGGAGCTACTCCCTCTCCGGAGTTGCCAGGCGCTTCTGCAGCCTCCAGGAGCTGCTCTGCACCTACCAGAACTGCACCCTGCACGCCGACGGGGTGGCCCTACGCCTGGGCACGTGCTGCCCTCCCCGGCCCAAAGGTACAGCCAGTTTGTGACGCCGCAGGTGGTACCTGGGGGCGCCACCTGGGGCACATGGTGGGCCAGACCCGTAGGCGTGAGCCAGGTGCTGCCTGGCCAATGGGATGGAGGGGGGAGGGATGAGGAAACCAATGGCCGTTCAACGGTCTGTGATGTCACAACGGTGGGTGTGGCCAATAGGGGCGTGGCCAGCGACATTTAAAGCCCAGTTGTGCAGGCTGCCCTGTGGGCACTGCTGAGGTCCATTGCGCCAGCCGGAGACTCTCGAGGATGTCTCCAGTCTAACCCCCCCCCAAGCCATGCACATCCAAGGCCAAGCCCTGCGTCTAACTGGGGGAGCGTTGTCCCGCTCCCTTCCCGCGCTGAGCCCCTGTGCTGAGCAGTGAGGGAGCATCTGACAATTACATGGCGAGACACACACCCCTCTCGCCCCACGCCACGGTCCCTGCTGATTGGTCCCCTTCCTTCTCCTCTCCCTCCAAGAAAAATCCAACCTGCTGATCGTGCGAGGCAGCTGCTGCCAGCTCCCCGGCTCCCCCGCTGCGCCGCGCCGCAGCATCAACCAGATGATGTTCCACAAGATCCAGCCGGAGAACCTGACGATGGTAAGTGGGGGAAGACAGGCCCTACGCCAGGGTCTGGCTGGGCAGGGAGACAGTCCCTGCCCCTCCTCTCCCAGCCACAGTTCTGGATCAAACCCAGAAGAGGGCGACATGCCCAGGACTCCTGGGTTCTCTGCCCAGAACTGGGAAAGAAGAAGTATGTTCTAGTGGCTAGAGCAGGGGCCTGGGGACTCCTGGGCTCTTTCCCCAGTTCTGAAAGGATTGCGTGGTCTAATGGTTACAGCAGGGGATGGAGTGGGGAGGGGGCATTGCCAGGACTCCTGGGCTCTGGCCCATGTGACCTTGGGGGAGTTCCTTCCCCACTCGGTACCTCAGTTTCCCTCTCTGTGAAATGGGCGATATTGAGGGCAAGGGCCTGATCCTTTCGCTCTGGTGTAAACCGGGAGCAGCGGGCAGGCACAGTCCTGTACTTCCCTCACCATCCCTGCTGCTCCAGTGCCAATGTCAGGAGCAAAGGGAGACAGGCAGCAGGGCCGTGCACTGCCCTCACACCGCCCCTGCCTGCGAGAGGAGACAGACACCAAGGTGATGGGCACCAGAGGGCGGGGATTTCCAGCGGAGGCTTGTGGGAGTTAGGTGGGTGCCCAGCTCCCAGCAAAGGGGGCACTGAAGGATTGTGCCCTGGCTCCAGGGGGAGCTGGTGAATGACCCAGGGTGGATGGGGGGGGTGCCCCCTGGTTATTCATCCCCTCCCCCCATCTCCTCACTCTGGCTCCTGACAGTGCGAGAACCTGGGCCAGGGATCCTTCACCAAGATCTACCGGGGCATCAAGCGGGACCAGGACGACGACGAGTGCCACGAGACCGAAGTCCTGCTGAAGGTGATGGACAGTAGCCACGGCAGCTGCTCCGAGGTGAGGCCTGGGGTGGTCGGGGGGCAGGGGGGCGAGCCGAGGGGCTGGGCTCCCTCCAGCGTGGGGCAGCCTGGCCCTAGAGCAGCTAAGCCAGAGACAAAGCAAGGGAACAGGGATCCCAGCCCAGCCTGACCCCGAGTCTCCCTCCGTTCCAGTCCTTCCTCGAGGCCGCCAGCATCATGAGTCAGATCTCCCACAAGCACCTGGTCCTGCTGTACGGGGTCAGCATCAAGGAAAACAGTGAGTAGCGCCCCCGCCAGGAAAAGACGCTGCCCAGAGAAGGCGCGTGGCTGGGAAGGCCCCTGGATCATTACAACGGGGAGGTGGCCAGGCAAAATGCCAGTTTCTTGCTCCACAGTTTATGCTGCTCGTTTGCTGTTCACACTCACAGCCAGTCATTCACTTCCTGAGACTGGAACCCAGGTGTCCTGGCTCACAGTCACTCCTCCCATCACCGGATCACCCAGCTGTCCCCTGCTCTAACCACTAGCTCACACTCCCTCCCAGAGCTGGGGACAGAAATAGCTCAGCGGTCCTGGCTCCCAGCCCCGCACCAGGGCTGGGGACAGAACCCAGGAGTCCTGACTCCCAGCCCCCTCTAACCCGCAGCCCATTCCTAGGGCTGGGGACAGAACCAAGGGTCCTTTCCCACCCCCATTCTAACCCTCAGACCTAACCATGCCCCCAGAGCTGGGAACCCAGGAGTCCTGATTCCCTGCTGCTTTCGCCACTAGCCCCCCTCCCGCCTCCAGTGCTGTAGTGTCCACGTTTTTCACGCCACAGAGGAAAAACTTGTTAAAGTTCCCCGCAAAATACATACGGTGAGATTTATGAATCAGACTCACTAAAACATTTCTGTTGGAAGGCAGCGTGGGGCACTGGAGCTGGGGGTGGTCAGGACTCCTGGGTTCCATTCCCCTGACCAGCAAGACATCCTAAGACACAAGCAGAAGGTCCTTGCAGGTATTTGTGATACAGGAACCATCCTCCCTGGGTTGAATCAGGAAAACTCGGCCTATGTAGCCGAGCGGGTCCTGGCCCAACCTGCTGTCGTGAGACGCTGATCCCTGCCCCTCCCACGCAGGTATCATGGTGCAGGAATACGTCAAGTTCGGCGCGCTGGACATCTACCTGAAGAAGAACCAGGCCGGGGGCAAGGTGACAGCCAGCTGGAAGCTGGAGGTGGCCAAACAACTGGCCTATGCCCTCAACTTTTTGGTAAGCTGGCAGATGACTCGCGGTCAGCCCCTAGGCCCCCTCCCCAACCGCCTTGCCAATGTCCCCTTGATCACCTAACGTCAGCACGCCCTCCTGGGGCCCTGCAGGCAGGCACTCCAGTATTTACAAGGAGCCAAAGACTGGGAGTTTAACCCCAACCCAGGGCAGTTATTAAACCTGAGAATGACTCGTCCTGCTCCTAACACACACACACACACACACACGTCCAAATTCACCCCCTCCCTGGGGTTTCCCTCGTGGTTAACTTCAGTAATAATAAGAATCCGTCGCTCTTACCTAGCACTTTTCATCAGTCAATCTCAATGACAGGATCATCAACCCATTTTATAGAAGGGGAAACTGAGGCCCAGGGAGGGCAAGTGACTTACCCAAGGTCCCCCAACAGGCCAGTGAAAGAGCCAGGAATAGAAGCCAAATCTTCTGAGTCCCAATCCTGTGCACTAGGTCACCCTACCTTAACAGCCCAGCCTTCCCCCCTTGCTACTGGACCATTTCTAGGGTTGCAGGCCAGCCTTAATTCCCTCTGCGAGGCAATCAAAGCATTTGATCCTCCTGGGTGGGTGGTGATAGGGCCCACCTGGTCTGGTGGCCAGGGTGAGTCAGCAGAAATAGCTCTGCAGCTGCACGTCCCTGGCACCTTCAGTACTCTGGAAATCAAAGCCCTAGATTCTGCTGTAAAAGACGGACAACGGTGGGTGGTAAAGAACAACCCCAGGCCGAAATAGCCTGGTGAAGGGCAAATAAAGAGACACGCTGGGCTGTTCGCTGCTGACATTTGCAACTGACCGTCTCGCTCCTTCCCCAGGAGGATAAGAAGATCGTGCACGGCAACGTCTCTGCTAAGAAGGTCCTGCTGGCCAGGGAGGGGGACGCCGTCAGCGGCAGCCCCCCTTTCATAAAGCTCAGCGACCCTGGAGTCAGCCTCATCATGCTGGCCAAGGAAAGTAAGTTCCCTGGGGCAGAGCGTGCCTTGCTGGCTCCCATCACGACTCACGACCCTCGGGATCCCTCTCAGGGCCTTCCCTGTGTCCCATCACCGGAGTATCTGGGCACCTCACAGTCTGCAATGTATGGCAGGGCAGGGCTACGATCCCCATTGCACAGAGGGGAAACTGAGGCACGGGGCAGCTAAGGCCCAGATCTTGAAAGGTACTTAGGCATTGTTGTGCTCAGCCTGGCCATGCCCAGCAGATTTAGGAGCCTCCATCTCATTTTCAAATGGGATTTAGGCGCAAAGGAGCTGTCGATTTGGGATTCTAACCCCCACCCCTGTGCTGCCCTGGCATCAGGCAGCTGCTGGGCTCTGGCAGTGGGGGCAGCGGGATGCCTGGTGACAGTTGGCAGCTCCGCACGCGGGCACCCTGGTTTCACCCCACCGGTGTGTGCTCCCTTGCAGTGCTGATCGACCGCATCCCCTGGGTGGCCCCCGAGTGCATCGGCGACCCCAAGAACCTGGCGCTCGAGTCGGACAAGTGGAGTTTCGGCGCCACCGTGTGGGAGATCTTCAGCGGGGGCACCATGCCCACGAGTGCCCTGGAGCCCCTGTCGGTGAGTCAGCCCCTCTGCTCCCTGGGATCCCCCCTCCCATGGGTCTGAGCCACGCGGCAGCCCCAGAAGGGTCACTTCCCTTCTTCTGTTCCTGCTGCTGCTGCAGCTGGGACTTTACCAGCCTGGAGGTGCTGGTTTGTGTCGGCAGAGCGGGTCTGACCGGCAGTAACGCTCTGTCAACCCCATGGCAACTTCTCTGCAAAGTTCCTCTTCGGAGGGTCCCGGCCCAGAGCAGCTGTTCCTTCGCAGTGCCGCTCCGGCTCACAGTCACCAGATGGCCATGCGCCATTGGAAACGTACAAGGCCCCTTGACGCTGCTGGCAGGCCTGGGCGGGCAGAGGCGGATCAGAATCAGGGCCCACAAGCTTGGCGTAGCAGGAAGGTCGGGGTGGCTCTGGTTAGTTAAGATGCCACTGGGCTACAGGAATCAGAGTCCGACTCATCCCCCACCCACCCCAAGCTCGGGGAGTGGGGCCAACCCCAAGCGTTCACGTGACGTGAGTTTGTCGGCTCCCCAAAATCGCGATCAGCTTAAAAAACCATGAGTTAAAAACGTCCGGTTCTTTTACCTTTGCCTTCTGGGGTCTGAGCCCCTCAGGGTCCCCACTTCCAGTGTTCCTCACCAGCCGGGAAGGCTGGCAAATGTTTCGCTTTTTGTTTTTTAAATGGAAGCCAAGACTCGCACATACTACCATGACTCCCGGAGCTGGGACTTTATGAAAAACTCCCAGTATCCTGCGACTTGTGATAAAGCCATTTCAATTGGCAAGGCTCCTTCTGACCCCCGGGGGAGGGGCATTTGCCGGAAGGAAATCTGCCCTTTCCCCGCTGCATCTTATTTTTAAAGATGTAAAAACAACACCAACAACGATGGTTTCCCCGTGGAAAAAGACGAGGGTGTTTGGGCCCCTCCTCCTGGCATCCCCCTGCACCTGGGGCAAATGCAGATGGAAACTGCAGCCGGCTGGGAGACCCGAACGCCAAAGCGTCTACCCAGGCAGGCCCACCTTTATCCACGCCACCCCCCAATTCCTGGCACGGGGAACGCGCATCAGGATGGTTTCCAGCCTGTGCAAACTCAGCCTGGCCCCTTGGGAGATCGCTGGGTGTGAAAGTGACCTGAGAAGCAGAGGGCGGTGTCGGGTACCGAGCAAGGGACGATCCAGCGGGGGGGGACCCAGGTGATCCCCAGGCAGCGCAACGCCTAACCCCCCCCAAACCCCCTTTCCCCTGGACAGAAACTCCAGTTCTACCAGAACAGCCTCCAGCTGCCGGCTCCCAAGTGGACGGAGCTGGCCAATCTCATCACCCAGTGCATGGACTACCGGCCGTCCCGGCGCCCCTCCTTCCGGGCCATCATCAGGGACCTCAACAGCCTGATCACCTCAGGTGAGTGCCCGGCCGGCGCACGTGGGGCAGGCTGCTGAGAACACGGGATTGCAACAGACAGCCGCTCCCAAGCCACATGCCCAGCGGTAACGGCCGAGCTCCGGCACCCGCGGAGGACTCTGGTCCCGTTTACCAGGCTGACCATGGTCTCTCTTGCTTCCAGCCCCGGCCTGGCTGGGTGTGAGGCCAGGATGGCTCCAGGGCATGACACCGAGCAGGGTACAGCGCCATGGGCAGGGCGGATGGGCCGGCACCGAGCAGCCAGCAGGATGACACCAATGCTGCCGCTGCCCGGTGGAAAGCAGGGGCGGTTTGCAGGCAGAGGTGGCTGGGCGTGGGGGGCACCGGCGGGAGCTGGCCATGCAGCCTGACATGCCCGTCCTCCCCCGTTTCAGATTACGAGCTGCTGTCGGACCTGGCGCCCAGCGAGCTCCCAGCCAAGGATGGCTTCTGGGGCTACATCACAGGCCCAGTGTGCCAGGACCCCACCATCTATGAGGAGCGGCACCTGAAGTACATGTGTGTGCTGGGCAAGGTGAGCCCCCCAAAGGAACCACAGCCAGGTCCTGCACCGCAGGCCCCAGCCTCCCCGTGTGCTTTACGTTCACGCCAAGTCACTCTGCCGGGCCACGTCTCTGCACCGCCCTCACCTGGCGTTTGGGTGTTAAACAGCTCCCCGGCTGGGCGACCCGGTCCCCTTCCTCCCACGGCGCTCTCGTACCGGCTGGCTGGAGCGGCTAACGTTGGCAGCCTGATCCCAGGGCGCACATGGGGCTGTGCATTTCCTTTTCCTCAAGCGGGGACTTTCTCCCCAATGTCATGGGGAATCTTCTATCATGGTTAAACTCACCCTTTGCAGAGGGGCCAAAACAAGGTCTAAGCCCTACTTTGGTGCATCGGCCACCTCCACAGCTAAACCTTCGAAACCCTTGACCTCCATGGTTTCTTGTGGCAGGGAGTTCCGCAGGACAGGCATGTATCACCCACTTTAGTGCTGTGCAAATCTTTGCCCCCACACCCCAGTGGCAGTCTGGGTAAGGCGTTTATACTGCTGCATCCAGCTAGTGGGGTTTCCTGGAGCCACCGCTAGGGGGAGATGAAGAACCATGCTGGGTTAGGGTGGGTGACGTGGCGTGGCGCGTGGGGATCAGTGCCCTTGATGCAGGCCCCGGGGGGGTTGCCACGGCTGTGTCCATCAGCCCTCCAGCTGCCAGGCCCCACGCGTTCCGCTCCCTCTCCTTCGCCAGGGGAACTTCGGCAGCGTGGAGCTGTGTCGATACGACCCGCTGGACGACAGCACCGGGGAGCTGGTGGCCGTGAAGCGGCTGCAGCAGAGCTCGGCCGAGCAGCTGCAGGACTTCGAACGGGAGATCGCCATCCTGCGCGCCCTGCACAACGACTTCATCGTCAAGTACCGCGGCGTGTGCTACAGCCTGGGTGAGCCGGGGCCTGGGCAAGGAAGGGTTAACGCTAGGGCTGGGCAGGAGCCCTGGGGACCAGCCCCGGCCCTCGCAGCCGTAGGCAGCGTGAGTGAGGGGGCAGCGAACTCCATGGGGAGCCCCTGAAATCACTGACGGGCTCTGGGGAGCGACCGAGGCACCAGGGGCTGGTGATGGCTCCAGCACGCTGCAGGGGCCGGTCGCAGACTGTTTGCAGCTCGGCAGCTGCCCCTGAATCGTGACCCGCAGCCCCCTGCTATCCCAGCCCTTCCAGTGCCCCTCACCCCCGACCCGCAGCCCCCTGCAATCCCAGCCCTACCAGTGCCCCTCATCCCAACCCGCAGCCCCCTGCTATCCCAGCCCTACCAGTGCCCCTCACCCCCGACCCGCAGCCCCCTGCTATCCCAGCCCTACCCGTGCCCCTCACCCCGACCCGCAGCCCCCTGCTATCCCAGCCCTACCAGTGCCCCTCACCCCCGACTCGCAGCCCCCTGATATCCCAGCCCTGGGATCCCCCTCACCCCCGACCCACAGCCCCCTGCTCTCCCAGCCCTGCTGGTGTCCCTCAATCCTTGCTGCTTGTTCCAAGCTGAGACCCTCACCTCGCTGCCTGGTGGAGCTTCCACTAGAGCAAACCCGCTCAGGACGCACAGGGGTGTTGGGCCAGGGCTGAGTGCCGGGTGCGGGGTGGGCTCCCGGGCCGGAGCCGAGTGCCGGGCGCGGGGCGGGCTCCCGGGCCGGGGCTGAGTGCCGGGCGGGCTCCCAGGCCAGGACTGGCCGTGACGTCCTTTCTGCACCCACCAGGGCGGAGGAGCCTGCGGCTCGTCATGGAGTATCTGCCCAAAGGCTGCCTGAGGGAGTATCTGCAGAAGAACCAGGAGCGCCTGGACCACAAGCGGCTGCTGCTCTACGCGTGGCAGATATGTAAGGTAGGGGGCCCAGCTGCACCCCCAGGCACCTCCCCGCGTGCAGCTCCTCTGCTCCGTGCCCCCCATTCACAGCAAGGGGGATGGGAAACTGAGGCACAGAGCAGTGATGTGACTCTCCCAAGGTCACCCCGGGAGCCTGTGTCAGAGCTGGGACGTAAGCCCAGGTCGACCACAGCCCAGCCCCAGCGCCTTACGACCGTCCTTCCTTCCCCAAGCCCAGGCAGGTGCACGGAGCGGGGCCGGCTGGCTCTCTGATTCAGAGTAGGCAGGGAGCGGGGTTCCCAGGGCCGGAGCCAGGGCCCCCTGTGGGATTGGCGTGCGTTGCCTCCGGCTGGAGGCTTTCAGCGTCTCTGTTCCAGGGCATGGAGTACCTGGGATCCCAGCGCTACGTTCACAGAGACTTGGCCAGCAGGAACATCCTGGTGGAGAACGAGACCCACGTGAAGATCGGGGACTTCGGCCTGGCCAAGCTGCTCCCCCAGGACAAGGAGTACTACGTGGTGCGGGAGCCGGGACAGAGCCCCGTGTTCTGGTAGGGGAGGCCTGAGCTGCCAGCACCCCTTGGCCTGCGCTTCGCTGGGGGGCGGGCTGCAGGTCCCAGAGCAGCTGAAAGCTAGGACACCTGGGTTCTTTTCCCAGGTCTGCCACACACTCCCTGTGCGGCCTTGGCCATGACACTTCCGCTTTCGGTGCCTCATTTCTCCCCTCTGTGGAAGGGGGATAAACCGCTTACGAGCGCTGGGGAGATTCTGAGTGCTCCCCCAACCCACAGTACGATCCAACCTTCCTGCCAGCGGGGCCATTTCACACCTCTAACGCAGTCCGCACTAACAACGGTACTTTGCAAACATCAGCTAAACAGTTGCCCTGTAGAGCCGTATTGTCAGTCCCATTCTACAGATGGGGAAACTGAGGCACAGGCCTGCAGCCACCTAGCGAGTCAGTGAAAGAACTGGGAATAAAACCAGGGGATTCTTGCCCCCTCGCCCTATGCTCTATCTACTAGACTCAGCTGCCTCCCCCGGTGCTCCCATACAGTAGCGCCGAGGGATGCCTAGATAGATGGGGAACGGAAGTCTGGGGGTAGGGGGGATGTTGGAGTTCTCTGATACAGTCCATGGGGGACTTTGAGCTCAAAAATGTTGAATTTTAAAATACTCAGCCAGCTGCTCAACTGGCGTAAAATGGTGCAGCTCCCATTGACGCCAATTGAGCTGGGCTCATTGTCTCCGGCTGGGGACAAACTGCCCCTTCTCTCTGCCCCTCTTGTCTCTGGAGGGGAGAAGCCCTCACCCACACAACCATCCGCCTTCAAACAAGTACCTTGATGGGCCCTCTGCTTGCAGCTCACCCACTTACCTCGCTAACCGCCTCCTCCCCGGCCAGGTACGCGCCCGAGTCCCTGTCGGATAACGTCTTTTCCCGCGAGTCCGACGTCTGGAGCTTTGGAGTCGTCCTTTACGAGCTCTTCACGTACAGCAACAGAAGCCAAAGCCCCTCCGAGGTGAGACCACTAGCCGCAGCTTCCCCTAAGGGCTGCATCTCCCGTGAGCGCCACAGGTGCCATGAGTTTGGAGGGTCTCAGTCTCTGCTGCCAGGAAAGACCTTTGGCTGAATCAGGCACATCTCCCCGTGGGCTCCCCTAGGAGCTGCCCCCCGTTACACCAGAGCTGAACTTGGCCTGGTACATTTGGGATTGCCCCAGACGAACTGCTGAACAACCCCATGATCCCCTTAGTCTCCAGCATTGGATGCCTCAGAAGGTTTAACTCCCCTGCCTCAGAGTGCTCCTAATGGGGCAAGCCTACCAGGGGAGGGGCTGGGATTCCTTCCTGACCCCAGTCAGCTCATACCCTGAAGCATGAGAGCTGAGAACCCTTGTGACTTAATAAATATCTAAGCCCCTAGAAGCCAGCTAAGCTCCTTGCGTCACTAATATCCTGCAGCAGTAAGTTGCACAGGTGAGCCCCGATGCTACCCACTGCAAGGTATCCCCACTTGGTCACTTATCTGAGCAAACACTGCACACAAGTGACCCATCCATGGCAAACTAAACTGGCAGCTTCCTCTCCTGAAGGCGGCTGTGGGTTATGTGAAAGTTCAGTTTGTACCTAGTTGACAAAGAGGTGATAAATGACAAATCAATACTTTAATACCTGGTTAACACTTAGAGGCCAACCCTGTCAATAGGTTGCGAACAGCCTCTATGCCAGCTAACCTTGCTGTGCACATAACCATCTCCGATGCCCTCCCTTCACGTCTGTTATCTGCTTACAGAACTTCGATTCGGTATTGATTACCCCTTTGTAAATGGAGCTTTGATAGACTAAAGGGTGACCACGGGGACTGTATAGTATGGTGAAAAAATCAGATTTTAAAGAAGCAAATGGCCTTGCAGTCTCCCCTCCTGCCTGCGGAGGGAGACAAAGTCACATCTGACCATGGAGACTATATGGCATGAGGGGAAAACCGGTTTAAAAAGAGACCTCGCAATCCCCATTCCTGCCTGTGGAGGGAGACAAAGTCACATCTGACCACGGGAGAAAGCGGGGAAACTGGTTTAAAAAGAGACCTTGCAATCCCCACTCCTGCCTGCAGAGGGAGACCAATCCACTCCCAGAGTTTCCATTTCCTGCCTTGTTTTCCCTCCCCGCCTCGCAGGAATTTCTCCGCATGATGGGACTCGACAAGCCCATGCCGATCATTTGCCACCTGCTGGAGCTGCTAAAGGACGACAGGCGGCTCCCTGCGCCCCCTGGCTGCCCCGCCGAGGTAAGGAGCCCGTGCTTCCCCGAGGGCGGGAGTGGCTCTGCTGCGCGCGTCCCTCTCCCCCCTCCGTGTTCACGGCTCCGCCCCCCTTTCCCCCCCCAGGTGCACGCCCTGATGCTGAGCTGCTGGGCCTTCAGCCAGAGCAAGAGGCCCAAATTCAGCGAGCTGGGGCCGAAGCTCGAGGCGCTGCGCGACAGCCGGAGCAAGGTCCGAGGATAGCAGGACCGGGGGAGGGGCGGCCCAGGGGCCCCCGCTCCCGTCTGGACTTGTCACCACGCCTCGCCCCGGAGAGGCGAGACCCTGCCACGCACGCCTGGGGCGCCGCTGACTGTGGGGTCATGAGCTGCGCAGGGTCCCACGCACGGGCCCCTGCTGTGAAACTGCAGGGACTGAACCCAGGGGAGGGCCCTCGCCCCCAGAGAAGAGGACGGCGGGACACGCAGGGGGCTTGACGATGGCTCTGGCAGCCCAGGCTCCGGGGCTAAGCCAGACGCATGCTCGAGGCAGGTCAGCAAAGGGTCCCGGGTTTGCTGCCGAGGGCTCTGATCCCTCCAAGGCTCCTGTGGAGACACCTTCCTCCTCCGCAGCTTGGCGGGCTGGGGGCCGGGACCGGACTGCCAGCCCCAGAGCCGCCAGGCGCCCTCCCGCTGGGCTGCGTCACTGGCCCAGCCCAGTGGCTAACGGGTTTGACTCAGCCGCGGCTGGTGCTGTCCAGAATCGTCGCTTCCCCAGCTTAGGACTTGGCTTCGGCAGGGTGGAGGCCAAGGCGCGTTCCCTGCTATTTGCCCGTGCGGGTGACTGGGGAGACGGAGTCAGCCACCCGTTGCTGAGGCATGCGATGGGCCGCAGAGTCAATCAGCCCATCCAGTCTGACCCTCCTGTATAACACGGGCTGGAGAACTTCACCCTGTGACCCCAGTCAAGTGCCCGGGAGCTAGTGTGTGACCAAAGCACCTCCCAGAAAGGCCCCCACCCCACACCGCCCTAGGGCGGGCTAGGCCTCGCTGCCCCGCGTGCTTCGCTCATGCGCTGCGACACGGTCCTTGAACACAAATCAGAACCATCCGCTGGGAACTGCACCTGGATTGTACACGCCCGATGCTACCAGCTAGAACCGCTCTGTATTACCCAGAGAGCTGCGGCGCCTTTCCGACAGCCCCTGTCCACCTCTCAGCCAACGAGCAGGCTGGAGCTTACACCAAAGACCCTCTAGCTTTTAAGATACCTGTGGGGGGCTTTTCACACCCCAGCTTTTCTTGGAGGGGGGGAAAGGACTGGAAATCTCAGTGACACCCACCCACCCAGAGCGTCGCCAGTTAAAGAGAGACACAGAAGAGCAGCACCATTCTGAGTTAATTTAATTATTTAGAGAAAACTGCAAGGTCTGAATTCAAGGATTCTTGTAGGGTGAAGCAAACAGTTTTGGTCTTTGAAGCAGAGAGGTGGTTGAGGAATTCCCCTCCCGCACGCCCCAAAAAAAAGTTTAAATGAAAATGAAAAACTTTTGTTTTGTTATAGGCAGTGGAAGTTTCCTGTGAAAATGTTCAGGTTTTCATTTAAAAAACATCAACATATCTTTGTTTTGAAATGCCGAAAACCCTTTGTATGTCGTGGCCAAAAACTGGAATGTGTTTGGCTCTTCAACAAAAGTCGGAATGTTTTTGTCACATGAAACCTTTTCCCAGAAAATTTCATTTACCCCAAACCCAGCTGTTTGACAGCATAGCAGGCGCTTTACCCCAGGGACACCTGAGCCGTACGCCGCTTTGCAAAGAGTTAATATACACGACTTACCAAACGGTGTTCCGGCGCATTCGAGATGAACTAGATTGCATAGCTCGGGTGGGCAGGATTCGCATTTTAATCAGTAACTGTTGGGAACCGTCGATTTCTCCGCACACACCCAAACCGAGGAAGGGTTATTGCCAGCGATAACAATCAACATTTACAGAGAGGCAACGTAAGAAAAAGGCTGCTTGACGATAACAGTTTGATTTAAGGAGTTACTTTGTATGCTTCTACCCAGGACACTGACACCGATTTGTGATTTAACAGAGATAAAACTTTAACTTTTTGAACCTTGAAGGCGACTGTCATTAAATCATTATTGTCTGATTCCTCCCCCCCCCCCAATAATTTCTTGCAACTATGCAAATTGAAATAGACTAAACATTGGAAAAAAATGCCTACCAATGAACATTGCTCTGATCTGTCGCAATTATACGGAACTCAAAATTGAATTCTGCTGCGGCCAAGCAGAGCGCTTTCGTCACTAGAAACACGTACAAGTCAGCCCAGCCTTTGGCAGGAGTTAAAGGGACTTTGAAATCAATCCAGGCTTGGCAAACCAGTCCCTCACCTTCAAAAAGCCAATCAGCCCCCTCTTCCCCCCCCCCCCCCCCCCGCCTGTCCAAGGTGGTTTTAAAAAAAAATTTACTTTTGGCATCTGTTTATTTGTCTCCGGTTCCTGAGCCTTTGAGAGTCCCAGTTCCAGGCTTTCATCGGCACTCAGGCGGGCGAGAAACACCCTTGGACAGCTGGCTCCTAACAGAAGGGCATCATCTCCGCTCTGGTGCAGCCCCGGGGGCAGCTGGGCCGATGTCGCGCCGGGGCAGGAGGGCAGCTCCGGGGTTCTCCTGGGGACCTAGCGCGGCCGCCAGGGCAGGGTGTCTGGTGCCCTCGGGGGAACCAGGGCCTTCAGCCGCCTCGGGGCCAGCGGAGAACTGGTCACTGTTCAGCCACTCAAGCGGTTTAGCTGAGAGAGGGAGAGGAGGTGGGTCTGTGGGTGGCAGAGGGATCAGAGTCTGGCTGCCCCACATGGGGCTTCTCTGGGGAAATGCCCCAGCCCCGGCATGGTTGTTCTTTTGGCTTCGCTCCACACATTGTCTTGAAGCCGAGCCGCTCGCTGCCTCGTTCCAGGCAATTAGCGGTTAGGAGCCAGGGAAGCTGTGAAGGGATGTGGGGCAAAACCCACCATTTCCTTGGCTCCCAGGCCCAGGACAACTCTCCCCGTCCTGGCAGAGTTGGAAAGCACTGACTGAGCGGGGAGCTGCCTCTCGTGCAGGATCAGGCTCCCCGAGGTGCTGCCCAGATAGTCCCTGCCTCACAGAGCTCACAGCCTACTAGGCAAAGGGCAGGAGGGGAAACTGAGGCACCAAGGGATGTGACTGGCCTCACACTACCCAGGAGGCCAGTGGCAGAGCTGGGACTGGAACCCAGATCGCCATAGTCGCAGCCCAGCACATCGCAGCTCAGCAATCATCACGTCCTTTCCTAAGTCGCTGTCCCCATCGGCTTGATGGGGAAATCGAGGCACTGGGCCTTGTGCCCAAGGTCCCACTGAGTCAGTGGCAGAGACAGGAAGAGAACCCAGGCGTCCTAGCGGCCAACCCAGCGCTTCAACCAGTGGCTCACAGCTGCATCCTACTGTCCCACAAGCCAGTTCTCCCGAGCAGCCTCCCCCCTCTGAGCGCTACTGACCTTGGCTGGCTGACTACGCCCACAGCCGGCTGGTTTGTCACTCCTTTGTGTAGTCACTTGCCCTAATCGTAACTCTTATTGCTGCTATACCAGGGACGGGGTTTTACGAGCCAAGCCTTAACGCACACAGGGAGTTTCACGAGCACACAGGCGGTTTCACAAGCACACACGCCCGGCCTTGGCCAGCCAACCCAGGTCACCGCCGCTGGGTGGAGAAAATCCAGTGCAAGCTGAACCGGGCTGGCATGGGCCTGCAGCGTCACAGCGCTGAGCAGAGGGCGCCCGGTTTCCCAGCCGGCTCTACTCCGGCCGGGGCGGACAACGGGAGGTTAGCGCCCGGGCCCGGGCCCACTGGGGTCAGCGGAGGGGCTCCAATGACAGGAAGAGCCAGTCACTGGAACGGCCCAACCAGCGACAGCGCCAATGTCTGCCGCCATCTTGCAGGCCGGCCGCCTCCCCGGGAGGGGTGTAGCGCTGCTCCGGGGCCATTCGGAGAGATGGACGATCCCATCCTTCCCCCTCGAGGCCGGGCCATTGCCATCTCAGGAACCACCCCCGGGCCTGGGCTAGGCACAACCCTCAGCCCCCTGGCTGGGGAGCGTCTGGCGATCCAAATCTCTCCGTGCGCCTCTCCGGTGACGACAGGAGCCCCACGCAGGTTTCCCCCCAGCGACTGCACTCCGAGAGGCCAATCGCCCAACGCTTCCCCCCACACTTTAATGAAGCTGTGATGTAATCTCCTTCCCCACAAGCAGAACCGAATGCTCCACGAACTGTAACCTGGCCACAGCCACAGCCCGGTCGGGGACCCAGGCGTCCTGATGAGGCTAAAATCCCTTCAGCCGAGGGGCGTAAAGGCCAGATGCTGAACTCAGAGCTGCACCAATTCACACCCCCAAGGATGCGGCCCGAATCGCTGCCAGATGGCCCGCAGGCATCCTGGTGGTCCCCTCGTTACCGAGCTGTCAAGATCTTTTAGGTGGGGAATCATTAAATGTGCGGGAATCCCCTCCAGTGACAGTGTCGCGAAGGGGGCGTGGGCGCCCCAGCCTAGTGGTCAGAGCAGGAGGGAGAGGCCAGGAACAGAGCCAAGCGCCAGGCACGGTGGCGGGGCTGGGAACACGGCAGGCACAGGAGTCGGTGCGGAGCTGCGGGCGGGCGAGTGCTACCCCTAGGCATAGCAGTGGGTCTCCCGAAGCATCCCAGAGGCGGGGGGCTGGCTGAACAGGCTGGTCAGCTGCCGGACCCAGGCCCTGGTTCCTGATACACTGCGACAAGCACCCTCTCCCCCACCCCCCCCCCCCCCCCCCCCCCCCCCCCCGAGCATGCACCCCGCAACGAGAGTTGCCAACTTTCTAGTTGCAGAAAACCCAACACCCTTGCCCCACCCCCTTTCCAAGGCCCCGCCCCTGCTCATTCCATCCCCCTCCCTCCATCGCTTGCTCTCCCCCACCCTCGCTTATTTTCACTGGGCTGGGGAAGGGAGTTGGGTGGTGAGGGGGAGAGGCGATGTGAGCTCCTGCTGGGGGTACGGGCTCTGGGGTGGGGCCAGAGTTGAGGGGTTCAGAGTGAAGGAGAGGGAGTTGGGCTGGGGAAGGGGGTTGGGGTGCGGGAGGGGGTACGGGTTCTGAGTTGGGGATGCTGGCTCTGGGGTGGGTTCAGGGTGCAGGAGGGGGATCTGTGATGGGGCAGGAGGTTGGGATGCAGGGAAGGGGAGGGCTCCAGCTGGGGGTGCAGGAGGGGGTTCTGGGCTTGGGCAGGGGGTTGGGGTGCAGGGGGGGGGTGAGGGCTCCGGCTGGGGTTGCGGGTTCTGGGGTGGGGCCAGGGTTTGGGATGCAGGCTCTGGGCGGCGCTTACCTCAGGCGGCTCCCGGGAAACTGTCAGCATCTCTCTCCAGCGCCTGTGCTGAGGTGCGAACACGTGGCTCTCACACCACCCCCTCAGCTCCCATTGGCCGCGGTTCCTGGCCAATGGGAGCAGCTGAGCTGGCGGTGGGGGCGGGGGCAGCGCACAGAGCCCCCATGGCCATCCCTCCGCCTAGGAGCCGGAGGGAGATGCCAGCAGCTTCCCAGGACTCGCGTGGAGCCAAGTAGGGAGCCTGCCTGCGGCACCGACCGGACTTTAATGGCCTGGTCGGTGGCACTGCCAGGTCCCTTTTTGACTGGGTCGAAATCCGGACCCCTGACAACCCTATGCATGACAGAACCATCCATGACAGGCCGCCCCCCTCCCGTCGCCTGGAGCTATGCCCAGGAAACTCTCCCCCGCCAGCCACCAGCCAAGCTGCAGGACGCTTGTTATAAAAAACACTCATTTATTCTCCGGACGTTGCGTCAGTTCTCAGTGGAGGGACGGGAGGAAGGGAGAGCAAAGAAAACCCACCCACTCCACTGGGAGGCTTCAGTTTTCATTGGGTTAAGGCCCCACCGGGCAGGGGGAAGGGGCAGAATCAGTGTCTGGAGGGGACAGGAGCAGGGACCCACACGCTTCCCGGTACGGGCCTGCGTACGAAGGCCGAATGGCACAGGGAACAGAGCGAGCCAGGTGATGCACCGTGCAGCACGTCACAGCTACAACACGCAGCACAGGCTGCTCCAGCCCAGGACACGGCTGATGGAAACAACTTTCTCCAACCGCTGGTGAGGAACTACCGATTGCCCAGCTGCAGCCCTGGCTGCGGCACCAGTGAGAGCTGAAAGGCTTGGCTGGAGCAGGAAGGAGCCGGAAGCCCACGACTAAATGCTTTGCTGACCTGAAGCCACACAGACGCACCTCAGAGCTAGCAAACCCTCGCCCCCAACAGCCCTTTGCACCCCCAGGTTTGTGAGCTGGTGGCTTCGCCCCCCACGTCTGGGTTGCAGAGTCCAGAGCGATTCCACAAACGCCCCCCGGGGAGGGGTGGCAAGAACATTCTGCCCCAATCAGGGAGGGGAGATGGTCTCAACAGAACATGTGCTGAAAATAGAACCAGATCTTCAGTTTCCTGCCACTTCTGGTTTTTGTTGGAGGTTTTTTATTGCAGGCTGGGGAGGGCCGGGGAGGGGATGGACTGTTCTCTCCGCAGCAGATTTAACCTGTGCAGTTCCTGACTCCAGCTCAGCGCTCTGCGTGAAATTGAACAATTGACGTGCCAGGTTCAGAACGGGGGGTGCATTTGAATGCAAGGTGGAACTGGGGAGTGGAACGGTTGAGGAGCTGGTTTGAAACATAAAACAAAGAGGCCAGTGAGCTTGGAAACTTTGGGCTTGTTATCTCCTAAAACACAATTAACTGGCAAAGTCTGAGCAGCAGTTTGTCACAGCCAGGGGGATGCAGCGGACCGGTTTGGAGAGGTGCACAGCTCTGTGGCCGCACCCTGGTAGCTTTCTTGATTGAGCAACAGAAATTGCCGGTGGGTCGAGTTTAACCGCAATTCAGATCTCGGGTTTGCCCTCTGCTTGGGCAGATCGGGGGAGGGTCGTATGTTGGGCCTCTGCCAGCCCCCCGTGCCCGTCTGGCCGTGCCAAATCCTACATGAACCAAGCCCCAGGCCTGAATTCAAAGGGCCCCAGTCAGTTAGTAACTATCAGCCGTGTCCTGCAAGGGGCTTGGGAGTGTGCCTGAGGCTGGATTTTCAGGGACAGGGCAGCACTTTGGAAATCAGCCCTTGGTGCCATAGGACTGTGCCCCTGGGAGGAGTGGGGGTCGGCGTCGGGGGGTGATTAGTACAGTCAGGACACAGCTGAGCCAGAGGTGAAGAGAGGCCCCCGTTTGCTCCCTCCCTGGCCAGCAGAGATGCAGTTTTACACCCTGAGTCTCGAGCGCTGATTCAGCACAGGACGGTGTGCCCCGAAGCCAGCTGGGTATGGCCCGTCTCCCGGTGCTTCTCAGCATGGGGTCCTGCCACCGAATGGATGGGTGAGGCAGCGTCCAAGCCCCCAGGCAGATTTCTGTCCTGGAGCACAGGTCCACGCGCGTCACTGGAATATCTGCACAGACAGGCGCTGGGAGGGGGGGGGGGGGGGCCCGCCACACACACACGCCCTCCTGAGGTTTCCTACAACTGCCCCAGACTACCCAGGGGGCTGACGCTCCGATCCTTCAAGCTGGTTCATCTCCCCCTTCACCCCCTGCCAGCTTAGTCCATAGGGCAAACAGACTCACAAGGAGCAGGGGCGGGTGGGGAGCAGACGCCGCTTCTCTCTGCTCTCAGCCCTGCCGGTCAATATATCCACCAACCAGACCGTTAGCAGCGAGGGACTGGGCTGGAGCGGAGGAGGCCAGAGATCCCCTGCGGGCCCAGCTGAGAACACCAGACTCATCCCCCTCGTACTGTCTGCTTCTGCCTCATAGCCCCAGAGCCAGATTCACCCGGGGCTCGCTAGGCACGACCCCATTGATTTTACGGGGCCACAGCTGGTTACGCCGGGGCAGATCTGGCCCCCGAGCTCTGGAGTGGGGATGTGCATGACACCCGTCTCCTGCTCTTAGGGCCGCCGGTGAAACAGGGGCTGGGCCTGGGACGTGAACCAAGCTCCTCACGCCAGACACCCTACCCATTTCCTGCTGCATTTGGACCTTCGGCCCCAGAGACGCAGCGTCCGGGCATCGGCCAAGCCAGTGACATCCTGCCCCAGGATTCGGGCACCCAGGTGGCAATGTGCCTGTTAGTCAAGGAGGCAGAAATTCCCCCCTCCACCCCAGAGAGATGCCGGTCTGGCGGCCTTCTGGCAGTTGCTTTCTCAGAGATAGCCACCCCAAGGGGATCCCTGCAGCAGCTCGAAATGCTTATCGCCGCCACGGGGAAGGGAGGAGCTGTGGGAAAAGCTTCTGATATCCCAAGAATGGCAAATGGGCCAAACCAGTTGGGACAGGACCAGAAGCCAGTGAGCCGTTCAGCATCTCTGTGCACCTTATGCATGCTAGCCAACAGAGTGTCAACCGTAATTCCTGCTGAGGCTCGTTCCTGGAAGTCCCGCCCCCTGGAGCCGGGACTTCCTGGAATAGGCCTCAAGAGCAAGAAAGAGGTGACTGGTCTGGAGCATTCGGGGCACAGCAGCGAAGACCTAGATGGGTGGCATCACCCGCCGATGCCCTAGCACCTTCGACCTCGCATTACATCCCTCCCCGGTGCCCCCTCCCCTCAGATTCCAGGGTCCGCTCAGATGCTCTGATAGACCTGCAGCTTCTTCCCGCAGTGCAGGTCCGGCTCGTGAATGGCCCGCCACATCACCAGCATCTCGTAGGGCACGAAGCGGTGCACCAGCAGCAACTCCTTGTAGTAGCAGGGATCAAAAGACTCCAGCTTGGAGGAGGGCACCCTGACGCCCACGGTCCGGATGCCCACGTGGGAGGCCGGGGCCAGCCCAGCTTTCTGCAGGCACATGCCCAGGTAGACGTCGTCTATGGGGAAGAGCTCGATGCCCAGCGACTCCTTGTAGATGGTGCGGGCAGTGAAGCCGGACATGAGCACCCCACCGCCCGCGCAGTAGGACGGGTAGGAGTTGGTGGCGGTGACCTGCTCGGGCACGTAATACTTGCTCCACTTCTCGCGGATGGGGCCCACGTGGGCGATGAGCTGCCCCACGTAGAGGTGCCCGTCGCCGTCGTTGGCGCCCTGCATGCCCAGCAGGTACTGCACCACGTTGTCCGTGTTGGTGAAGACGTCGTCGTCCCCGTTGAAGAGGAAGCGGGCGCCGGGGCAGCGGGCCTCCAGCCAGCTGTGGAACAGCACCTGCTTGAGGGTCAGGTTGAAGAAGCTATCAAGGAACGCCCACTGCAGCACGTCCCCATGCTCCGCCGCCTCCAGCCGCAGCAGCCGGTTCAGCTTCCAGGCCTCCCGCACATCCCCCGCCTCCCCGGAGAGGAAGAGCCTGCGGATGTGGACCCCTTGGTACGTCCTCTCCTCCCCCCAGGTCTTGCGGATGATCTCCCGCCGCTCGTAATTCCCGGGCGACGACTTGATGGCCAGGAGGAGGAAGACCCCCGGGGAGCCCTCGGCCCCCCCACACTTGTTGGGGGCGTCCAGCAACTGGGGGAATTCCTTGCAGTGCTTGTAGCGCAGGAAGTCCTGGATGTGGCCGGGCAGGTCGGCGAAGCCAGAGATGTTGGCCACCAAGGAGTTCTCCTTGCACTCGGGGACGTGACGCGGGGTTGTGGGGACGCCGGGCGTTGGGGCGGGGGGGCTGGTACTGCTGACTCTCGTGGCAGCCTTCCTCACGTGCTCGCCCTCGTTGGTCGCGAAGAGGAAGAGGAGGCCGCCGATCCCCACCATGGTCAGGATGAGGACCTCAGGTTTGCAGCCCCGGCGGGACAGCATCTTCCTCTGCAAGAGAGACAGAGATGGGAGCTGAGAACCAACACACGGCTGCACCTCCAACCATTCGCCCCATCCCTGCCCTGCTGGGGGGCGCAAGCACTTCCTGCTGCCCGAGCCGGCTGGCCTGCATCCCCTGGGCTCCTCTCTCCACTCCTCTCCCCTCGGTTAGAGCCCTGGCCCCAAAGCTCGACTCCAAAAGCCATTTTTAGGCACCTGATTTGAAGCGGCCGGATTTTCAGAGGTGCCAAGCGACCACCGTCATTGATGGAAAGCCTGGCTGCTAAAGCCAGCCTGGCATCCCCTGCAGCCTGGCATCCCCACCCGCTTCCCAGCAACAGCCCCTGGCTGTTTACTCGAGGGGTGGATGGGCAGGTTGAAAAAAGGCGACTGCACGAACACCAGTTTGGGGCATTTCTCCATTCCCATCCCCCCCGCCGATCAGCTTAGGAGAGTAGCTCACAATAAGTGCCGGGAATTAGACGTCGCTCCTTTGCTGCTGGGATTTGGAAATCAGATTCCCAACACACCTGGGGGAAAATGTACTGCACACCCTGGATGTCATGACCAGGGCACCATGCAGAACGTCACGGCAACGCCGGGGGCAGAAGGCAGCTCCTCCTCCCACCTAAACTAAGGGAGAAGCTCCATGAAGCAGTATAGGCCCTATGACACACACACTTTAGACTCCACCCTCCATTCATACTGTAAGCACAGACACACACCCGTCAGGGACTGGACATCACAGGGGATGCAAGGTGTCCCCGCCAGCCTGGTTACTGCTCGGCCTTGGCATGGGAACCTGGCATTCTAGAGCCCTAGAATCCTTTGCTTCCTAGACCGGACGGGGCTGTGGGAGCAGCTTGCCCCTCAGCACCCAACAGCCACTTAGGGTCAGCCAGGAAGGCCAATGAGCTCAACGGAGAGACTTGCTTCGGATCAGGCCCCCTTGCGTCTCCCCCAGTGCAATCCCCCCGCTCCAGCTCCACGGCCTATGGGCACACACAGACACTAGCACGCTAGCCGCAGGCCACCTTCTGTGCAGAAGCAAGGTGCCCCACAAGGACAGCGAGCTACCTGGTGGGTTGAGGCAGGCTCAGCTTCACTTAGCTCAGGTCCAGAGGAGGCCTGTCTGGGGCTCCAGTCACTAGCCCCAAAGCCAGGAAAAGCCAGCAATTCGTTCCCTCTCCCATCCCTGCGGCTGAGAAGACCGGTGACGCTGCTGCTTCTCCCACAGGGACGCCACCCGTCGCAGTCACCGACCCTCGCCAGCGTAGGAGGATTCGGGAGTCTACACAGAGCAAAACTGGCTTTACCCGCCCGTTTCTGACTGAAAATGGGGAGGAGGAAGCAGGATCAAAGAGTCTTTCTCCTGCACCCAACAGAGGCCCGGTACTGCTTCGAGGGATGACCAGGACATTGAGGGGAGAGCTCTCCAGGGATTTAAAAACTGATCAGCGGCAGCAGTGACCGTCCAGGCTCTTCTCGGTTTTGTTCAAGGTTTAAAAGGCTGCAGCAAATGCCAACCGCAGCCAATGCCTTTCGGGAGGGTGCTTTGGTCAAAGCAGCTCCTGGTGTGTCCCTCATCAGCCTGGGCCAGAGCCCGGCTTGCGTTGCATTGAAAGGAGATTTTAAATTAGCACCATCGGCCGCCTTCCTAGTGTGTGGTTTCACACTTTGTGCTCTGCTACACACACATACACACACACAGTTGTACATGTAGACCTTTTCCTTTCTGAATCAGCGTCTTTCTTCTTCCACCATCAGACACCCGATCACAGCAGCCATGCTCACCACGCCCTAATGGTCTCACACGGGAGAAGGGGGGGGAGCTGCAGAGCACCATTTAAAGTGGGGTGTAGATTGCCCCATCCCCACCTCCCCCCCCAGCAGCCTCATCCCCCATGGCCCAGTAACCCCTGCAACCAACCCCCTCCTGGAGTCTCAGTCCTCGAGGGAGCCCCTCTGCTGTCCCTCCCTGACCCTTCCTCACCTTACCCCTTGGGTGACAGGTCCGCCCACTTCCCAGCTGGCCCTGGAACGGAGAGGAGCTGCCCCGGTTTTGGCAGGTGAGGACCCGGCCTCCTGCGCTGGCAGAGCAGGATCTGGGTGCCAGTCCCGGCACGCCCCCGGCCGCGATGTGTGCAGCTCCTACTCGGCCGATCTCTGTGCTCACAGCTGCACGGGCACCCGGCAAAAAAAACCGCCAGCAAATGACATCTCGAGGCTGGCCAGAGAGTACAAAAACCAGGCGGGCCAGTCCAAAACCGGCCCCGTCAGTCCAAAACCGGCCGGGTGGCTACCTGACCTCATGGACATGCTAAACACTGGTCAGGCCACGGGCTGGGTGCCTCCCCCCCGCCCCAGCTCCACGGCCTATGGGCACACACAGACACTAGCACGCTAGCCTCAGGCCACCTTCTGTGCACCCTCCCAAAGCCTACTGACAAAGAAGGCGGCCCTACAATTAAGAGGCTGAACTAGGAGCCGGAGGTTTCATTCAGTGGGTAGGTCACTGCAGTGCTCCGGGGTGTTGCCATCACTACAGAAAGGTGTTGTTTTTTTTTAACCAAGGGATAAATTGACTCACTCAGCCACATCGCTGCAAAACCACAGTGGAAACAGGGCGTTCGGCGTCACTGCAAGGACGAAGGGAGCCGGCCTCATGCTCTCAAGCCGCACGCACCACATGCACCCTGTCTCCAGCAGCATTTCACAGGGACAGAACTACCCCTGCTTGCTCTCTCGCCGGGCACTTTGGGGTCAGCGAAGACAAAGCCTGCGCCTTAGTTCCCCACGGGTAAAACGGGGTAATCGTCCTTCCTTGGTCTGCCTGGTCTCCTTGGACTGCAGGCTCTGCCTCTGGCCCCCCTACCGGGGTGGCAGCATGCACTTAATTAATGAGCAGTCCTTCGCCGAGCCCCAGATAGAGCTCTGGCACGCACACGCCACCTCATAGAAACACCAGAGACAGCGTTGTCTAGTGGGGGAAGCAGCAGGCTGGGAGCCTGGCGTTCTAATCCCGTTTCACCGTGCAGCCTCAGCAAAACAAAAAAAACCCACTCGCTCTGGGCCTCAGCTGGCTTGGTAACCCACCCCGACTTCCCGGGAGTTTGCAAGGATTAGTCCATGTTTGCAGAGCTTGCCGACACCCAGCAATGTCGCCCTGAATAGCAGATTGTGGACATTGGCAGAGCGTCTAAAGAAAACCAGAAATCAGATCTGCAGGAAGCTGCATTGCTAACGTATTTGCCATCAGTGGATCCCAATGCATGGTACAGACTTAGCAAATTAACCCTTGCAATGCCACCCACCAGGCGGGGGCCACTTTTAGCCCCATGCTACAGCCAGGGGAAAAGATTTGCCCAAAGGTCACAGTCAGTAGAAGGAACAGAACCCAGGAGTCCTGACCACTGGCCTCCCACCAGACTTCACACTTCCTCCCAGCGCCAGGAACAGTACCCAGAAGTAGAACCAAGTGAATTGATTTGTCAATGGGGGAAGGGGGGGGAACAAACTGAAAAAGAAAAAAAAAAGAAAAAAAATTGTTTCAGTTTGAACCCAATCTGAATGTGTCCAGTTTTTTCTCACCAAATATTTGTTTGTTTTAAGTCAAATGAAACATTTTGTTTGTTACAAAATAATTTGGGGGGGGGGG
>NW_020664545.1:3419548-3488355 GCF_002925995.2 Terrapene triunguis
CAATTTGCTACGGTTCTAAATGACACACCATCGCCAAACAAAAACTTGAAAGGTTTCATTTCAAAATGGATGAAACAGTTTTGACGTCTTTAGGAAAATATGGAATTTTTTTCAGCTGAAACTATTCACTGAATTCGACCCAAATTTGCAAATAGTTTTAGTGCCCTGGGGGGGGGGGAGAATGCATTTTTGGTGAATTTATTGTTCATTGAAAAAGTTTCCCCCAGCTCGCCCCAGAAGTTCCAAATCGTCTAGGGAAATGGTAAAAATATTTGGGGGTTTCCTCCCCATATCCCTCAACATTTTCTCTTTCCTCTTCTCTTCCCCCAACAAAAATCTTGAAATAAAAATAATCAGTTTTCAAAAAAGATGATTTTGTATTTTCTTGGGCTTTTAAAAAAAAACAAAAACAAAACACTAAAAGAAAATCCCCAAATTAAAACATTTTTAGCAACAATTTTCATCTTTTCAACGCACAAAAGAAAAAGGGAAATCTCCTCCCCCCCACCAAGGTGTTTTTCTGTCTCCTGGCCCAGCTGCTCCCCGGCACACAGACTGCCGCTCGGTCCCAGCTCCCGGGCCTCTGCCTGCTTCTCACAAACCTCCCAGCATGGCCAGGGGGCTAACCTGGGCCAGGCGTTACGCAGACACAGGCGCCACCTGCCCAGGTTGCCCTCATGGGGAAGCCGAGCTGATCCTGGCATCCTCGGGTGGCTCTCCCAAGCGTTGGCAGCCCCCGCGGCTTCCTGGCAGTGCTGGGTCTTGTCCCCTCTCCCCCTGAGCAGGTCCCCTCGGGGCGGGTTTGTGGGCAGTCTGGTCCTCTGACCACGCTACTCTGCCATTGTTAGCAGTCTATCCAGGCATTCCCTGGATGTACCCACGGGGCAAAAGGCCCAGTGCTTCTCAATGTCCCACCTCTAATAGCAGGTGGGTTAGAGCCACCCCCCCGGGCTCTCTGTGGTTTGCATTGGCATCACCTTACCCTGGCGTTCCACACTAGATCACTTTCCCGGCACGCTGCCACATGCGTCACCCCCGTTCGGCCCAGCCCCCCCTTCTGCCTGTCAGAGGATTTTGTGGGTAGTTCTGATCAGGAAAAGGGGGGATTCTCTGGCGTCATCCTGAAAGCAGCAGAACGACTCAGAAACATGGACGCCGTCTCATTTGGGGGTCTGCATTCATCCCTGCGGCTGCCACTGGCCGCTTTCTGGGAGCCTAGGTCTGGGTCCCTCAAACCTCCCATTCCTGCCCCCTCTGCTGGACGACAGCCCCTGGGATTGGGATTGGCGGCGTTCGGTTTTTCGCAGGCCGACTGAGAAGAGCAATGTTCATTTTTAAGCCTTTTATTTTTTTTAAAAATCATCAATTTTCAGATTTGTGAGAATCTCCCGGGGGCTCGGACAATTATCTAATGTTGAGATTCAAAAAGTTCCAGCTTCGTAGCCATTAACACACAAATTGTCAACGTCACGTGTCAAGCTAGCCAAAGGGAACCGCCTTTAAGCCCACCCAACCTTCTCCAGCAGCTCTTCTCTTGCTTTGCTGCTCCGTGAACTTCAATCAGCAGCTGCGGAAATATTTCACTGGATTGTGTGAAAAATCGACATTTCCTGATCCCCATGGAAGGACTGGCCTCAGGAAGGCACCCCTGTGTCTCTAACACACAAAACGTTTCTAGCCAACACAGTTCCCATAGAAGCTCCAAACACAACCTGTGGAGCAAGGCCTGCAGAGAGTCAGACAATCGCTCTGGGAGCGGGAGCTGCCCTGAGCGTCACTGACATAGTGACAGCTGCCTGAATCTGCCGAGAGCCGGAGACAATTGCTCCAAAGGGGGGGGGGGGGGGGAGCTGCCCCATACATCTCGAGCTATTAACTCCAAAACCAACTGCTCAGAGTATTCTCCCCCCACACACACATACACACTAGGCTAATCCTGGGAGAAGGGCATTGACCCCCCCCTCATCACTGTCACTCGAAGTGGGGAGCAGGGCCGTGGCACAGGGAGAGAGGCCGATAGTACAGGAGCAGAGCTGCGGGGGAGCCCTCGGGCTGCAGCATGCCTAGGGGCTTGCCTTGGCCTCGCCACGCCCCGACCCGCTCACCGTAATAAACCACATTCCTCACCGGGCGGTAGAGACGCATGCCAGCTCAGAGGGTGCCAACTCTGACGGGCTGAGTCACCCAGCCGCCGAGAGCAGCATCTCAACGCGGGAGAGACGGTGCCGGCTGCTTCAGTCAAAGAGCCGCACTTTGGGGGCGTGCCGAGCAGTGGAAAGGGGCCACCTCCCCCCCGTAGCTATGGTGATGCCAGCCTGGCAAATCCCCCTGCGCCGCTCCAGTCTCCGCGACTCGCTGGAGCTCTGCTAGGTGTATTTATTCTCCAGGGGCACACCGCACACCTGTCCAATTAGCCGAGCCCCAAGCCAGAGCTGCAAGCCAGCATCTCCCAGGATGTTTGCTTAACACCAGTTAAACTTTGCTTCAGCAAGCTGGCCCCGTGACAGGCAGAGCCGGGCTGTTACTTCAAATGGGACCTTCCTGAGGTCAAGGAGTGCCAAGTACCTCTTGCAAGGTGTCACGTGTCCCTTGCCAGCTGCCACGTGCCCCCACAGGAGCCCACGTCCCTGGCAGAACTTCAGCCCTTGTGCAGGACTGGGCCCTGAGCAGCTTGCGCCGCCCCTGGGCTGGGCTGCAGGGACCGCCGTGGGCCTCAGACCCGTTTGCACCAGCCTAGCTGGTCCCAGCTCACGGCTAGCAACCCCCCCCCCCCCACCCCCCCACCCCCCCCCGCACGAACCACAAAGCCTCCCCCCGCAGTTCCTGGGCCAGCTCACGCCGGAAGCCCAGGGAGGGGCCTGTCCCCTGTCCTGGTCGGGGATGGCTCAGCCTCAGGGATGCCCTGGGCAGATGGAGGCCAGCGGCGAGGCAGCGAAGCCTGGCGTGAGGGGTCAGGGAGCAGAAGTGGCAAGATCGAGGGAGATTTGAAGAGGGTGAAAGCAAGGAAACGCCCGTCACCAAAATCCCTCTTCGCCCAGGGCTGGGCCCCTTTGCAACCCAGCGCCTTGGCACGCCTGCGCTCCCCCCCTCAGCGGCCACCGCCGCCCACCGGAGCAGCCAGATGCAGAGCAGAGGAATGTGCTCGTTTGATGGTTAGAGCCGTACCGGGCAGAGGTCTTGCCCGGCACGCGATGCAGCCACCTCTTGGGTGGGTCACAGCGCCGCTGCTCCCGAGCGAAACAGAGCCCCGCATCCAACCCAGACCGCTGGGGCGTGGAACGGAAGAGCCGAGCGGGCCTCAGCCAGGGGCCAGCCCTGCTCTTTGCAGAAAGGGGCTGTGGGGGAAATTAATCCCGGGTTTTAAATGTCAGCCAACATCCTGCTTACACCAGGACACTGCCGAAGGGAGACAGCACCTTCCGGCGAGAGCTCCTGTCCCCACACTTACCCCGCCCCGCCCTGCTTAGCGTCGGGGAGCGGCCGGTTCAGCAGATAACCCTCTGCTGACTCCAGGGCCTCATGGGGCATAGGAATTCCCCCTCCCTCCAACCCAAGCCCGGAAGCCACTGCCCCCCTGCAAGACGGCACTGGACGGAGAGAGCCCCACCCCGAACCCAACTATTTAGCTTAGCCCTTAGCTCCCTGGAACACAGAATCTGCCCTGCACCCCCTGGCACCCAAAGGGCAGGAATCGCCCCACGATGCCCCCACCCCTTCCCACAGCCTGGCTGTCAGGTCACCGTCCCAGCAGGCGGTTTTGCAGCCACCGAATAGGAGCCGGTGCCATGCCAGCCTGTTGACACCAGGCCCAGCCCCCGGGTCCCAGGATGTGGGCCAGGCATCGGGGACAGCTGGGAGTCTGCCAGCCTCTTGCTTATCCCCATCACTGGTGCGGCTAATTCGTAGGCCACACCTGCCTGGGTGAGCCGGGCGTCCAACAGGCCTAGGTCTGCCTAGGAGTCGCTCCTGCTTCCCCGGCCGAGCCCCCAGAACCAAGTCAGGATCCACCCCAGGGGACAGGACAGCTGGGTTCTGCCCCACTGGATCCCTTAAAGCCCTTAGCTCTTTAACCCTTTAATACCCAGCCTTGGGGTCAATGGGATGTCCTCATCTCCCGTCTCCCAGGCTCTCGCCCCGCTCCTGGGGCCTGTCTACACTACCCCTTTTACCATGCTCTGGAGCAGACCTGAGCAACTTGTCCAAAGCCCACGTCTGCTGCTAGCTCCCGGCCTGGGGCTCAGAGCGCACCTCACCCTCCCGACAGACCGGGGAAGGAGCTCGCTCACTCTACAGCCCGGCGGCTCCTGCGCTGGGGGAAATTGTGCGACGTCGGCGATGGGAAAGACAAAATAAAAAAGATAGAGGAGCAAGAAACACCGCGCGCACAAAAATGTGCACAGAAGAAATTTTTTGCGCACACGGCCTGTCAAAAATTAGAGGGACCATTGGGCATGGGCGAGCTCGGGGACGTTCTTCCGCCTGCCTCTCGCTGGCTTTGTGGAGCTGGGACCTCTCTCCTAACTGGAGGAAGGAGACACCATCTGGGCCCTGGGCCTGGGCCATGATGGCTCTGCATCGAAAACAGCGAGCGTGGGGCCGTTCGTCACAGGGTGAAAATCTGCAGCCTGGAGGAGACTTTCTGTCCCTTCGGCTGGTTTTATTCCAGCCTCCCAGCCAATCATGGTACGCGTTCCACTCAGCAAGGAGGGAAGGCAGGGAACCAGCCATGACTAGACCGGAGGCAGGGGGGAATTAGGTGCTGTATTAGAATAGACTACCTGCCTCTAAGGTACCTGCTCGCCTCGCAATCTGTGATGTCTTTCTCCTCCCAACGCCCCTGTAGTAAGTGAAGGCCCTGATAAAGGCCCAGTATGAGGCTTGAGGCCTGAACTAAAGAAATGGTCAAGACTTTGCTAACATAAAGCAAAGTTAAGCCGTGAGCCAAAGGCAGGCCCTGCTCACAGACGCTGGCAAGGAAAGGGCTGATGCTGCAAAAAGAGACATACCTAAAAGGTACTGGACACCAGATATCAGAACATACACGATACTGGAACATTCGACAGATAACATGGAACAGGCCGACCCATCCCAATGACAGGGGCAAAAGGGTAAAATGATGGATAGAGTTGTTTTGTTCGAACCAACATGTACAAGGTGAGAGGCGGCATCTTACTACGTAGAGGGGTTGTACCTTGCTACGTCAGGAGTGAGGTGTAACTTGTTTGTACCTGTGTATAAAAATGTATCCCTGGGGTGGTGTCTTTGTCCGGCCACGGGGGCAGTGGAAAGTCCCGCCACTGAGCCGGGTCCTTGCCAAGAGGCACTTTCTCGTAGTATGCCCTGAATTAGGCTCAGAAACCTACAGGGAACTGCAATTGTGTCCGAGGTCGCAATAAACCTACTCAATGTGATTTTGCATCTTACTAGACTCTGTGGTTATTGGGGGGTTCTTGTCGGGTTTGCTGGGTCAGCTATCTGCGCAGAGCTGGGGCAGCACAAAGAGGGAACACACTCACGCAGCCGAGTGATATCAACAGGAGAAAGCAGAAGCACCACACCAGTAGCATCTCACAACAGCCCCTTACAGAGGGGGAACCGCAGCACAGGGCGGCTGAGATCACCCAGGCAGCCTGGAGCAGATCAGATCCCCAGCCCACTGCACTAACCACTGCACCATCCTGCCTCCCTTGCAGCCTGGACTCGGCTCCCTCGGACTGGGAGCAGCTGTATGGGGAAGGTGCCTGTGCTGGGGGGGCGGGGGGGGAAGAGACGAGAGCAGCATCCTGCTGTCAGGGCCTGATCATTCAGATCTTCTCTGACAAGGCCTGGCTCCTGCCCCCTAACCCAGCAGATGGGGCCAGGTTTCCAAAACGCCGCGGGACCCACTATCCAGCCCGGGATTTTCAAAGCTCCCATTCGGGCCCCTTAGCAGCCAGACTCTGGCAATCCCCCCTAGCAGACACATTGCTCGGCATGATCTCTGGTGCCATCCCAGGCCAGGTCTCTCCCCCCACCAACACAAGCTCATTCCCAGTAGGAGAGAGAGGATCTCCTCCATCCCCACCGCCACCACGTCCATAGTTCACCTGGAGGGGACCCTGCTACGTCGCAGGCCTCTTTGGGGCCGGCACAGCCCGGGTCCCTTCTGCCCCAAGACGCTCCCCCCATCCCGGCTCCGTTTTAGCCACTCATCAGAAACAGGAGCTGGGTCATTTGTTCCATACCAGGAAGGACCGCCCCTGGCTCAGGCAGGAAAACTCGGTGGCCTGTTACTGCCTGGAGCTTGAAGCCAGGAAAGAGGAGTTTATCTGGAAAGGGAAGAGGGCAGCTGTCTGGAACAATAGCAAGGAAACCCTCCTAGTCTCCCTGCCCCCCCAGTCTTGCCCCGGGGTAGCTACTCGCTGCAGAGTGAGCAGGTGAGCAGCAGGAAGGGCGGGGCTGGCCAGGGGAAATGGGGCATGAATGGCATGGCCAGAGGCACACTGATCCGGCTGGCCCTGTGCTACCAGCATGCCCCTTCCTGTTGGGGGTGGGCGCAGGCTGCGCCACACAGCTCCCCCGCCCAGTGCCCCCTGGATCCATTATGCCCAGAGCTCCCCCACAACAAATGCACAGTGTTGTGCACACCACCACCCCTACCCAGCGCCCCCCCACCAACAGCCCCACCACAGCTGCCCAGCACCCCACACAGAACCCACCCACTCGCTAGTTTCCCAATACACACAGATTTCCTCTCCCTCCCTCCCTGTGCCCTTCCCCACAGCCCCACCACCACAACTACACAATGCCCCACACAGACCCCGCCTGCCCAGTGCCCTGACACACACAGATCTCCCCCACTTCCCAGCACCCCCCCCCAACAGGCCCCCACTGCCTAGCACCCCAAAACACACAAATCTCCCCCACTGCCCAGCGCCCTCCACACCCTCACAGCCCAGTACCCCCCCCCGCACACACACACACCTCCCAGACACTCACCATCACACCCTGCCCCCTTCCCTGGCCGCACTCACCAGCCCTGCTGGGAGGTCTCTGGCTCCTAGGGTGAGAGCGGCGAGGGGAGTCTCCACGCGCTGCGGCCGCCACAAGCGCGAGCTCCGTGGCGGGTGGCTCCCATTGGCCGGGAAAGGCGCCAATGGGAGCTGCTGGAGCCGCGGAGCGGGGCTTGCAGGCACCGGCAGCACGCAGAGCCCCCCACACACACACACCCAGCCAGAGGGACCTGCCAGGGGGCGAGGGGAGTCCCAGCGGTGCTTATCTGGAGCGGCTCCCAGGAAGCATCTGGCAGGCAGGTCCCTCTGGCTCCTAGGGTCGTGGGTCAAGTTGGGTCAAGTGGGGAGGGCGAGGGGCTCTCTGCCCGCTGCCGGCGCCTGCAAGCCCCCCCCCCTGGCAGCACGCAGAGGAGACCTCCTCGCCGCCTCTGTGCCTGGGGCTGCACTGCAGGCTCGTGCCGGCGGGCGGGCGCCGGGAGCTGCGCTGCCCCAGGAAGAAGAGGTGAGCGGCGCCGGCGGCAGCTTGCGGTCCTTCTCCACCAGACGGTCCCCATATCGGGACGATGTAAGGTCGGGACGCGGGACAAGTCCCCTAATATCGGGACGTCTGGTCACCCTAGGATGAGATCCCTCATTTTCCCTCTCGGTTTCCTTTTCTACCTTAGGTATTAACCTTTAAAAATGTAACTTATTTTGTGCAACAAACCTCGATGTCAACTCTGCCCACATATCTACACCAGCAACACCATCACAGGACCTAACCAGATCAGCTACATCATCACCGGTTCATTCACCTGCACATCCACCAATGTTATATATGCCATCATGTGCCAGCAATGCCCCTCTGCTATGTACATCGGCCAAACTGGACAGTCACTACGTAAAAGGATCAATGGACACAAGTCAGATATCAGGAATGGCAATATACAAAAACCTGTAGCAGAACACTTCAACCTCCCTGGCCACACAATAGCAGATGTAAAGGTAGCCATCTTACAGCAAAAAAACTTCAGGACCAGACTCCAAAGAGAAACTGCTGAGCTTCAGTTCATTTGCAAATTTGACACCCTCAGCTCAGGATTAAACAAAGCCTGTGAATGACTAGCTGTGACGAAGTGGGACTGTTCTTAATGTTTTCCTCAGTTTCCCCTATGCAGTTCTTAAGTATCTAGGTGGTGGGATAAGGGTGTATGGTTGCTGCAGAGCAAAGGGCCAGTGTACATAAATGCCCGACACTCTGTCTCCTAGCAACTGATGGCCTGGGCCCCTCCTCTGCAAAGGTGCCAACTGAAGGTGTTGGAGACAAAGGGATCAGGTGACCTCCTGGCCCGGGAAAGAGACAAAGCCCAGAGAAGGAGGGGCTGGACGGGGGTTGGAGTTTGGAGCTGGCTGGGGACTGGAAGGGAGGGCAGACGGGGTCTGCCTCGCTGGGCCCCAGAATGGACACAGCGGAGGGGTCCCGTTCGCTGGACCTACAAGCTCTGTTTTAGACCGTGTTCCTGTCATCTAATAAACCTCTGTTTTACTGGCTGGCTGAGAGTCACGTCTGACTGTGAAGTGGGGGGTGCAGAACCCTCTGGCTTCCCCAGGACCCCGCCTGGGCGGACTCGCTGTGGGAAGCGCACGGAGAGGCATATGCTGAATGCTCCCAGGAGAGACCCAGGAGGTGAAGCCGTGTGAGCGTCTTGCCCTGAAGACAGTCTGCTCCGAGGGAGAGGAGGCTCCCCAAAGTCCTGAGTGGCTTTGTGGGGAGCAGTTCCAGAGCATCGCCCGGGGACTCCGTGACCCTAGCCAACTACAAAAGCAGTTTCTCCTCCCTTGGTGTTCACACCTCAACTGCTAGCAGAGCACCTCACCCTCCCTGATTGAACTAACCTTGTTATCTGCAGACTGATTCTTGCCTGCATATTTATACCTGCCTCTGGCAATGTCCATTACATGCGTCTGCACGAAAGCTTATGCTCCAATACTCTGTTAGTCTTAAGGTGCCACAGGACCCTCTGTTGCTTTGTACAGATCCAGACTAACACGGCTACCCCTCTGATACTTATTTTGTTTAGGCTCTCCTTGAGTAGTTATCACTATTAGTCCATAAATAACTTTACTCTTGTGTTTGTATCTTCCATTTATTCTGCAGCAATGCTTCTTTTACCCTCCCCCCATCTTCCTGTGTAGCCCACTCTGCTTCTGCAAGGCCCCCCCAGAGACATAGAGCAAAGCACGGCCCCCCATCTCCCCTATAGCAGCTGAGCCCAGGGTAGCTACTCACTGCAGAGTGAGGATTTCAACACCGCCACCTGGTTCAGGATCTGCCTGCTGCTGGGCACGGAGCAGCGCCTCTCACCTGCCGGCTGCCTTCAGCAGGTGACTGGGACCTGGCCGCGGCAGGCTAATGAGGCAATCAGGGTGTTTGCCCCCTCCCACTCAGGAGGAGTTCATCTGGCAGCTGTGCAGCGGCTGCTCCAGCCAGCTCCTCAGGAAGGGGCTGGGGCAGAAGCCGCTGGCAAAGTGCCGCCAAGGTGTGCCTCACCCGTGCGTGCCACCGGGCAGATCCCCACTCAAGGGGGCCGCTCGAAGCTAACCCTAGGGCCTCAGAGCAAAGCGTGGTCAAACGGGAGGTTCAGCCCTGTGAGGCAGTGTGGGCCAGTGGGCAGAGCCCCGCTCAGGGCGCCAGCCCGGTGCCTTCTTCCTGCTTCTGCTCCGTGACCCTGTCCCCTTGCAGTGCCTCAGTTTCCCCTCCCACCCTTTGTCTGGCTGGCCTCCTTAGATTGTAAGCTCTTTGGGTCAGGGACTCAGCATGTATTTGTGCAGCGCCTGGCACCACCCTGCTCCCTTCTGGGGCCTCTAGGTGCTGAGGAAATTCCTCTACATTAGAAGAATCTGGCTTTTCGCAGGGAAACCCCTAAGCGAATGCCATAGCTTTAGAGCAAGCCAACGCTGCCAAGGGCAGGAGCAGCCCAGGTGGCAAGGGCGAAGAGGGGTTGATCCTGCTCTCCCAACTCTTGCCCCGGCGAGGCTGGCACGTACCTTGCAGAGGGCAGACAGACAACCACGTCCAGCTGACGCACAAACCACAGCACCTGGGCAAGAAGCAGGGAACCCTACCGCAGGGCCAAGAGGAGCCTCTCCATTAGCTGGCAGCAGTAGTATGACTTTTATCCTTGCGGGCGACACAGAAACACCCCCCTTAGGCTATAGCAGTGGGGCCTGCTTGCTATTTTGTTGCCAACACAACTGATAGGAAAGACGCTTTGTGAGTGTCGTCCCGCCCATGCACAAATTAACCCCAGAGGAGCCACGCAGCAGGAGGGCTGGGGCTGCCCCGCCCCCATGGCCCCTCCCCAGTGCCTCACTGGTTCTTCAGCACCTGCTCCCAATGGCAGGGACCTCCCGCTTGCCTGGGGAGCTTGTTCCCACGCCCTTGTGCTGTTCCTGCTCTCGCTGCTTTCGGAGTCAGGCAGGTGACTGGTGAGGGCTGGGGGAGGATAACATGCCCCTGCCTCCCTGGAGCAGGAATGCTTGGAGATCCCCCGGCGAGAGGGGCACGCCCTAGTGCCAGGAGCAGGTGGCGTGTGGGTGGGGAGTGGGCTGGGAAGTCTGTGCCCTGGAGGGCCCGGTTCCAGCCGGACCCAGCTCAGGTGGGGCGGGACTGACTGGTGCTGGGGGGAAGAGAAGCCCTTTGCCCGGCAATGAAATGGGGCCGACCTTGGGCCGCATGGCACTGGGCTGTGCCGGGAGGCCAGGGGACACAACCTGAGCCTAGTTCCATGGGGGCCAGCTCTGTTGTCCCAGCCCTAGGGCGGGCGGCACCTGCCTTCCTGCTTACCCAGCCTGGGGCGGCCTGGCCCACGCAGGGCAGCCGAGTCGGGGTGGGGCAGCGTGGCCTGGGGGGTTGTTTATTGCGAGCCAGGCTGGTCCCCCTCCACTCCGCCTGGGGCCCGGCTCAGCCACCTGGCTGGGCTGGGTCAGGAGGTGCAAACCCAGCTGCTGGCCCAGCGTCCCCTGCAGGAGCCGCTGCCCGCTGGGAACATCCCCGCTGGGCTGGGGCGGCTCTAGAGCAAAACGCCAGTGCCGAGCTCCGGGACGGTTCGCACGTGGATCCCAGGTCCAGGGCCCCTCGCCACCCTTGGGCACTTCCCCCGGTGACTCCCCGCCCACCAGCCAGGGAGGGGTACCATCAAGGAGGGTTCCCGTTGCTCCGCAGCGTCGGTTCCTCTCCCCGTTCAGCAGCTGGCAAAGCCAGGACACTGGGCCGCCCCCCTCAGCCCCCCAGGACCCCTCCCACAGCTCCCACCTGCTGCCTGGCTGCTCAAAGAAAGCCCCAGGAGTTTCCTTTTACAACTGAACATCGCTGCTTTCATTCTTGGGGGGTGGGGGGCAGCCGAGGCTGGAAACCCCCCCTTGAGCTGCCGAACGCTGGACCCCTCACTGCCCCAGTCCCCTCTGCCTCCCCCCCCCCTAGAATTTTCCATAAACGCCAAGGCAGGACAGGCAAATGGAGGGGGGGGAGGCTGAGGGATCAGGCCCTGCCCCTAGCTCCCCCACGGGAGGACCTGGGAGGAGATGGACACACACCCGTTCCCCCCTCCCCTGGCTTGGCACGCCTACCTGCACCTCCACCCGCCTCCACTCAGCAGTAGCAGGAAGGGCGCTTTTGCTAACTCAGGAAATGATCTATAGCCTGTGACCAGAGCCCTTGGCCACATTCCCGCTGGGGGGGGGCTGGAGAGGAAGGGGAGGATGGGCAGTGTGGGGTGGGGGTGGCGGCTTTCTCTGCAGTTGGAGAAGTAACCTGGCCCTGCCCTTCAACCCCCTCCCCTTTGGAGTTAGGGGGTAGGGCCCTGACCCCATCTATGTAACCCGCGTCAATGCCCAGGGCCGGCGGCTCGTTCCGGGGGGCCAAGAAGGTGCCAGTGAGGCTGTGGTGGGGATTGACACCGAACGGGCAGCGGCCTTTGCCCCGAACAGAGGCGGCCCCAACGCACTCCGCCAGCTGGCCCAAGTGGGACGTGTCCCGATCGCCTTCCACTGCACCCACGTCGCTTAGCCCAAGACAAGCCCTTGTGGTGCCCTCCCGCCAGCTCGCTTTGATCCCCGGGCGGCCGTGGGGTGCCCTGCCCCGGGGCCCACTGCCGTGCCGAACGTGTAACCTGACCCAATGACAGCCAGTGCCCTGGGCCATTCTCGGCTTGTGCCCCAACCTAGAGTGGCTCGGCCAGGCAGCCCCAGCCGCCCACGGCCCGGAGGGCACTGGCGGGGCACCATACAGCCGGCCAGAAGAGGGGCAGGACGTTTAATCGGTCAGCGACTGCCGAGGGCACCTGGCAACGCTCGGCCCAGTTAGCTGCAGAGGAGGAGGTGGATCCAATGGTGCAGGCACTGCCCGGGGACCTGCGAGAGCCCGTTTGAGTTCCCAGCTCTGCCCCCACCCCCCTTGGGCACGTGGGATGGCTGCCATGCACCGAAAGCCCAGCGTAGCGGGAGCTTGGAGGGCTCGGCCTGGAGCCCATCCCCTTATTGCTCGACTGCTTCTGGGCCAGGCCCAGCTGGGAATTCTCCCTCGCCTTGGTGTGGCTTCGCCCAGCCAGGCCATGGTCTGACGCCCCTGTGATGGGCATGGCGCTCACAGGCCTCGAGGCTTGGGGGGGTGGCGGCGCTGGCACTGTCTGTTCCCCCTGCCACCACCCTGGGACCCTGGACACAGCACGTGTTGTGGGACAGACCCATCTTCTCCCCCCGGCCACCTCTAGCCCTCCCACCCTGCCCCCACAGGCACTGTGTAACAGCAGGATGGGTGCCCTGCAAAAACACTATCCCAGTTTGGGGGGGGACCCCAAGGAAGTTAACCCCAGAGCTCCTGAGGAGCGCAGTTGCTTGCAAGCACTGCAGCTACGGGGCTGCCCCTCATGTCTATTGACAGGGGTGGCGTGGGGCAGGGCTGATCATGGGTTTGATGTGGGGTGGGAGTTGGGGGCAGCATCTCAGCAACACACAGCAGGCCTGGGGACCAGGCAGACAGAGATGGCTGGAGGCAGGCAGCGTGTGTGTGTGTGGGGGGGGGGCTGGCACTGGGGGCTGAGCCTGCCAGGTCGTGCCAGCGTCACACCCCAAAACCCATTTACCCAGGCTCCCAGCCAGCCCCTTGGGCACAGCAAGGCTGTGGGCTGAGCAGCCCCAAGATGAAAGGTCCCAGACCCCATTCCCCCCCAGCAGGCAGCCTGCACCCCCTGGCTGGGAAAGGCCCCGTGTCCCCTTCCCCACCCCTCCTAGTGCCCCTCGGCCCTTGTCTACCCCTGGCATTAATCAGGAACAGCTCATGTGCTTTGAACTCCCCCCACCCCTGACTCCACATTAACGTCCAGGCGCAGACAAAGCCGCTGGCTTGTCCCTGCTATGCAGCTGGCCCAGCCACGCGCGGCTCTCGCCCTCCCGGGGGGGCAGTGAGCACACCACGAAGCAGACGGGCTATCCCAGAGCAGCGGCAGGGCCTGGATCCTGGGCTGGGCTGCAGCCTGCAGGGCCCCTTCCAAGCCTGTTTGCAAAATGTGAAACTGGGGTTCTAGCTCAGCCCGCCCCCTCCTTCCTCCCGCAGCACCTCCCGGGGCTGGAGATCCAGGCTGTGGGTTCAGGGACACCTGCCCAGCACCAGGAAACAGACCAGGGGGCATCTCCTATGGGGGGGGGGGGGGAAGGCTGGGTGCCAGGTAGGGTCCCCCGCTCCAGCAGAACCATCTCCCTCCAGCCAGGGCCTGGCCCAGAGCACAGCCTGAAGGTCAGAGGCAAACATGAGCCTGGAGCCGGCACTGGGAGAGGACGGGCAGCACCAGGGCCGGGGGCGTTGGCGCAGGAGGGAGGCGAGCACTGCGGTACCTCGGCTAGAGAGGGCAGGGAGAGTCAAGTGTAACCTGCGTAGCCAAGGTTCCAGTCCGCTTCCACCGTAACCAATCCGCCAACATGGCCCCAAGTCACTCCCACTGCTCACTTCAGCCACGGTGCGAGCTGCTGCTGGGCTGAGAGAGGAGGGGGACCAGGTCCCCAAGGGGGAGACTGGAGGCAGCCCTGCTCCCTGGAACAAGCTGGGAAGCTCCGTCACAGGGGGAAGCAATTCTCCTGACTTCCTCCAGGCCCCCGCTGCGCTTCTCATCACTCAGTAAAGCCGCTCGGCCCAACCCAAACAGCTGGGGCCGGGCCAGACTGGCCTGTGCTGCCCCTCACTGCGAGCTAAGGGGCGGGCGGGCGATTAACTAGCAGCGCCTCCGGCAGCCTCTTGCTCCATGAAGGCTGGCAGCAGGTTCGTGGCAGGACGTCAGGGCGATGGAGAAAAGGGGCAGCGGAAGCAGACAGGTCGTTTTATTAGAAAATAAAGTGTTTATTAAAAGGGTGACGACCCCCCCCCAGCTTCCCCTCCTCCCCCCACCCCCGTACAGCAGCTGGGAGAGTGGAAGGCTCTGTTCCATCGCCAGGGGGCGACCCGGGGACAGCACGGAGACCCCAGCTCGGCCGGTGGGGGGCAGGGGAGGAGTTAGGCAAACCGGGAGCAGGGCTGTTCTCTGTCCAGTGCAACTCAGCCGCTCGTCCCGTCCAGGGGCCAGACCCCCAGCCCAGCATGAGCCCAGCACCATTGCTCCTCTCACGGGCCAGGGGCCGGACCCCCACTCCCCTCCCCACAGATCTGACTTTTTTCCAGTGTTTAAAAATCCAACAGCAGAGAAACCCCCGGGGGCAGCAAGCGGCTGAACAAGCCAACGGCCGCTGGGGCTTTAAAACCAGCAACGAACAGGGGGACGAGGGCAGCCAGTCAGGAGCCAGCCAGATAAATGCCTAGGAGGAAACACAACCATGAGAGGTGGAGACAGACACCAGGGACTCCCGGAACAGGCCCCCCGCCTACCCAGACTCCTCCACTCCCCTGTGCTCAGATCGTATCCCCCTCCCTGGAGTCCCTTTCTTATTACGGCTTGTTACCGATCCCACCCCAGATCAGGCCGCATCGTGCCAGGCACTGTAGAGAGACACACCCTGGCTCCAAAAAGAGCTTCCAATCTAAACAAAGGATGAGAGGGGAAACTGAGGCACAGTGATGAACAGGAGGGGGAGGAGTTCTCCACGTGCAAGCAAGTGGAAGCGTCCTCTCCCCCCCACCACGGACATGCTCAGCCGCTGCGGTTACCTGTGGCGAATCTCTTCTTCACCAGCGACATCCTGTACCCGCTGCCTGCCAGCTCCACCTCCACGCCCGACAGGGTGCTGCCCTCGCTGGTGAACTGGGCCGCCACGGGGCTGGGTTTGCTGGGGCCGTAGAGGGGCTCCCAGCTGGCAGAGAGGTGGCCGCAGCCTGGGGACCAAGGCCGAGAGACAGGGCTCAGGATCTCACTGGGGGTTCAGACCCTGCCCACCCGGGGGGAGAACAAACTCCAGAGCACCGAGCCGGGGGGGAGGGGCTGACACACCCTGGGGTTGGGGGTGGCAAGAGGGTCAGCTGCTAAGAGCCACCAGCCACCCTTGCCCTTAGCTCGCCCAGCAAACCCTGTTCAGAACCAGGAGCTGGCGTCTGGCCAGCAGGAGGCGCCGTACCCCACTACCAGCCCCACCAGGAGCCGCTATGGCCTGTGGGCGTCAGGGCCAAGGGCCTTGAGTTTGCAGCTCACGCTCAGCCCCCGGCAGCCCCAGCGTTGGAGGGAAGGTGGCTCAGACCCCCCCCACCAAACACAGCTGCCCCCCCCAACCCGCCGGGGGGCGCTGAGAGCTCTCACCGCCACGATCCGGGGCCCCAGGAACGTCCAGCAGCCTCCACAACAGCCGCTTCTCCTCCAGGTTCCTGCGGGGCGAGAGAGACGGGGGGGGCGTCACCCCGCCGGGCGAGGGCTGGGGGCGCACACAGCACCAGCCATTACCTGATCTCCCCTGCCCCCCCAGGACCCCCCATCCCTCCCCCCCATGGCCCCCAGCTGCCTCCTGCCTCCCACCCTTCCTCCCCCGCCATGGGCCCTCAGCTGCCTCCTGTCCCCCCTTCCCATCCCTCTTCCCCACCCGCCAGGGCTCCCAGCCTCCTGCCCCCGCCATCCCCCCTCCGCCCCAGGGCCTCCAGGCTCCTCCTGCCCCTGCCATCCCCCCTCCGCCCCAGGGCCTCCAGGCTCCTCCTGCCCCCGCCCCATCCTTCCTCCCCACCAGGACTCCCAGCTGCCTCCTGCCCAGCCCCTCCCCACCAACATGCCCCCCGAGTTTCCCCCAGGCCGGAGCCCCTGCAGCTTCCCCCTGGCTCTCACCAGCTGGCCGCAGGCTGCAGCCGCACATTGGCGACCGGCTCCTCCACGGGCAGCAGCACCTGGACGTTGGTGAGGGGCCTGGGCGCGGGCATGGCACCGGCATTGTACCCGTACTCCACGCTGACCTGGGTGGTGGCCGCGGTGCAGTCCCAGCGCACTGCCAGCTGCAGGGGGGCCGCGCTCGGGCCCAGCTTGGAGAACTGCCAGGGGAGCAGAGAGCGGCTAGAGGGGCCGGCAATGGGGGGCTGGGAACAGCTTCTGCTCCTCTGAGAGCCTGGGGGGAGCACAGGAGTCCTGGCTCCTAGCCCCCCCTAGACTCCCCCTCCCCCATCCCCGAGCCACAGAGAGAACCCAGGAGTCCTGGCTCCCAGCCCCCCGGATCTAACCCACTAGACTCCCTCTCCCCCATCCCCGAGCCACAGAGAGAACCCATGAGTCCTGGCTCCCAGCCCCACCACAACCCACTTGAGCCCACTCCCCTCCCAGAGCTGGGGAGAGAACCCAGGAGTCCTGACGGCGCTGCCTGGCGATAGGGGGATTCCAGGCGGGCGGGACGTCCCCACTGGCGCCTCACCTGGTACTTGAGAAGGGCCACGTTATAGTAGGAGGCGGCCGGGGCCTGCTCCGCCTGCTTCTGCAGGTGCCCGGTCAGCGCCGGCATGTTCAGCCAGAAGTCCTTGGTGCTGGGGTCGCTCTGGGATGGGTCACTGCGGGTGGGAGAGGGGTGGGTCAGACAGGCTGGGACACAGCCTCAGAGCCCCAGCAGAGCCCCCGTGCCCCCCCCCAGCTCCGTGCCGAGCTGGGCCTCCCACCCCGGTACCTGTACAGCAGCTCGGCGCTGGGCAGGAACTGCTCGATAGGTGCCGTGTTGAGCAGGCGGAAGCTCAGGACGGGCGGGGACGGGCTCCCGCTGAAGACGCGGACGATGCCGGCGGGGAAGGACATGGTGAGCTCGCCCGTGATCTTCACCAGACAGCTGGGGGGGGGGGGGGGAGCCAGGCGTTAACTCAGAGCCCACCCCAGCAATGAGAGGGGAGAGCCCAGCACCTCACGGCCTGTGGGGAGTCCAGCCCCCTCCCCCACGGGATTGGGGGAATGGAGGGAGGGGATCTCCCAGCTCCCACAATGCCCCAGGGCCTTGGGGTGGCCGGATCTCCCATCTTTCCCCCCACCCCATTCCCACAATTCCCTGGGGCAGGGGGTGGCTGGAACTCCCAGCTTTCCCCACTCCATTCCCACAATTCCCTGGGGATCGGGGGTGAGGCAGGGGGATGGGAGATCCAGCCACCCCAATGTGGGTGTGACGCTGGCAGACCAGCTCCTAGGCCCCCCCGAACCCTGACAGATCCAGGGCTGGACCCGGCCGGGCTTGGCGTGTTCAGGGCCAGGAGGGGGATTAGGGTTATAAACGGCCGGGTCCCCCGTGTTTGCTCTGTCACTGCAAAGCGCCAGCCAGGAGAGGAAGGAATCAAAAGTCCTAACGAGGAGGAAGAGGATCTTTTTCACTGCTTGGGCTCCGGGGGGGGGGGGGGGGGATTGCTAGGCAGACGCAGATCTCCAAGGCTTGGCCTGGCCCCCAAGGACACACGCAGCTTGTTTATCACAGAAGCTTCTGTTACTTTTGGAAGCCAAATTGGAACTGGTTTGTATGTCTCCCCGTTGGCTGCTTTACTCTTGTCAATAGCGCGTCGATTTCCTTTTCCTAGTTCATGAATCTTTAGCTAGTCTAGGATCAGATTGGCTACAAGGGATCGGTGCCAGATCGAAGGTGCAACTGACCCGGGGCGAGTGACTGGTGCTTTGGTGTGATTTTTGGCGGGAGGGACCATCTCACCTGGGTGGCGAGACAGAGCAGGGCACCCTGGGGGCTGGGCTGGGACTCCGTGGTCAGGCAGTTACAGGGCGCGAGACGTTGGTTGGTGAAATCGAAGCACAGGATCCCAGCCAGTGTGGGGCAAGCCCTGCTTCCCAAGGGTCTGCTCTGAGCTTGGCACCACGGGGGAGCTTGGTCCGCCCACCAGCGCCCAGAGGGATTGTGGGAAGGAGCAGGGAGGGAGAGATCCAGTCCCTGTCCCCCCTCCCCGGTGCCCCATGAGATCTGGGGGCAGATATCTAGCCCTGGCGCTCCTCCGAGCTGTCTCTTTCCCCCTCCCCATAACCAGGGCACCCCTAGGCCGGGCCCCATCCCCCACCTTACCTGTCAGGGTCCTGACCCTTGAAGTAGGCATGGATGTACTCGGTGAAGGCGGTTGCCACGGGAAGTGCATCCTGGGATCCCAGCACTACGGGGCTGGGGCCTCGGGAGAGCCCTGGGCGGTGGGAGGGGAGGTGGGGTCAGGTCCAGAGCCTCTGACCAAACCCAGCCCAAAGTTCCCCTTCCCCTCCCCCAGCTTGGGCCCCCTCCCTTCTATCCACAGGTTCACCCCCTGCCCCCACCCCGATGCTCGGGGCCAGTCCCCTCCCCTCCCGCCTGGCACCCGCGCCCCCCGGGGTACGTACCGAGCGCCGGCTGCGAGACCGTGAAGAAGCTGCGCTCGCCCAGGCTGGCCGGAGCCGAGTGGGAAGGGCCAGAATTCCACAGGGGAGAGGGGCACAGGGAGCGGGACTGCAAAACGAAGGGCGATACGTCACCTTCCAGGCCAGGGATGGGCTAACCCACCGGCAGGGCAAGGAGGGAACAGGAGACTCCAAGGGCCTGGGATCCCAAAGCACTTTGCAAATGGGATCGTTAGCCCCATTGTACAAGTGGGGAAACTGAGGCAGGGCCATCCAGCGGGTCAGGACTGAGCTGCAAATAGAACCCAGGGGTCCTGGGTCCCAGTCTCCTGCTACCTTCAAAACCTTGCTTCCCTCCTGGACCCAGGAGCACCAGCCCCACTGCTAATGGTTAGACTCCCCAGGAAAGCATACGGCCCCCGCCAGGCAGGAGAAACCAGCCACCCCAGGGGGTCTGTGCAGAACCCCCCCCCCCCCCCCCCCCCCCCCGTGAGCTAGTGTCTGCTCTGGGGTCTCAGCGACGGCCGGGGATCGGCCACCCTGGAGACCCGAGGTCATGGCTGGTTTTCCCTTGAGACGCAGCCGAGCCCCACGGCGGGGCCGGGAAGAGCCGTTAGTCTGAATCCACCTCTTGACGAAGTTGAAAAATTCCTCAGTCCCTGCCAAGGGTCAGCGACGCCAGTTGCCTGCAGAGCGCCGTGCTGGGACCCAGGCGATCGGGGTTCAAACCCCAGCTCTGCCAGACTCCCTGGACAACAAGTGACTTACTCGCTCTGTGCCTCAGTTTCCCCATCCCTCCACACACACACCAGCTCCCTGCCAGCGCGGCGCCACCCACCGGGTCACTGTGGCTGCAGGCGGCCTGCCCCGTCGACAGCCTCTTCGTCCTGGATCGCCGTGGGGGGGCCACCTTGGGGGCAGCGCTGGGCGGAGCGGGGGCAGGGGGAGGATCTGTGGAAGTACAAGGCAGGGGTGAGAGACGGGGGGGGGCAAGGTCCGTCCCACCACGGGGGGGGGGGGGGGATGAGGCACACGGGAGGTGGCTGTGGGGTAGGGACGCAGAGGCAGGAGTGCGAGACCCAGCAAAGTGCCAGGGCCGGGCACTCAGAGGGGTCAGTCCAGGAGCTCAGGAACCAGAACCAGGTCACGTGGGCAAGCGACTCAGCCTGGCACCTAAACAGACACGTTTCCTCCTCACTAGGAGCGCCAGGTGGGTAGGATCGGCCAGTGCCTGAGAGACCTGGAGCGAGAACAGTGGGGCTGGCGCTGGTCAGGACTGAGGGGCACCGGCAGAGCTGGGGGGAGCCAGAGCTGAGATAGCACAGGCTACGGTTTGGGACTATGGGGCACTGGCAGAGTTGTGGGGGCAGAGAGTCCAGGCCTGGGATAGCAGGGGGCTGCAGGGCTGTATCGAGGGGCACTGGAAGAACAGTTGTGGGGAGCCCAGAGCTGGGATATCGGGGGGCTGCAGGGTGAGATCGAGGGGCACCGGCAGAGCTGGGGGGAGCCCAGGCCTGGGATATCGGGGGGCTGCAGGGTGGGATCGAGCGGCACCGGCAGAGCAGTTGGGGGGGGGGGGGGGGGAGGTCACTGCTCCTTGCCGTGCTCCACTCTCGTGCTCTGGGAAGCAAGGAGCCGAGCGGCAGGTCCTTACCCAGCGCCCCACCCCACCCCCAGGGCTGTACTCACCGGGCTCAGCCGCCGGCGTGCTGCTGTCTGACAGCCTGGGGCCGGGCCACTGGGGAGTCCACGGGGAAGGGCCGGAGGGCTCCCTGCAGCTGGGGGGCACCGGAGAGGCAGAGGAGTGGGAGGGGGGGCAGGCCCCATGCTTGCAGGGCTGCAGGGCCTGCTCCGAGCCGGGACTCGGAGGCCTGGCCACCCAGGCCTCGGGGTCCCCGGAGGGGTCGGGCGAAGGGGCCGTGGCGCTGGGGCAACACGAGTCGTGCTGAGACCCCGCCCCCGAGTCCTCTCCGAAGGCGGCAAAGCAGGGGGTGTCCTGGGGCCACCCGGTGGGGCTGGCGGGCGGGGGCAGCCAGGCGCTCTGCTCCTCCAAGGCGGTCGTCGTGGGGGGCAGGACGCCCCGCTCCTCTTGGAGCCGCGGGGAGCCCTTGGCGGGCCGTCTGGCGAGGGGGCTCTGGGGCGTCCAGGGCCTGGAGTCCGGCGAGGGGCCCGTGGGGGGGTGCGAGGGGGAGTCCAGCCCCGAGTCTTCCACGTTCTCTGGAGACGAGGAGGAGAAGGGAGACGGGCTGGAGCCCAGGCCGCAGGCTCGGGAGGCTGTGGAGACAGGGCGACGTTCCCATCACGGAGCCAGCGAGGGCAGGGCCACTGCCCCCCAAACAGAGGGGGCAGGGGCAAGGGGCAGCTTCGCAGAGCTCAGCACAGGGGCTGCGCTGCACAGAAAGGCCAGCGGGGGGAGCCCTAGCTCCAAGCTGAAGCCAGAACGCAGAACCCAGGGGTCCTGTTCCAATTCCCAGCTCTGGATCTCTCACATGCTGTGGGACGTCCCCACCGTGCCGTGCCTCAGTTTCCCCTCCTGTGAGGTGGGCATCGGCAGCCCACGCGTACCTGGGAAATCCTCCGCTTCGAAGGCCGACTCCAGCGGGGGCCCGAACAGGGCTGTGGAAGGGACTGCGTCCGGCCGGGGCTTCCCTGCGCAGCTGGGGACGGACCAAAGCAGGGGAGATCAGCGGGGCCCCCAGACACATGGTTACTCCTGGCCCCATCCCATGCCCCAGGGCGCCTGCCCCAGACATCTGGGGCGCTGGCTGTGGGGAACGCCAGGCTGGGAGGGCCCTGTGGCGAAGGGGGCGCGGGAAGGGCTGGGACCCCCCCCCCGCCCTCCACAAGCCGACCGCGCTCCGTGGGGTCCCAAAGCTGCCCCAGCAGCCTGGCACGGGTGCTCTGGAGAGCAGGCGCATCATACAAGGACTCCGACGTCCATCCCTCCCCACCCACGCCAAGGGCACCCCGGTACCTGGGAGTCCACGCGGCGGGGTGGGGGCGCTGCGGCTTCCCGGGCTCCTCACCTGCAGGAAAGGAGACGGATTTGAGCCAGGTCCCAGCCCCCAGCCTACAGGTAGGGCACAGAGCCACCGCACCCCTCCCCCAACCACTCCTCCAGCGACCTGCCACAGCTCTCGTCACACAGCCGGCCCCACCAACTCCCCTTGGGCGGGTGAAAGCTTCTGGGGCTGCCTGCCTGAGTCTGCAGAGAGGCTGAACCAACAGGACGGGGGGGGGTGTGTGCTGCCTTGAGGCCTCTTACATGGGCGTTAACTCTGACCCCTACTGATGGTCACCTTGATCTCATTATTAACCATGTCAATGTCACCGCCCAGCCTTGGGAAGAACCATCCAGCTACTCTAGCACGCTAGGGCGGGGCATGTGGCCACAGGGGAGGGGCTTGCAAATCACCACATTTCCCTCCATGCCCCCCCCCCCCCGCCCACTTTCTCGTCACGGCCTCACCTGTACCCAGGGCCACGTCAGAGCCCACGTTCACCGTGACGGTCGTCGCTACCGGTAAGTGCCCTGGGGAATAACCACACAGAGGGCATCATGGGGGCCCCGGGACTGGAACCTGGACAGCTCCCGACACAGCAAAGTGAAAAAATGACCCCCCCTCTTCAGAAGGATGGCCGGGGGGAGGGGTCACAGTGCCCGCCAGCACCCCCTGCAGCGGGGCCCGTGCTCTTGCACCCAGACAGGAGAATCACTCCACTAGGGGCTGAGCAGTGCTGGGGTCATGGAGAAGGGGTGGCCCCCAGTTATCCAGGGCACCCGGAGCTAAGAGGGAGGGGGGAGATCTTGCTGGGTCCCCACAAAATTAAGAAACTGCTCTGGGCAAAGGATAGGTCAGACCTGCCCAAGGGCCGGGGTGCAGAGCCAGCTTCCGGGGGGCGTTGCCAGGGCAGGATCGGCACCCGTCTCCCCAGACAGGTGGCGGGGGGCACAGGCGCCATGCATGGAGCTCCCCACGTCCAGGAGACCCTGCACCCCAGTGAGCGCCCCCTGCTGGGCAGGTCCCTGCCACATGGCCCATTGTACCCACAACAATCTCCCCCCACCCCACCCAGGTTTGGCATCTGCACTGTCCACCCCCACGGCGCCCTCTGCTTCAGAGCTGGGGGGTGGGGGGGGTGAGACGACTACACGACAGCTGAGCCGCACTTACTGCAGGCCTGTCTCTTCACTGTGCCCTGCAAGAGAACAAGGGGGGGGGGGGGTCACCAGGGCAGCAGTTAGCAGCCCAACCCTGCAGCCCCCAGCCCCACGGCCACCCCCTCCACAGCCCCACGGCCGCCCCCTCCACTTCCCCCCGGCCCCACAGCCACCCCCTCCACAGTCCCACGGCCGCCCCCTCCACTTCCCTCCGGCCCCAGTCTTGACCCCACAGCTACCCCCTCCACTCCCCCCCCCTCCCAGCCACCAGCCTGGTCCCATGCCACTGCACCCCAGAGGCTCCCCACTTCCCCCAGCTCAGCCCCCGGCTCTCACCCCGGTGCTGGGGGGCAGGGGCAGGTTCCCCACCGTCGCCTTGAGCTGCTCCACTGCGGCCTGGCCGCTGCCCGCAGCGTCGCAGGGCTGCAGGGGTTTGATGCGGACGTAGAACTTGCGGGGCTCGTCCTCGTCCTCGTAGTCCGAGTCGCTGGACGAGCAGCCGTGGGTCCCGCCCGAGCCTGAGCCGGGGTCAAGGAAAAGCCCCCGGCCAGGAGCGGCGCTGGGCCCTGCCTGCCATTCCCCTGGACGCCCACTAGGTGTCGCCTCCACCCCAGCTCACTGCATGGAACCCAGGAGTCCGGCCCAGGTGGCCTGGCGCCGAACCCTTGCCCAGCCTGGCTCACAAGGCCCGTGCTGGGGACAGTCCTGCCAGGCAGGGGCTCCCTGCCATGAAACCGGGGGAGCCCTCCCCCGATCCAAGCCTACATCCCTCGGGCTCAGCCCAGGCCCTGCTGCGGGTCTGAGTCCAGCCTGGTCCCCCCGGCGCAGGGGGTTGGGAGACCGAGTTCCTGCCCTGCTGCGGCCAAGCAGGGGAGCTGGACGCCCGGCACCTCTGCCCCCCACCCCCAGGACATGGACCCAGTCCGGCAGGAGAGGAACTGGCTGGGCAGGGGACCAGGGGCTGAGCCGATATCTCCCCCAGCCGCCCCAGGGGCAGCACATGGAGCCGCAGATGAGATTAACCCCCCGGCTGGCCCTGACCCCCGGTTCCAGCACGACCCTTACCCCAGCCCTCCCCCGCCCTGCCCGCTGGGCCCCATACGGGCATTCGCCCCGCCAGCCGGCCCTGACCCCAGCGCCCCATTCCATTCCCGGCAGCCCCTCCCACCCCCAGCTGGGCCCCATCCTGGCACTTGCCCTGCCAGCCAGCCCTGACCCCAGACCCCCCCTGCCCTGCCCACTGGGCCCCATATAGGCATTCACCCCACCAGCCAGCCCTGACCCCAGCCCCCCACTCCCTTCCCCCCGGCAGCCCCTCCCACCCCCCAGCTGGGCCCCGCCAGCCCCAAGGATACTGCTCTGGTTGAGGTCAGGCCGTACAGTGAATCCCTCCTCGTCCACATCTGGGCAGGTCTGCGGGGGGAGAATGCGGCAGGGAGGTGGGTCAGAGGCCACACTCCCCACCCTGCTCCCTCCATCACCCATTCAATCCCAGGAGCATCTACCGGGCCTACTAGTGAGGGGGGCAGCAGGGGCTGCGGGTTGGGAGTGAGGGGCACCGGCAGAGCTGTTGGGGGGGAGAGCCCAGGGCTGGGACAGCAGGGGTTGTGGGTCGGGAATGTGTGATTTCAGCGCTGCAGAACCCCTGGAGCAGGGGTCTCCTCCCTGCCCCCCACTCCCAAACTTGCCCCAGGTGGATGCCGCCCAGCCGCCCACTACCAAGAGCTGCTGGGCCCACGGGAGTCTGGCAGCACCATGGGCAGGTGCCAGCAAAGGAAGGAACCAGGCCGAATCCGCCCCCCACTTCCCCACAGCTGGCAGCTGGTCACCCAGGGCGGCTACTCACCAAGTCGGTGTCTGGGGACTCCCTGTGGGGAAGAGAGAGAGAAAATCAATCGCCCTGAAACTGCCCGGAGCAGCCCAGCAAGGGCGGGGGGGGGGGGGGGGGGGGGGGTAAGGGGGGGGGGGGGGGGGGGCCTCACACAGCGTCTCGCTCTCGGTCTCTCCGGCTCAGCCCGGGGATGCGGAAGGCTTTGCTGAGGCTTCTCTTGGGCCCTGCAGGGGACAGAGCGGGTGAGCGACTCCTGGCGCAGATCCAGCCCCTCTTCCCCCGGAGATGGCTCGCCCCCCGAGCCCCCCTAACCCTAACCCTGGCCCTGACCCAGGACGGCCAGGCCCCGGGTGCTCCCAGCTCCTCCCCGCCGCCCGCCCGCCCAGAGCCCTTCCCCAGGGATGAGCCCAACGTCCCGGCTCCCTGCCCCCGTGGCCGCCTCCCCCAAGGCAATGCCCCAGCACCCATGGGGCTGCCAGCTGCAGAGACGTACTTGCCTTCCTGCACTGGGGCTGTTCTGCACTCGTCGAAATTCAGCACACCTGCCAACAGAGAGCAGGGCAGGGGTCAGCCTGGCAGAGACACGCGCCCCTCCCCTGTGCCCGGGGGAGCACGCCCTGTCCCAGGCCCCGTGCAAAGCGTGCAAGAGCAAGCCCCGCCCCTCCATGTGCAACAGTGCAAGCCCTGCCCCTCAGCCCCATGCAAGAGCAAGCTCCCCCGTGTGCCCCTCACCCGGCCTCTCGCGCCCAGTGCCCTTGCTCTCGGCGAATCTCTGCAGCAGCGTCTCAATGCCGATGTTCTCCACGTTCTGCTTGAATTCCTCGTGCACCTGGGGGGGGGGGGAGGAGGAATGGGGGAGCTGAGGCTGCTGTGCTCATCTCTGCTGGTGACTGCCCAGGCCCCCTCATTCGCTCCCCACCCCCAGCAGCGCCTCCTTGGGGCAGGATGAGATTGTGGGGGGGGTTACAGCTGCCCTCTCCTGCACCCCCCCTTCCCACTGCCCCCCTAATGCCCTCCCGCCCCAGTGCACGCACCCGCCCCACTCCCCACAGCTCACCCCCACCCCAGTGCACGCACACACACCCCTCTCCACAGCTCACCCCCCCCACCCCAGTGCACGCCCCCGCCCCCCTCCCCACAGCTCACTCCCACCCCAGTGCACGCACACACACCCCCGCGGCGCTCACCTGTCCGATCTGCACGTGCGTGTCCTCCACGGAGTGTGAGTAGGAGCTGATCAGCCCCTTCATGTGGCGCAGGTGGACCTCCTCCAGCTCCTGGAACCGCTGCGGGGGGGGTGGGGGGGAGAGAAAGAGAGCAGTTAGATGTGGGGAGGCTGTGCAGAGACTGGAGCTCACAGCGATCCCAGGGGCATCTCTCTCAGGCCCCCCCAGCCCAGCTGGACCCCTGCGGTGCCCCCCTCCCAGCCCCACACTGACCCGAATGAGACTTGAGCCAGATGCCCTCTGCCCCCACACCCTCCAATGGCTGCCCCCCCACCCACGTGTCCTTGCCCCCGTGCCCACCTCCTCACTTACCACGGCCGAGTCCAGCATCCTCTGCTCAAAGTCGGCCCGGGCGATGTTGTACTTCTCCACTGCGCGGCGCAAGGCCTCAGCTGCCTTCTTCGACTTCCGCTCGGCCTGGTGGGGGCAGGACAGAAGGGGGGTGGGAGCTGGGAGCGATGGCCCAGTTGCTCTGCCCTGCCACGGGGAGCGGGCATCGGGGCAATCCCCCCTCATCAAGGGGGCACTGCCCTGCCACAATCACCCCAGCCCCCCCATGCCAGTCAGACCCCGGGGTGATGGGCCACAGCCCATCCGCCACCAGCCGCCCACCCCCAGCCCCGCACCCCCAGTACCTTGTCAAGCTCCTTCTGGTTGGTTCCCTCCCGGCGCAAGCGCTCGGCCTCCAGGCACTTGCTCTGATAATTCTCCTTGGACTTGGGCACCAGCTGGGCGACGCCCTGCAGCAGCTGGATGGCCTCCACGGTCCCCGACACCTCCTCCTTGGACTGGGGGGGCAAGAGAGGGGCCTGGAGACATGGGGGGGGCAGGGGAGCTCCCCCCCCCAAATGCCCCTGTCCTAGGGACGCCCCCAGTGGGGAGCGGGTAATTCGGCTTTCCGGGCCCTTTCAGCCCTTGGCATCTCAGCCTGCCAGGCGAGGGGCAACGGGCCCAGCGAGAGCCAGGTGCAGGCAGGTGCCCGGGCAGGGCTCCCCGCTCTGTGAGCGCCTGGCACCCAGGCAGCCACGCTGACAGCTGCCCGACGGGCGTAAGGGGCAGGATTGTAGCTGGGGCGGCGGGTACCTTCTTGTGCGCCTTGCCCTGCTCCTCCCCGTAGCGGGCGATCTCCTTGAGCAGGTCCTGCAGCTTCTTCACCAGCTCCAGGTGGCAGAGCGCCAGCTTGTCGGAGGAGACCCGGAACACCTCCCAGAGCGGCGCGAACGTCCTGCCGGGGCGGAGACGCAGGCGCTGAGAGCAGGCCCCCCCCCCGTCGCCCTCCAGAGACCTCTCACCACCCTGGGATGGGCCACCGGGTCTGGTCCCATCGGCACCCCCCCGTGGCCAGCGCTGAGTGGGGCCAAAGGGGCGCCCCCCTGCCAGGATTGGGGAGCGGATGGGGGCATTGGAAGATACAGGGAAGGGAGCCCCCCCCCACCCCATCTCCACAAGGCCCATGCGGCTGGGGGGGGGGGGTATTCCAGCAGTAGGAGGTTCACACAGCGACGGGGCTCAGACACGCAGCCCCCCCCACCCCCACCCCAGCTCACTGCCCCGCTCACCCGAGCTGCGTGCCGTTGGTGGCCATCTTGGCCAGCTTGGCCATGGACTTGCCGTAAGTCTCCTCCACGGTGGCCCTGGAAGCAGAGGGGGGGGGGAAGCATGAGGGGAGCGAACGAGCAGTGCCCGGGGGGCGGGGAATGGCAGAGACAGCCCCAGGGCCCTGGCGGGCCCAGCTCCACCCCCGGAGCGGGACGCGCTGCGCGGCTGGGGCCCAGGCGCCCCCTCCCCCCGGCCCTACCTCTCGCGGACGAAGTCGGCCAGCTCCTTGGTGGAGACCTGCCCGTGCTTCATGTTGTGGTAGAGCACGTCGAAGCCCTGGTTCTTCTCTCCCTGCAGCAGGCGGCAGAGAGCAGAGGGTGAAGGGGGCAGACCCGGTCCCCAGGCGCTCTCCGGTGGGCTCCAGGGGCAGGGGCACCTGGGGTCCCTGGCTCTGCCTACAGGCCAGGCAGGACCCCACAGGGGGTCCCCCCCCAGTCGCTGCCCATTGCCTTCCCTCCCCCCAATCCACAGCCCCAGCTCCCCCAGTCCGAACTCTGCCCACCCCCCGGCTCAGCGTTTGCCAGGGAGCCCCCGTGGCCACTAGCGCAGAGCAGCGGCCATGGAGGGCAAGGTGGCAGGATGGCATTTGCCAGCCCTCCCCAGCACTTGCTCCGTGGGGCTGCCCTCCCCCAGCTCTAGGATCCCCTGGACTATTTCACCCCTCCCCCCAGATCAGCCGCCCCCTCCCCCCCGCCTTCTTGTAAACAAACCAGCCACATGGCTGCCCCTCAACGCTGGTGAGCGGGGGGGGGCGGTGCTGCCCCACAGCCGCTGTGCAGAAAAGCAGGAGTCCGGGCAATACCGTGCAGGGAGAGGGGCCGGCAGGCACCTGCTCGGTGCCAAGCTCCAAGAGGCACGTGGTGCCAGCGCCGCGCGGGAAGCTGGGAGGGCTCCCACTCATGCTCTGGGGTGGGGGTGGTACAGATGCACCTTCCCGCTACCTCAGCTCCTCCTGGAACTTCCCCCGGCCAAGCGGCGGGCACCACAGCCAGGGCTGGGCAGGGAGGGAAGAGGCCTGGGTAGCGGCGCTCCCTGGCTCTGTGCTGGAGCTGGGTATGAAATGCCCATGGGTCGGGGGAGCCCCACATCCTGCAGCAGGGGAGAAGGGGGATGGGTGGGCAATGCCACTGGAATACACCCCATATCCAGACCACCCTATATCCTGGGCCGGTTACCGAGGGGGGCTGTGGGCACCCGGCGGATGAGCTCACGAGTGCCCGTGGCCAGCCTGTTCCCGCCCCATGAAGCGGGAGCCACAGCTGCTGGGGAGACAGGCTGGAAGTGCAGGACATGGGGGAAATCTGACCCCACCCCACGCCGGGTAAGAAGTGGGGTGTGCCAGCCGGGGCAGAGGTGGGAGGCAGGAGGGTAAGGCAAGGGAGGCAGGACTCCTGGGTTCTAGGCCCAGCTCTGGCATATACCATCCATCCCGCAGCCTTTCCAAGCTGGGCTGCGGTCGGCATGGCCCAGATCCGGTCCCCAGGTCCTTGGCAGCCCCCTGCCCCGCACCCCTGCCTCTGGAGATTCCAGGTGGGGGTGGGGGAGGGAAAGGGGGTGCTGTTGCTTTAAGAAAGCTGCCTGGCAGACCGTTGGGGCAGCAAGGAGAGAGCAGCGCACGGGGCTGGCACCAGCACCCAGGTCCCGTTGCTATGGGCGATGGGGTTGCCTAGCTACAACTTTGCCCTCCTGCTTATAAACTGGATCTGGTTTGAGGAATGCGAGGGAGGGGGCATCATTTGGGGGGGGGAAGAACGGAGACACCCCTCCACACTTCCCGGGCATTGCGTGAGGCCTGGCTGCAGGCAGGCGGCACCAGGCTGGGCGCGCTCGGACCAGGCAGCGGGCTGGTGTCGGCTCACGTCCGAGCCCGGCCCGCCCAGCCCAGGCCCGAGAGATGGAAGCGACCCAGACCTGCTCACGGCTCACCCCCAACTGCGCAGGCGGGGGGGATGCCCCCCTCCCATCCCAGTGGGACTGGGCAGTAGCGGGCATGTGCCCTGCAGCCATACCAGGCATGCCAGTCTCTGGACAGGCCAACGCCCCCAGCTAGCCACACCGGAGCAGCCCACGCGGGGGAGGACCAGAACCGCAGCATAGCCCATCTCCTGGCTCCCGGATCGGTGCTCTCTCCACATCTACCCCCACCCAGGCGCTCCTTGCCCCTGTACCTGGGGCAGATCTTCCCCCATCACGGCTCCAGCCGGTTAGAAATTTCCCCAGCGCAGCCAGGCCTAGCCTGTGACTGCCTGCAGGGCAGCTGCGGGGCCCGGATCTCCCCACACAACGTGCATCCATCACCAAGGTATTTCGGCAGCTCCGCGGCCCTCCCAGGGCTGTTTCCCTTCCCAGCAGCAAGCTGCAGAGGTGGAGAGCCCCTAACTTCCCATGGCTGGAGGAAAGAAACCCCCCGACACACACACCCCCCCATCCCCAGAGCAGAGAGCACAGAGCCTGGAAATCCCCCTTTTTGGCAGAGTGGGTGTGGACGGGGCGAGGGGAAGCCCAGACGGGGTGTTACAACGCACCAGATGGTCAGAGCCACCCAAGCCGGGGAACTCGGGGCCAGCAGACCCGTGGCCATCACGGCCCCCGGCCTCTGGGCTGCACCACAGCCCAATTGTTCGTGGAGCCTCTCCCCGCAGCTCCGCACCAGGGACAGCCTACGTCCCCTGGCTCCGTACAGAGACAGAGTCCGGTGCAAGGGGAGTCAGGACTCCGGGGTTCTCTTCCCAGCATTGCCACCAATCTGCTGCGGGACCTCAGGCAAATTACTGCCTCAGTTTCCCAGCTGTGTAATGGGGATGAGACTCCAGTAGCTTTCCTGGGGAGGGGCTTCAGGATCAGTTATCAGGCTAGTGAAAACTCTGGCCACGTGCCCTGCAGGATTCTGCCAGCCAGAGTCCAGGCCTGGCTCTGCACCCCGCTCTCTTCTGTGCCCAGCCTGGCCAACAACCCAGCACTCCTTCCTCTGAATTCATTTGACCCCTCCAACCCAGCATGCGGCCTTCCCCTGGCCCCATTGGGCAGGGGCTCACCTGCAAAGGGATTTAAATGCAGCACACAAACGCCTCTCCCCAGTCCCTAAAGCAGCTTCCGGCAAGTAACGAGGTCCTTGTGTCTTGCCTTGGAGAGTCTAATCAATTAGCAGTGGCAAACTGTCCCTGCAACGCCCCCCGCTGGGCATCTCCCAGGGCTGGCCAGAGCTAGTGTCCAGCAGTCTCCCAAGCCAGCCCCACCCCAGCCACTGTCCAGGCCAGGCGCATACCCCAACGCAGACCCACCCACTGCAGCCAGGGCCCAGCTCTGCTTCGGGACCCAGGAGGCAGCAAGCGCCAGCTGGAGCCAGAGAAGGAACGTAGCCCCCCGTCCTTCACGCAGATCCGATTCCGGAGCAGGGCCTCAGCGCTCCGCCGCAGGAAGGGCCCTGTCTGGTGGGAACAGATCCAGCCCCATGCCAGCGCCAGGGGCCGCAAACCTGGCGGACCAGAGCCATGGAGGGGGAGCAATGCATGCTGGGATATGTCATCCTGCTAGGCTCTCCCTCCATCTGGGCTGCCCCCAGCAATTGCGCCCCACTCAGCTCTGGGGTTTATGGACAGGACCCATCTCTCCAAGGATGCGTATGAACAACCCGGCTCCATTTGAACCGCACAGCTCAGAGTGTCCCCCCCCACGCCCCCAAAGGAGACACTTACCCAGAAATGCTCCCCAAAACAGGACATCTTGGAGCTGGGCGGGACGACGCTCCCTCCCGGATCCCACAGCTCAGCTCTCCAGCCTCTGGAGCAAACACAGAGATCAGGTGATGCCAGGCAGGCTTCTTCCCGTCACACCCCACAGGGAGCACGGCGGGACGGAGAGATCTCTGCTCGGGGGGGGGGGAGGGGGGGGAGCTGCTTAACGAGACGACAAGGGGACAGGCCCACGGGGACACTGGGGAATGGGTGTGATACACAATCCTCCAAGGGTGGGAACATGCTCGAGCGGTTAAAGCAAGGCAAGCGGGGCGTCAGGACTCCTGGGTTCTATTCCCAACTCCAGGAGGAAATGGGATCTAGTGGTTAGAGCTGGAGGGAACTGGGACTCCAGACTCAAGTTCTATTCCCAGCTCTACCAGACTTGTAATGATTAACTGTTCCAGTGCCTCAGTTTCCCCCCCCCCCCCGGCACAGAGCCTCTCACAAGGGCAGCTTGCAGACAAGGCCTCGGGAGACCTGGGTTCCATCTCGGATTCTGCCACTGACTCCCTGCATGAGTCAGTGCAGCCCCGTGCCTCACTTTCCCCAGTCGAAGCAGGACTGGCCAGCCTCCCCGAAGGCTAGCGGGGATCAGCCGCACCCGCGTGATGCTCGTGGGCAGAGCTAGGGTCTAACGGGGGCGAAGCGCTTTGGAACGGGGTGCACATTTCTTTTCAAAACAAATCAGCTCCCAGACCCCGCGCTGCCGTAGCCATGGAAACAGGCCGTTCTTTGTATCCCACACTCGCTGGAGCCCGGAGAGCGGCTGTGCCTGCGCGTGCCGCCCTGTCCTCGCACTCCTCAACAGGGCCGGCTCTGCCACCCAGACACCCGCTCCGGTCCCGGTGCAGCCACTGCCCTGGGACACCGGGTGGTGAGTGCAGGGTGGCTCTCTCCAAACCCGAGGAGGTTTTGGACCCCGGCCGCGAGTCCCCGCACGCAGGGAGCCTCCCTCGGGGCTGGCACAAGCCAACAAGGAGGGCAGATCAGCGCCAGGCAGCGAGCAGGTGCTAAACGCCATGGCGAGGACCCAGGGGCTGGACGCTTGAAGAACGCAGCCAGAGCTGACACCGGATACGCGGCTGAATAATGAATGAGGTTCCGCTGTGCTCCCGCAGCACCTCCGCCCAGCGTGTCACAGCGCTCCACAGGCAGCCGCTCACCAAACCGCCTCACGCCTGGGGCACCTTCCCCATGGGGAAACTGAGGCGCGGGGCGGGGCGTTGCGGAGCGAGTCAGAAAAGGGAACCGAACCCAGGAGTCCTGACTCCCAATCCTCCCTCCCCCATCCTAGCCACTAAATCCCACTCCCTTCTCAGCGCTGGGGAGAGAACCCAGGAGTCCTGGCTCCCAGACGCGCCCGCCGGATTGCTGGAGCCCCCAGCTCAGAGGGGATCCCTGGGCCATATAACAAGGCGATGCACAGGCACGACTTTGCAGAGACCCACACAGCCCGCCGGATCCCTAGTCCTCTAGCCCAGGGGTGGGGGCGCACCTGGCTGGCCTGTAACCGCCCCCATAGCACCTGCTCCCGCCGCGTCGTGAGGTCTCTAGTTCCCCGCGGTCCGTGGGGGCAGCCCCATCCCCTGGACTCAGTCACAGCCCCCACAGCTCTCCTCCCAGCCTACCCCTCCCCCTCCGCACAGGAGAGAAAAACAGGAAACTAGAAAATCTTTGCGTGCTCAGTTTTTTCCTTCTCTCTTTCGGGCCTTGGGTTGGGCGGGGGGCAAGCTGCTTAGTTCTTGCCCCGGTGCTGAGCTCTGGCCCCATCTGCAGCAGGGCCAGCCCCCTGGGCCCCCCAGGGCCACCAAACTCACCCAGCGCTGACGGGCGCACAGTCCCGGCTGGTTCATCCTCGGCTCTGTCCTCCTGGGGGACCCAGCGCTGCTGAGAGAGAGAAACCAGAAGTTAGCACAGCACCACTTCCGTTGCAGGGGCCCGGGGGGGCCCACAGGCCAGTTAAGCAGAACCAACACCTGTGAGTGCCTGCTGCCCCCGCCCACGTCCCCGGCCCAGCCTGGCGCCCCAGCTCCTCTTCTCGTCTGGCTGGCGCATGCGTGACACGAATGGGCAGGTCTCAACCCGGGGCATTTCCTAGCCAGCCCCCCCGCCAGCCATGTCTGCCCCTCCCACACATGTGGGGCTGCTCTGCACACTTACCACCTCCCATCCCCGGGGCTCAGGGCACTTTCTAAAGGAGGAGAACGGGTAGGGGAAACTGAGGCACAGAGAGGGAAAGCGACTTGCCTGAGGTCACACAGCAGAGCCGAGAATAGAACTCAGAGCTCCAGAGTCCCCGGCCAATGCTCTACCCACCATGCCCCGCTGCCTCCGGCCTAGTCACACTCACCCCCACCCCCACCGTCCGCTCTACCGGAGACACCCGGTGAGATGGGGCTTGCCGTCCCTGCCTCTCCACAGCAGCCTCACGTGCGCAGACGTGGGGCCGGGCACAGGAGCAGGGAGGGGGGCCCAGACAGGAGCCGAGCCCAGCGTGGAAATCGATCAAACCCGCTGCCCTGCCCGGCCTGTGGGCTCGGGAATCAACAGGGGGCACCTGCCTGGCAGGGGGAGGAAGCCGGAGGCCCCTCCGCCAATGCTGGGAAGCAATCGAGGCAGTGCTGGGACGCCAGCCAGGCACACCCTTACGCCAAATGGGGACGGGCTTTGCAGCCAGACTATCCTAGACGGGCCAGAGATTCCCCGATGCACCCATGGCAGCGCGGGGATGGAACCCAAGAGCTGGGCAGCCTGGCATCCCCTGTACAGCCCCTTGCCAGGCAGAGAGGATGACTCCACCAGCCCTCTTCTCTGACGGGCTTCGGCGTCCCAAGGGCGTCAAGGATCCGCTGCAACTGTTGGGGGGGGGGGGCAGAGCCTGCTCCCATACCCAGCCTGGAGGGCACTGTGCCAACCAAAGGGTTCATATTTCTATAGTCCCTCCTCTTTCCCCCCGCGCCTCGGCCAACGTGATCCCTGCTCATCGGTGAAATGCAGCCACCTCTGCGACGGAGGCTGTTTAACCGCGCACAGCAACACGGCACACACCAACGAGCAGGGAACCCCCACGGCAGGCTGGGATGGACACAGCCCCCGGCTGCAGAAGGGACGGAAGCTCCTCAGGGCAACCTCTCATCAGGTCAATGCAGGCTGCACCCTGGAGCTCTGCGTCTGAGCCATAAGACCCCCAGATCAGGTCTCACAATGCCCCCATCCCTCCGCCTTGCCAGGCAAACTGGGATCTTCTATGCACACCTCCCACAGAGGCTGGCAAGGCGTGGCTCAGGCCACGGTACGGCACCCACATGACGACAGGCAGCAGTCAGCGCTGGTGCCATGTCTGCCAGCACAGGCCCAGCAGACGCTGGTCACCTGGCAGCACGGAGGGGAGTCAGAGGGATCGACAGACGTGTCTGCCCCGGCCAGGGGATATCAGGGGCTGGGGTGTAAACATTAACCTCAGCCCAGGCAGAGCAGGGCAGGGAGCACAGAGCCTGCCTTAAACATGGGGATACCCCCCCCCTTCCAGCCACCTCCCCACCCTTCTCAGTACCAGGCCCCCACCCCGAGCGCTGCCCCCTGCTCGCCCAAGGCCTGGCCCCACCGCATGCCCCCAGCGACTTCTAGGGCAGAGTACCTGGTTCAAGGTACTTGTATCTTCTCGAGGGTACTTGGCACAGTTTCGGGGGGGGGGCAGAGTGGGTGCAGGCCCCTGAGTTACCCCTCCCATCGGCAACGGAAGCTCTCAGGGAGGGGCTTGTGCATCAGGCCCATTGTGTGCACCTGGCAAGGGAGTTGGACGCCTGGGTCCTTTCTCCCCAGTTGGGGCTGCTCAAACCAGCCTTCCCTCCCTGAGCATCCAAGAGGCCCAGCACCGTCCCACATCCTAGGATGAGCCGCGAGGGGATGGTGGGGCAGGGTGCTCGCTGGAGGGCTCCCTGGTCCCCGTGCCCCAGCAGTGGAGGAGGGGCCAGAGATGGGGGGAGCGGGGCACGTTGCTTGCCAGCCCATCCTGGAGCCATAACCCAGGAAGCGACACCTCCTGCTGGCTCCTTTCATGCCCCCACCATGGCAGTTCTAGGCACCGAGACGAACCCCAGCACCCCCCACCCAGCAGCTCCTCGGCCCTGGGTCACTCCAGCCCCGGTCCCTGGCGCTCAGCCGAACTGACAAGCCACAAACTAACCCAGGGCCAGGAGTCGGACGAGAAAGGGGCCCCAGCGAGCAGGGGCCTCGTCCAAAGCCCACAGGCTGGTCCTGGGGAAGCTGGCCAGGCGTCGCTAGGCCAGGACCATCGCTGGGGCTCCTTGGGGATACAAACCTGATCCCCTAACCCCGCTGGCTTCTCTCCACCACGAGTCCGGGACCAGCCAGCCCAGCACCCTAGCAAATGCCCTTAGGCCTCATCTCCACCAGGGTGTTCTTAGCTCTCGCCCGCCTTACCAGGCTTCCGAGCTCCCTCCCGTCCTTCGCCGCCACCTGCTCACTCAGGCCAGAGCTACAAACTGCGGTGTCCTCCCATGGCTTTGACCTCCTGCTGGCTACCTCCCTTTTACTGCCACCCGCTCCCAGAGGCATCCCTCCCCCTACAGCCCATCAGAGTCCTGCCAGCTTATGCCAGGGCCGAGTTAGGCCCAGCCAGGGGAAGCGACTTGCCTGAAATCGCTCAAGTCCATGGCAGGGCCTGGAACGGTATCCAGGAATCCTCTCCCACACGTGCATGCCCTGATCTCTAGGGCACAGGCATCCCAAACCCCCGCACCCCCGATCCCGAGGCCCCTGCTCTAGGCACACGAACGCACGCCTGCCTTTGATTTTCCAGGCGCCCCAGTTGCAGCCACGGGGAGACGTCTCCGGAACCCAGCGCCCAGCTGTGCAGCTCCCAGCCCTGCCCCGGGGGGGGGGGGGGGAAACTGAGCTGGGGAAGGAATTTAGCTCTCCCAACTAGCAACACAAGCTGCACTGCTCCACGGGGTCATTCCAGGCCAAGCTGCCACTCTGGGCAAGGCCTGAAGAAGACACAAGAGGAAGATGCGCAGGGCTGGGCCTACGGGGCACTGGGCAGTGCGCTGGAGCAGATTAACACAGAAACAAACAACAAGCGTTCGTCTCAGCAGCCTGGCACTGCCCGTGCCTCCCGCGTGGATGCAGGAAATGAGCACACCAGGCCCCGATCTCACCCCCTTCCCGGAGCAGCTGCCAAACCTCCCCAGGCAACTGGTATCACAGCAAATTTGCATCAGGAAGCTCCCCCCCCGCCCTCGGTCAGTGCTTGGCCCTGCCCCTCCCCCCCAAATGCCAGGGCACAAAGCCTGCCAGGGCTCTAGCTCTGGTACTGCCAGTCAGCTTCCTTCAGTCGCTGGCATAGCAGGTTTTCCCCGGCTCAGATCCAGGCACGGGGAGAAACTGCAATAGGAGACCATGCCCCATCGCGGAGCCAAGCTCTCAGCGGCAGAGTGAGCCCTTTCCCACTACCCTCGCTCGCCCCTGGGGGGGCTGGAACAAAGTGGCCCACGAGGCTTTCAACCCTTCCCATCCACGGTCCCAAACTAGGAGCTTTACAGCTCAAGGTGCCGGGCTTCAGAACTGGCCTGAAAGCTCTGCCCAGGGCAGGCAGGGCTCTGGAGCTCTCAGCAGATCTAGCACTATGTTTGAGGAGGCAAACGGGCCCTCCCTTAGCCACAGCCATGGATGGCCCGGTCTGGGAGCCACTGCGTGCCAGCCCTGTACTACTCTACCAGCCTAGGGCTAGAGCAAGACTTGGCAGCACTTCCCACTTCCCCACTCAGCATGTGCCATGCTTGCAAAGTGGGCAATACGTTGCCCTCTAGTGGCCGGTGCATGGAGGATAACACTCTACTACTGCTACCAGCTAATGGCATTACCCCTTTGGCTCACCCGGGTCTGGGCTGAAGATCGCAGGTTCAAACCCCGCTCGGATCGGCACCAGAGCAGGTGGGAGCCGGGACGGGAGACGAGGAGCAACATTACTGGAGCTCGTCAGAGAGGGGCAGGAAGCAAAGCCAGCCCCACCAGCCTGAAGCACCGGCCCCGGCAACGGTGTTTCCCAGGATCCAGTCACGGCACAGACTCTCAAAGGATCCTCATCAACCGAGATGACAAAGGGCACAAGGCCCAGACAACCGGAGCACCCCAGGGAATGAAATATGCAAGAAGGTCACTGCGGACGCATCCTGGGAGGGGCAGGGAGGCACAATGGACCTCAAAGTCCCCACCGCCCACTCGCTCCAGAGGCAACGGGTCAAGGAAACCGTGGGTCATCCCAGGCCAGATGCCAACAAACGCAGCTGCTCTCCCCCTCCCGAAACGTTTCCACCCACCTGAGCGTCAGCCCTTCGTTCAAAGGAGAGGATCCGTGCATTTGCAAGGAGAGCTCGGGCCACGCATGAGCCCCTTCGCTCCGGAGGGCGTGCAGCACACAACCCACCCCAGCGAGCGCTCCCGGCGGCCGCCCACAAGCCACATCCAGGGAGCGCTCCCTGTCGCCCCACGTCAGAGGTATCAAACGGCGCGTGCTTCCATGTGCGTGGCAGATGAAAGAGAAACAGAACGTTTAAACAGCGCCTCTGAAGAACGCTTAGTGAGCTGGCGCGCTTTCGGGTTGGCTTCTCCCACACGCAAGCCGCGGCGCGGAGACAACCTGACAGCCTCGCCGTCATTCAGGCTTCAGCAGAGACAACTGCCTGGGAAGGCGTTCTCCCCACCCCCCTTCCCCGACAGACAGAAACCTGCTGGCATCTTGCACCCGCCTGAAGCCAGCCGAGGGGCAACCGCTCACCCCACACGGGGATCACGTCCTGCATGCGCGCCAAGTAAGGTTAGGGTTAAAGAACCCCCCGACACACACTAAAATCCTTCCACACCCCCACGGCGTGGGAAGAGAAATCCGAATCCGCTGCAAGGATCAGACAACGGGGGAGCCCAGCTCCGAGTCCCCGTATCCAACGGCCTTCACCCGAGAGCGCAGACAGCCGCCCTGAACCTGCAGGGCTGGAAGATTTCAGGCAGGTGGCTCGGCTAAGGCAGCTCGGGAGCGAATCCCCCAGCCGCAGGGCCGCCATAGAGGACTCTGCAAAAATTATGAAAAGCGTCTTCCCAGCGAAGCTACGCACCTGCCAGCCCCCCACACACACACACACACACGAGCCCCCCCCAGTCTCACCTTCCTAGCACCTGGCTCGGCTCACGCCCTCCCCCGGCCCTTGCCTGCTAATGACAAACATTGGATTTTTCCAGGCCAGATCCTCAGCTGCTGTGATTATTGTCCTCAGTGGGGCTGGGGCCCACGGCCACCAAACGGGTGGAAGAGGGGGGATCTGGCCCACACTGGGGCTGGGGACCACAGCAAACGGGGGAGGGGGGAAATCTGGCCCACACCAAACAGGGGAGGGGGGAATCTGGCCCCCAGTGGGGCGGACACCCACTGACACCCGCCGGAGGAGGGAGGGGAAAGTGGCCCCACACAGAATTCATTTTATCCTCCCTTTCCCATGACAGACAGGCACCTGCCCCCCAGACTGAGGGGGAGGTTTGCGGGGCGGCCAGTCCCTGCCAGGGGTCTCAGAGCACACCCCGGCCAGGCCCCCAGAGGGGGACCCCACGCGGGATCGGCCGCGGGGAGGGAAGCGCAGTCGGCTCGACCAAGGGAGGGGCGGCCCCCTAGATGGGGGGGGATCAGTGGGGCTCACAGAGGAGGGGCAGGTCACGAGCGGCGGGATCCCAGGGGAGGCCTCCGGGGGGACCCCCCACCCCCGACCGGGCCCCGAAGGGGGGGGCCCGGAGCAGCAGCCCGGCCCCTGGGCAGGGCGCACTCACCTCTCCGAGCCCCGGCGCCGAGCGCAGCCGGACCCAGTGCCCCGGCTCGGGCTGCAGCCGCCTGCCCGCCCCGCCGCCGGCCGGGCTGGAGCGGGGGCGGGACCCGCGCGGGGGCCCCTTCGGGATTGGCGGGTGGGCAGGTGGTGGTTACAAAAGGAAACAGGAGCGGCTCCTGATTGGCCCAGCCGGCGGGGCTGTTGCTCTTGGCTGGATATTTGCATCTTTAAAGTGACAGCGCCCCCTTTTCCCTCACCCCCCCCCCTTGCTTTGTATGGTGCCGGGGGGAGCCGCCGAGGCACCCCCTTGCAGCCCCCCCGGAGCTGGGCTGCTCCTCTGCTGGGGGCAGGGACCTGGGGCCTTTGCCAGTGGCCAGAGGAGCCGGGCACTGGGCCAGGCCCAAGGGAAAAACAATGAATAAATAATAAACCCTGAAACCTGGATCTGGGCACCTGCCGGGGAGGGGAGGGGCGTGAAGTAGGTGCCTTGGGCAGCAGTTCTGCAATCATGGATTTAACGTCCCTAAACCTATCATGCACCCTGATCGGCCTCTAATGCCCCTAAGCCTCTAATCCACTGAGCTCTGGCTCTAAAGCCCCTGAAGCTAATATACCTAAACCCGGCTGGATCCAATGCCCCTACAAGCCAATGCCCTTAAAACTGCATCTACGGCTCCTAACCCTAGAATGCGCTTCAACCTGAATCCAGCGTCCCTAGCATTGGTTGTAACACACCTGCACTGGGGTCTAATGCCCCGACTCCATCATGTCCCATTTCACCACGCTGCCAGGCCCAGAGGCCCTGCGAGGATATTCAGGATCAGAGTGGCCCCAGTTGGACGGGCCTTTGTCTGCGCTGCCAGCGCTCACACTGGCTGGTACGTTCCATTCCTCCGGCTGCAGCCTGAAGTGAGCTCATGGCCCTGCTCCGGCTGACACCAGGACAGGTTTGTTTTCAGGCTGGAGCCCATCACTGACCGTTCAGCAGCTGCTGGGGGGGGGGGGGGGGGGGGTGAGGATGCGCTCACTAGACTGCCAGATGTGCCCTGACGTGCCATCAGTCTCCGTGTCCTGCTAACGGCTGGGCAACCCTCCTATTTCTCCTGCACTGAGTGGTGCCTCTCAACAGGCTTCACATAAACACATTCGTTAACCAAGGCTTGGGGCATGACTTGTCCCCGGGAACAGAGGGACAAAGTGAAGCACAATGAAGGACAGGGACTCGCCTGAGAACATGCAGCCAGACAGCATCAGAGCCAGGACTAGAACCCCAGATCCTGAATCCCAGCTCCCAGTTCTAACCACTCCGCTCCACTTCCACCACACGTCAGAACTAGCCCGTCGGAAACCTGACTCCTTGCTCCTGCGCTAACCGGTGGACAACCGCTCCTTGCTGGCTGAGTTGTAGGTACTTCCCTACAGGGAACCAGCCAGAAAAAAAAACCCATCACAAAAGGGGAAGCAGAGGAGAGCTAAAGGAAGGCTGCACCAGCTGGCCTGATGTTAAGTATTTACAGTGTAAGGTTTTGGAGGCAGGGGCTGGTGCTTTGTTCTGTGTCTGTGCAGTGCCTAGCAGAGCGGGGCTCTGGGCCGTGACTGGAGCTCCTAGGCTGTATAACCCAAATGACAGCGATACTAAACCCAGCCAGACTCCTTGAGTTGCTGGATTGCGTCAGGTTTTCCTGTTAGGCAAGTCACTGAACAACATTTCTGCACCGATCTTCTTCCACAGTGGAGCTCTGTATGGCCGGGCCTGAGCATGCAAAACTCTGGGTCAGACACCCCCAAAATTGTGACAGTGACTTTAAAATCATGAGAGTTTATCAAAACATGACACATTGGAGTCATCTTCTTTGCCTTCTGATTTCTGAGCCTTCAGGGCCACACTCAGGGGCAAGTTTTTCTCTGCAAGCAGAAGGGTTAGAAACTTCCTTATTTTTTAATGCGAGAGACAAGGTGGATGAGGTAATACCTTTTATTGCACCAACTTCTGTGCGTGAAAGAGATAAGATTTCAAGCTCCACAGAGCTCCCAGACCTGAAGAAGAGCTCCATGCAAGCTTGAAAGCTTCTCTTTCACCAACAGAAGTGAGTCAATAAAAGATATTCCTTCACCCACCTTGTCTCTTTCATATCCTGGAACAAGAAGTCTACTACAACATGGCAAATTTCCTTCTTAATGAAAGCTGAGTTAATCCTATATTCTCCTGACTCCAGGAGCTGGGGCTTTAAGAAAATCACCCAATATCGCATCAAATTGTGAGAGCTGGCAACACTGAGGAGCCGGCCCATGGGGTGGGCTTATGGAAAACATTCTTTCAAACAAGCTCTCAAAGCTGGATTCTTTGCTACTTTGAGGTACGTGGGGTTTATTTCTTTTTTTAAAGTCTGATGCAGGAAAAAAACCCAGCTCATTTAAAAACCCTTTTAAATGGACCCCTTTTCCCTCCCAAATTGTGAGCCCGTTTTCACCCACAGAAGCAAGCCGGTGCTGGTTCTCTTGCACATTCCGCACCAGCAGTTCTCAAACGGTGGTTCGTGACCCCATGTTAATGGGGTCCCCAGAGCTGGTGTTAGACTTCCTGGGGCCGAAGCTGAAGCCTGAGCCCCAGCACCCAGGGCTGACGCTACAGCCCGAGGGTTACAGGCTTTGCCCCCCCCAGTGTGGGGCAGTGGGGCTCAGGCTTTGGGCCCCCCTGTCCTGGGCAGCAGGGCCCCCCACCTGGGGCATCAGGGCTCGGGCAGGCTCAGGCTCCCGTCCCCGCTTCTGGGGCTGTGTAGTAATTTCTGTTGTCAGAAGGGGCTTGTGGTGCAATGCAGTGTGAGAACCCCTGTTCCACACAAGCCCAATGCTAAGGAGCAAAGGGGAAGGAGCTGGGGTTTCTTTGTAAAGACTTGGTTCATTTTGGAGGGGTCACAGGGAGGTCAGAGTTCACCCAAATGTTGCTGCCTCCCCTTCTTTAACATCCAGGTGGTGCAACTGCCACCAAGACGCTGGGTTCATCTCTGCTCTCTGCAGGGTTACAGGGTGCAGCTGGGAGCAGCAGCTGAGCCCTGGAGTCAGGGAAGGGGGGGGGGGGGCCATTTTCACAGCTCCCAGCACCTCATGTTGTCAGTCCCATGAGGAAGTGAATCTCCCACCCCGCCCAGCCAGCCGGGAAGCGTTTCACCCCCACTTTGCACTGGCGTTCAGGGCTGCCCCAGGCCGTGGTGAAGGAGGCCCCTGGGTTTAAAGAGGTGTCATTCCAACCGATGGTTAAAACTGGGCCGGTCGGCTCAGCTGGCGCCCGTCTATCCGACAGCTTTTCGCTTCCCTCCCAGCCGAATCCTGGGCGAAAATCCTGCCTCCCGGAGCACTCGGTGGAGAGAGGGTTCGAGGAAGGGCTGTGGGGGAGAAGAGAGACAGCAAGGACAGAGAATAGTTGCAGAGAGGCTGCTGCAGAGAGGAGGGTTGGAGCAGGGATGGTCCTGCTGGGGACGGACCACATGGACTCAAGCTGGGACCCAAGACCTTAGTGAGCTGTGGGGGGACCCACTGACCTGCTGGGAGGCTGCTCCCTCCCTTACCCCTGGCCTCAGTGGTTTGGGCCAGACTGAGCCGGGCTCAGCTGGGAGCTGCTCTGTGCAAGGCGTAACCCAATCCAACCCGCTGGGGAGTGGCCATCTCCGGCCCAGGGCTGGGGCGCTAACAGCAGGTGGCTGGAGATAAAGGCAGGGAGGTGCCTTGCTGAATCTCGGGGACACACCTACCAAGCCCAGGTCTCACAGCACGCCCTGCCAGAAGCTGGCATGGAGCCCTGGCCTCCCAAGGAAGCATGGTTCCCACGCCTGCCTCCCCAAGACTGGATTAGCAGCCTTGCCCACTGCTGCAGCGGGCAAAGGGCCCAGCCTGAAGCCCAGGGCCAGACAGTGGGAACAGCTGGGGGATTGCTTTGTAGATCCTGGCCTGCTCTTATCAATGCACGTGAGAGTTGTAGGCGCCTCGGGCTGCCCCTGCCCATGGCGGGAGCACTCTGGCCCCTGGGAAGCTGCCTGGCCGGCTCTTATCTGGCTGATCTGGACAAGCCTTGGTTCCAGCGAGCAGCACAGAGGGGTCGACTCATCCCCCAGCTGCCCGCCTACCCCAGCTAGTGCAGGTGAGGGGCTTCTAGCCCCCGCCGAGCAGCCAGACTGAATTGTAGCTCAGGTGGACGCCAGCTGGTCTCTACGCAGCACAGAGGCAATTTGGTTACGGGGGTCAGCACAGCCCCACGTACCCCACGCTCAGGATTCGCTAGGAGGGGGGGTAAAACCCAGACCCAACCTCTTCCCTTGTGCTGGTGGCTGGAGCAGAGACCTAGGAGCCAGGTGCCCAGGGCTGCATGCCACTTAAAACACCCACAGCTGGAGCACCACCTTTGGACCCGATTCACAGCAGAGCTGAGCACCCAAAGCTGAGCACCCACAGCTCCCGCTCAGGGCCTTGAGGCTTACCTGGGGCTCAGCCCCTCCAAGAACCAGCTCTGAAGTTGGGCACCGGAAACATGGCTGCTTCTGAAACTGGGCCTGAGCGCAGGAGCTCGGAGGCGCAGGCCCACTCGAAGGCAGGATTCAAACCCTCTCCCCTTCCATAGAGCTGGGTGAAGGCTGCAGGGTAGGGCATCCCTCTGCTTCACCCCCACCTCGCTGGCTGCAGGTCCTGCCCCAGCTGAACAGACACAGGAGAAGCCGGGCCAAGAGCCAGCATGCTAGGACAGTGCCGGGCCAAGAGCCAGCATGCTAGGACAGTGCCTGGCCGGCAGCCCCTCTCTGCTCCACCAGTGGCTGGGTGGATGGACGAGAGAAGGGGCTGGCGTGGCCTAGCAGACCGGGTTAACAGGGCTGAGCAATGCCCAACCAGTCAGCTCTGAGCCCCCGGCCCCTGCCGCTATGGGGCACTCCCACTTCCGAGCACAGCCAGGGCCCTACGGGACTCCTCAGCATCCGTGGAGTGGCTGTCTCTTGCCCCAGCAGCGGTAGCCGGGGGTGCAGGAATGGCAGGGCCAGGCAGGCACAGATACCCCCAAGACCTTATAAATGTGCCAGTCCCTGAACATCACACTCCGTTCCTCCCTCACTCCCCCCAGGCCAAACCCCCGTCCCTCTTGCTCCTGCCCCCAGCCCCGCTCCCCACCCCAGAAATCCCCCCCACAACTGAAGCAGGAACAGGGCTACAGGGAGCATGCCCTGCTCTGTGTCTTGGGCCTAAAGCCCCCACCCTCACCCCCCATTACTGGGGAGGGAAGTGGTTACAGCTGCAGGCCAGGCACCCCCACCCCCCCTCCTCCCCAAATGCAGGGATCTCAGCTTCAGAAGTTTCCCAGCCAGTTGCCATGGCAACTCCTCACCCCATCCCTGGCTACGTAGCCAATGGCAACGCACCGGCACAGGCACAGGCCTCATGCTTCCCAGGGCCTGATTTCGCTCGGCTTTAAAAAAAAACAAAAAACCAAACCAACGCCGAGTCAGTGATTTCCATCCCCCTCCACCCCAAACCCATGGAAGGGCCTGTGCCCCACCCCCAACCTGCCCAGCGCCAGGGCCTTGGGGCAGCCTCCTCAGCAGGCAGCGCTCATGGCGCATGCAAGGCAGAGCCCCGTGTACAGTACGTGGGGAGGGCAGCTTGACAGTACAGCCCTGCTTGGTTCCTGGCAGCCACACTAGGATGGGGGGGGGACAACGCCCACCTGGGGCAGGTCCGTGGAAGCGCTAGGCCTCCCGCCCATCACGGCCGGTCTTCGCGAGCAGCTCAGTGGGCCTGGCCCCTCGGTTAGTCAATGCCCCTTGCTACTGGAGATTCACTCCACGGGCAGCTCCCAGGGGGAAGGTGAGGGGAGTTCGCTTGAGCTGAAAGAGGAGTAGGGGGCTGGCTGCAGCATCACACTGCTGCTGGGACACAAGGGTCCCAGCAAAGACGCCCACCCGCCTGGCCCCTGCTCGCCGAGAGCCGGGGGTGCAGGGCAGTGCCCGGCCAGCCTCCAGCAAGGGATGCAGAGGCAGCCCCTCCTCCTGGAGCCACAGCAATTGCGGCCCTGCCTAGCAATGGAGAACCTGGTAATGCCAGGGAGGAGGGACAGCGGGAAATGCTGAATACAGGCAGCTCCTCCCACCAGCCCTCCCATCCAGGATCTACTCTTCTCATAGGATCAGTGAGCAGCTACCTCCCTCACCACGAGGGGCTGTCCTGCCAAAGGGAGCTCCGGGTGTAGCCGCGAAGATCCATCTCCCCGGGAGCAGGAGGTGCAAGTTCCAGCCACATCAGCACTAACCTGCTGAAAACAGCTGAGCCGTTGCAGCACAAACGGCTGGGCAGGGGTAGCCCCCAGTGCGACCGGCTGAACCCTAGGCACAGACAGGGTGGCTGGCCCCTGCCAGCACAGGCCCCAGCAGTATGACACTGCGGGGTTTAGCGCGCTCTCACCACCAAGCCGGGAGTTACACCTCGAGCGCTGGTGGAGACGCAGCCTCAAGGCATGGGGGGGGGAATCCACAACTATGCCCTGGTGTAGACAGCGCTCCGCTGATGAAAGAAGCCTGCCAGCAGCCTAGCTCCTGCCCCTTGGGGAGGTGGGTTAGTTTACAGGGAAGAGAACCCCTGTAGCGAGCAAGTATCAGAGGGGTAGCCGTGTTAGTCTGAATCTGAAAAAGCAACAGAGGGTCCTGTGGCACTTGTTCGTCTTAAAGGTGCCACAGGACCCTCTGTTGCTTCCTGTAGTGAGCAGATACACGGAGTGGTACAGCAGTGGAGCTGTAGCATTTTCACTGTAGAAGTACCCAGGGTGAGTCTAGCACCAATGACCACAGCTATCTCCGGCAGCTGCATGGTACAGGCTGCTGTTAGCGGTGCTTACCCAGCCCTGGCCCTACCCAGGGTCCTCACCTTGTGGCTTGGAATAGTTAGATCAGAGGGCAGTTGCCAAGGCTAATTCAATCCATCGTCCCCCTCTGCCAAGGCTGCGAAGCACAGGCCAATTCCACCAGGGTCTGGCCTGAAGGCCCCAGCTTGATGTCTGCACTTCCCAGGCTTCGCCCAGTGCGGGGGGCCTGGTGATGTGAGAGCTGCACCCCCATAGCCTGAGGCAGGAATTTACATCGATGAAAACTGGTGCAAAAGCCTGTGTGAACAGCTGTGGCCTGTTGCACCAGTTTGAGTTCTTGGGCAGATCAGCCCCTGAACTTTCACTGGCCGCCCCTAGGTCTTGCTCCAAGAACCCCTGCAAACCCCACTGCCTCCCACTTGTGGTGCAGTTGGAACCAAGGCCGCCCAGCCCTGCTAGGAAGCCACAGAGCACACGGCGATTTGTTGGGCTAGTGTCTCTTTAATGCTTGTTCAATACATTTACCAAACCATCACATCGTGTGTGCAACATCGTGGCGTGTGTTGGTGCCTAAACCTCTAGCAAACCCACCCACTGCCCTGGCCTGGGAGAAGAGTCACAAGGGGGCGGAGAAACAGGTGGCTACCACCCCCCACACCCCCAGGTTTTGAGCCATGAGGAGGTGGGTCAAGCTCTGAGCTCCCTCCCTCACCCCCACTTTAAAAACATCTTCTAGCTAAGAAAATATATAAAGCACTAAAAGGTGAAACATTCAATTCCCCTTTCCCCACCCACCCCCCAAACATCTCCTAGACACGTAGTACAATACAATCAAATGTAAAATGGCCTCCAAGGCCAGCCAGGCGAGTACTGAGAACAGGATTAAACCCTTCTGCCATGGATACAAGAGGGGATGAAATCTGAGGGGGCCTGGGGAGCCCCCCCTTCCCAGCAGCTCGCCTGGGGGGCATACTGGTGCCTCACAGTGGCCATCAGATAAATAAGAACCTTCTGTGTGTAACAGTTTTGGTTTTTTTCTTCATTTAAAAAAAAAAATTACAAAAAAAGGTAAGTTGCAAACTTACAGAACAGGTTAGTGTCACATTCTCTCCCCAAACTTGTTCTTCAAGATGAGTTAGAGAAAAAGAAAGAGGCGAAAGCCGTGGAGAAGCTGGAACGTGGCTGGGGATTCAGGCCCCCGGCAGGTTTCATGCCCAGCGGTGCCCCCAGAGATCTGCTTGGCCTATGCAGAGGGCTGGGGTCAGCAGCAGGGATGCAGGGCGTGGGAGACAGAAGCGGCAGGGTTTGCAGAAGGGGGAGGTTAGTGGAAGTCGGGAGTCCCTCCGTCCCCCCCCAGTCAGTTTTGACATAGGGATTGGAGAAGGGGGGAGGGGGGGTCATGAGACAACTACAATTCCCCTCCTCCCCGGGAGACACTCACCCCCCCCCCCCAGCCCTCATTGCTCCCAGCGATCACGCTTCATATGAACTTTCAAACGGCTCATGAAATTTGGCTTTAAAACATTTACAGCAACATTAGTGCTTCTGAGGTCCAACATGAGGTGGGGCAGGGCTGGGGTTGCCAGCCCAACCACCCCCACCAGGCGAGGGAGGCTGGGCTGGCATGGGAAAGCTCTAGCATGGGGGGGGGGCACAGTTCTGCACCCCACCCAGGGAGCACCCACTCCAGGCTCCACTGCTTTGGAATGCAGGAAGCCTTCAGCCCAGTCCAGCCTCCCTCATCCCCCCACAAATTTCAGCTTCCAAACCCCCCACACCCTCCACTCCAACCTCCCTTAATCTGGGGCAGAGAGATTGTGTCTACCTGGGAATCTGGCATCTCTGCAGGAGCAACAGGACAGTTGAGACTTTAAACTCCTTTTTGTGCCCCCCAAAACTAATAGCAGCTGGGGGAAGGGTAGTAAACTGGGATACAGCCCCCCACACTACCTCCCAGTATAGCAGCCCCCCTTCCTGGCACATGGCCAAGCTGGCAGTGGCATCACTGGGGTGTATGACTCGCAAACTCGTTTCACTTGTGCCGTCAGCCAGAGGCTGGGACTCCACCGGGCAGTCCCACAGCAGGGAAGCGACTGGATGCCACCAGCGATCGGAGCCCCAGCTCAGGCTGCCCATAGGAGCCCTGGGGCGATACTGCGGTGAGGTGGCCCTTGCTGCATCACCTGACCGAGGTAAGGTACCTGCTTGACATCAGGGAAGGCGGAGTGGTCCCCTGCTCCCATCACTAGGGCAAAGAGAAAAGGGCTGTGCCTGTCCCTACGCAGAGGCTGGGGGTAGTGGCTGGGCTGGGGAGGGCGGTGAGGAGCAGTTATCCCGTAGCAGGCTTCGGCCCCCAGCCCAGCAATGGGGATTACAGACCCTGCCAATCTGCGATCCAGCCCCCCACATGGGGATGCAGAGCACGAGGCTGGGGCCTGTGTGCATGCAATAACCAGACGGTGAGTGACTGTGGCGCACAAGACGGGAGAGGAGTGCTCAGCGTAACCCTTTCCAGTCCAGGGGAGATTCCTTCCCACTCCTCCCCTCCTGCAGGGAGCGGCCATGGAGAGCTCATTCCAATCTTACAGTGCCTCTTCCCAATCACCAAGTCCTGCAGGGGGAAGCCCTCCCCCCCACGCTTCCTGTGGGTTGCAATCTCCCCTCTGCAAGGTCCAAAGCACTTCCTCCAAGTCTGGCTGGAAAGGGTTAACGCGGGCCGCCTTCAGAACTCCACTTTGCACGCTGGGAAGGTCTCGTCCTGCATGGCCACCGTACTGTTGCTGCCCAGCACCGTGATGCCCAGCTCCTGCTGGCGCTCGTGGGTTTCCTGGTACCATTCGTGCATCACCAGCGAATCAAAGGTTGGGATCAGGGTCACCTGAGGAGACCAATTTGATACAGTCACTCAGAGGCAGCAGGGTCTAGTGGGTCTGGCCCTGATGGAGCCAGGGCACCTGGCTTCTATTTCCAGGTTCTGCAACTGCCCTGCTGAGGGCATGTCACCTCTCTGCTGGTTTCCCCTCCCACCCTTTGTCCCGTCTATTCCAGACCCCAGCTCTTTGGGGTGCATCTGTGCAGCGCCCGGCCCACGGGGCTCTGATCTCAACTGGGGAGGGGGCGGTGCTGTGTTACAAACACGCTGGTGGGGCAGACGGAGGCCGGAGCGAGGGGAAGTTCTGCCTTCCTCGAAATACGGACACAGAGCCTCACCACGTGCCAGCTCAGAGCCGCCCTGCCCCCAGCCGCCACCACTTGTGCCAAACAGGGACACTGAGGCACACCAGTGACCATCCGCCAGGTGAGGTCAGAGTTCACAGTTCAAAGGTCAGGGCCCCTCCTGCCTCAGGAAAACCCAGCTACCCCTGCTCCAAGCCACGGCTACGCGGCCGAGCCCCCACCGAGCCGACAGACACAGCTGTCCCCCAAGGGCCTCTGCGCTGCGGGATTGTCGGGGTAGCTGCTCTGGCAGGGGGCGATTCCCCCCCACTCCTCGCCGACAGCTACGCCGGCATAACTCCGCTGTTCGGACCAGGCCGGAGTCCAGCTCCTTGGTGGCCTCTGCCGATTCCCTCCTCCCCCCACAGCTGAGCCGGACGCCCCAAATGATACACACCAGGGACTGCTTGGATCCGGCCAGCAGGGGGAGCAGGTTCTCCTCACAGGACTCTGCGGGGAAGGAGCCCAGCAGCATCCACAGCACTCCTGGCTTCTGCTCCAGGCAGGAGGCAGAAAACCCCCACCACAGCGGAGGGCTCGGGGGTGGAGCATGGGGCAGGGATATGGTTACCTGAGACCCCAGCGCGGCCCCCCCATGCCTGCCTGGCTGTACGCCATGCTGCCCCCTGCTGTCGTCCCGCCGAGCCCCACCTGGACATCGCTCCCCCAGTGATGTTTGCCCGACAGCAGCGCGTCCAGGATGGGTCGCATGACGCCCTCTTTGACATGGTCGTCTCCGCTGATGACGTAGCAGAGGGAGCGGATCCGCCGGAAGAACTCCTCGTCCACCGTCCTGGCGCTCCAGGAGCCGGGGATGTAGGCCAGGTCCAAGTAGATCGGCGGCTCGGGGGGAGAAAGGGCTTTGGAGCCTGAAATTGCAAGACGGGGGGGCCTTTTAGACACAGGGCCGGGGCTCCAGCAGGGAACGCCAGGCGGCCTGGTACACGAGGGCCCCACTACTGGAGCATGATCAGTGATTTTTGGGAGCCTTGATTTCGGACACCGCAGAAGGGCTCAATTTGTGCCCAGTACTGAGTGCCCGCCCAGGCATCTCCCATTGGGACACCCAACAATGGCCAGTCACTGGACACCTTCGATCCAGAATCCCAGGTTCCCTCTCGTACACCTGCTCAGCTGCTGGGGCGCTCTTTACTGGAGCTTTAACTCGATTTTAAATCCAGCCTCTCGCTCCCTTTGCTATTAGGGACGGTCACTGGCTCCCTGGGCTAGGAGGCTGGATCTGCAATACAGCAAGAGGCTCTTCTGGAATCCACACATCCGGGGTCCGAGTCACGTGGGACTCGGGCTCAGCAGCCTTTCAGTTCCTACGCGCTGCAGGATCTCCCAGGATCCAGACCGCCCAGGCAACAGCTGGCCAAGGCCCCCCTCACTGCCAGGCTCACGTGCTTCAACTCAGCCCCGAAGGAGCCAGCATCTGGGCCAGCCCCATCTCCGTGGTGCACTCCCCCGGAACCAGAGCAGCTCCCACCTGGTACGTGGGAACTCTGGTGGCGCCATGGGCACCAACACCAACCCAACTCCTTCCACAGGCCACAGAGCACCCTGGGCTGCAAGGCCCCATACATCCTCCACCCCCCTCCCCGGCCTGGGGCTGGGTTAGCATGGGAGTGACAGGCCCTGCTCCTGGCCTGGGATCAGCTGGACTCTACACCCCATCCCCACTCCCAGTTACCTGCGGGAGATGATCTGCCGGCTCCCGAGAGCGGCCTGGCCCCAGCGCCGCGGCTCGTGAGCGAAGCTCTGGTGTCCCCGCCAGCCCCGAGGCGCGGGCCCTTGGCTAGGGGAAGCGTCCTGGTCTTGTCTGCTGAGCCCGCGGGGCCTCTGGCCTTGCTGCCCAGGGTCGAGTGTTTGGGGGTTTCGGCCTTCTGGGACATGGGGGCCGAGCCCAGGCGGGAGGGAGTCCTCTTCACCTTGCCGGCAGGCTCCTTCTTCCCCGCACGGGCCTGCTCCGTGGGCAGGGCCTCCGGATCCACCATGCAGATGCCAGGCTGGGCAGGGAGGGGGCAGGGGTCTTTCAGGGGGCCTGGAGGAGGGTCTCTGGCCCGGGAAGGGCCCCGGGCCAGGGGCTCCGACTCCTCGTCCGAGTCCAGCCCGCCGTCGGCCGTGATGGAGGGGCAGTCCTCGGTGGCAGGAGGGATGTCCGAGTCGGAGAGCGTGGGGAGGGACTCGCTCCCAGAGGTGGGGGGCGTCTCGGCACCCGGCAGTGGCTGCAGCCGGCGGCCCTGGCTCCTCTGGCCTCTCCTCTGGGCCAGGGGCTTGGCCAGCTCCTGGGAGAGGTCGCTGTCATTGGACAGGTCCCGGGGGCTGACATTGAGGGAGGGGGGGCGCTCGGACTTGGGGTGCTCAAACTCGCAGGGCGATACCAGACACAGGTCCACATCGTGGGGGGAGTCGGAGCGACGCCCGTGCCGGCGCAGCCCGTCTGCCCCGTCGCTGTCCAGCCGCTGGGCGTGGTGGCAGGGCCGGAGGGGCAGGGACAGCCCGCCTTTGCCCACCGAGGCGTCTGACTCCGGGGTCAGCCCGCCCCCCTGCGGCCGGTTCAGCTCCTCTTGGGGCGACTCACTCACCGGGGGCAGCACCTGCTCGAAGGAGACCGACAGCGACTCGTCCACCTCGGTGGAGTGGGGGGAGCCCACCTCGGCTGGCAGGGAGGGGGTGGTGATGGTGGGCGAGACATCGGGGAGCTCGTCCTTGAAGGGGCTGAGGGACAGGCAGCCCGCCTGCTTCTCCTGGGAGGAGCTGGAGCTGTCGTGGGAGGAATGGCAAGAGTTTAACTGTTTGTTGTCGTTGGGGCCCGACGCCGGCTCCTCTACCATGACTGCGTCCTCCACCGGGGACTGGTGGAATGGGGTGTGCCCGGCGCTGGCCGGCCCCGAGCTGGAGGGGGACATCATCTCCAGGGTCTTCTCCTCAGAGCTGCCGCATGGGTCCTCGGCACCCTCCTGGCAGTGGTTGAGAAGCCCCGTGGGCGTCAGGTCGAAATCCACGCTGCGGTCGCTCTTGGGGGTCTTGGCGAGGGGAGAAGGGGGCCAGATGGCTTTGAGCGGGCTGGTCTCTAGGTACCGGAACCGCTGGGGGCTGTCCAACTCCTCCGGGTCGATGCCGTTCTCCTGGCAGTCCGTGGGCCCCAGCCCGGCACAGCCAGCTGGGCCCTCAGTGCCGGCGCACTGCCCAGCCTCCCCGTTCTCCAGCGGGGACGGCTCCAGCTCGCTCTCCGCCGTGGTGATCCCCTCGTCTGTCGACTCCTCCTTCCGCCCAGCCTCAGCGCCTGCCCACGCCGCCTCCCGCGTCAGGGCCTCCAGAGACAGTGACTTGGAGCCTTCTGACGCACCAGCCCCGGGGCTCGGGGGCTCCTTGCTGGCCGCACCTGCCTCCTTGGCCGCTTTGGCCTTGGGCTTCTCCGGCTCCTTTTTGAGAGTGGATTTCTTAAGGCTCCCTGTCCTGAGGGCCAGCTTGCGGGGCTCCGGCCCGGGCAGTTTGCGGGCAGGGGGCTTTGCGGCCTTCCCCTCAGCCTTGCTCTCCTTGGCATCCTTCCGCAGCGACTCGGCTTTCCCGTCCCTCTTCACAGCCTTCACCTCCTTCCTGCCGTCCGCCTTCCCCTCGGCGCTATCTTCCTTCTTCAGAGGCCTCTTCTCCTCCTTCCTTGCCTCCTGGGGCAGGGGCTCTTTCTTGGGCGGGGCCTTCTCCTTGCTCAGCTTCAGCCTCACGTCTGGCTTGAGCTTCTCAGCTGAAGAGTCGGGCTTGGCTCTGGGGTCCTTGGCTCTCTCCTCCTCTGGCCCTGCCTTGGCCACCTCGCCCGGCCCTCTGGCCTTCTCCTTGGGCGCTGGCTTCACCTCCTTCTTCTCGGCCTTGAGGGCTTTCTCCTTGGGAGCTGGGGGCCCGGCCTCCACCAGGCTCAGTCTGGAAGCAGACCGGAGGCTCTCCTTGGACGCCGACTTGAGGCTCTCCTTGCTTTCCGCCCTCTTCGGCGTGAGCGGCTTCTCGGGACGGGGAGCGGCCTGCGCCTTCAAGTCCTTCTCAGTGACCACCGGGCGCTTCAAGAACTCCAGGTGCTTCACCTTCTCCAGCCCCTCCAGGATCCTGCTCTGCGGGGTGCAGCCTGGGAACAGGACCCGGATGATCTTCTCCAAAGGGCTGGCGGGATGCCAGACCAGCAGGGCGCAGACGGAGGTCAGGCACTGCAAGGGCAGCTCCTGCTCGCTGGGGTGGCCGTCGCCGGACCAGTGCTGCAGCAGGTAGTCCAGCTCCTTGCTGCCCCGCACCGGGTTCAGCACGTACATGTCCAGTCTGCCAACGCCCATCTTTTGGAACAGCACCGTGGGCTCCACCTTGGGGCCGCTGTCCCTGCAGAGCAGGTTGGGCCTGACCCCCAGCTTCTCCAGGTAGCGTAGGGTCAGGCTGGCTTCGTCACAGCTCTTCAGCACCCTGGAGTTCCCCTCAATACCCTTCAGCTTCTCGGAGGCGTTGAGGAACACGACTCCCAGCTCGGGGGAGATGAGGTTCTTCACCCAGTCCCCGTTGCTCTGGGAACCCTGCGAGGAGGGGTCCTCCTCCAGCTCAGCGACCTTCCTCTGCAGCAGGCTGTTGACCCCCGGCAGGCTGTCCGTGCCGATGTGCGTCACCAGGATGGAGTCGATCCGGTCCAGGTGGCGCACCAGCTTCCAGAAGGAGGATTTGGGGTTGGAGCCCCCGTTCACCAGGACGTTGAACCCGTTGACGGCAAAGAAGGCCGTGTCCCCCCTCCCGCCGGGGAAGACGTAGCAGCAGGGCTTGGAGAGCTTCAGGAAGCCCACCATGGTCGGGGGCTCCAGGAGGTCGAAGGGGGACTGCGGCTCCAGGGACTCCGAGAGGTATTCCACGAACTCCTGCAGCCCCTCCATCTCCGGCAACACGCAGCCCGGGTTGATCCGCAGCTCGATGAAGTCCTGGAGGTTGTACTGCTCCAGGCTGGAGTCCTGCCACTCCCCGAAGTCAGGGCAGCTGACGGTCAGGCTGGCCTTGGCCGAAGGGTCTGCAGAGCTCAGCATCTCCCCGACCTAGAGAGAGACAAGCCAGGGTCAATGCCAGCACATGGCAGAGTTCAGCGACAGGCTGCTGAGTCGTCCCTTGTCGGCAGGTCATCCCAGTGGCTAGACAGACACTCCACCTCCGACCCGGACTTCGACACGAGTTCCCAGAGGGGCGAGGCCAGTCGGCAGCCACCGGACAGTCCCTCCCCGCCCTCCTTCACCAGTACAGGGAAGGCCCTGGGAGGGCTGCCATCCCATAGCAGGCTCGGCCGTGACACCGCAGCATCGCTTACCTCAGCATCGTTCCCCCTGTGGTCCGTGCTACCGGATGACTGTGCAGTGGGGTGCGCATCACTGCGAGCCCAGACTCTTCCCTTTGCATCCTGGGAACGTGCCCCATGAACTCCGAGAGCAGCAGCCCACCCACCCCGCACCTGATCCTCCAATTCCCCCCCTGCCCTCCACTTCCTAGCTGAGCAGCCCTGGCTGCTGCTGGGATTCACAGCTCGCTACAGCTGAGCAAGGCCACGTTCGCGCAGAAGCGTGGGCCTGGGACGGGGGAGCAGTTCCAGGGCTGCTGGGGAAGGAAAGCCTTCGCCATGCACGGCAAGGGGACCCGAGCTTGCCAGACTTCCGGCAAGACTGAAACTACTGCGACACCTGCTAGATGGTGGGGGTGGGGGTGAAGAGGCCCCATATGGGCAGTTCTGGGGGCAGCAACCCAGCTCCATGGAAAACTGCTCCATCAGCACCACTAGAGAGACGGACTCCGCCAGCCCCACGCCCTTCCCACAGGGCTGGGCTGCTGGTGCCTGGAGCTGCACATCCAGTCAGCTTACGGCCAGCCCAGCTGGGGCTCAGGATCCAAAGGGCTAGTGAGAAAAAAAAGTGACCCGGGTCCAGAGGGGCCCACACTGGAGTCACCGTCACGGCCAGCCGCCGTGTCAAGGTTCTGCAGCGTTTCCTCCAGCAGCCAGAGGTGAAAATGCACACGAGCCCTGAGCTGGGAGAGACACACGCGTCTGTCTCCGAATCAGACAGTAACGGGATCACAGAGGCCTCTCCCCCAGGCCTGCTGAGAGCCAGAGCTGCCTGAAGGAAGGCGTTTCCTGGCCCGGGGCTGACGGCCACGAGGGTTAGCCGCCAAGGGGTGGATCACGGGCACTGTGCCAGGACACACCTCTTTGTCCGTGAAGATCTGGATGAAGTCCCGCAGAGAGAAGCAGCCCGTCTGCAGCATCAGCTCCCCGGTCTCCTCCACGCAGGGCCCAGCGAACACCAGCAGCTTGTGCTGGGACACGTCCGTGATCAGGTTCCGCAGCTGGGGACGGAGAATGGTTGAGTTCAGGTGTCCCCACCCACCCCCAGCCCCCTCGGGCCCGCCATCCAGGCCTACACCAGCTTGAGGGGGATCTTTGCTGCCACACAATGGAGCCGAGACCAAGCGCTGGGGGCTGGGGACCTGGACTGCAGGCTGCTCCGAGTGGGGCGCTCGGGCTGGGGAGACAGCAGGGTGCCTGGCCTGACAGAGGGGGGAGGATGACAGAACACGAGAAGATTACGGAGGGGAATGCAACCCCCCCACTCCATCCCCGCATGGTGCTCTTGCACCTCCTTGCCCCCCCCCCGACATGGTAAGGGCCCCATTGGACCCCGGTTCCCTCCCCACCTGCTCACCTCATCGCACAGAGACTTATCCGAAGGGTTGAGCAGCACCAGTGTCTCCAGGACATCCCCCCGGTGGTGGAGGGTCCGCTGACCTGCCCGGGAACAAGAGGCCTTGGTGTTAAGAGCCCAGCTCCCCCCAGTCACGCCCAGGTTTTGGCCCCCACCTCCCCCAGGGAAGGGCCAGGCTGGCCCGAGAGCTGCCCAGAGGATGGCTGCCCAGGGCACAGGCCAGGCAGCAAGGAGCCTCCAGAGGGGAGCTCAGCTGACTGGCAGCATGTCATGCAGCACTCAGCCGGCCCGGTCTGCCCCAACGTACGCAACCCGGCCCGGAGCAGGGACCCCCAGGCAGCTCCCGGCTGACCCAAGCGGCCGTTCAGAGTGTGCACGGTTCGCCTGCCTTCTGCACCACTGCTCCCCCCTGCAATGGCACAGCACCGCCCCCCCAGCACCTCTGGGACCCCAGGCACGGAGAGCACAGCTGGGTGGGGTTTCAGGGAGATGCCTGTGCTGGACAGTAGCCAAGGCTGGCTAAGGAGACACCTGTCAGGCAGTGCAATGCAGAGACGGCTGCCAGGCAGGACGCAGGGAGGGGCAGAGGAAGGCTGGTCTTGGGGCTGGGTCCCTGGCTCTGCCACAGGCTCCGAGTAGTCTGCAGCAAGGTGCTGAGTCTGTGCCTCAGTTTCTCCACCTGGGAAGTGGGGCGATCCAAGTCAGCCCCTGGATGGGTGAACATGAGAGAATGGGGTACCCGTAACTCCTGATGGAACACCCCACAATCCCAGCTAAAGCTAGAGGTGTCGGACGGGATCGGCGCACCGGCAGCTACCGCAGAACCCAGGTACAACGGGGAGTTTGCCCGGCACGAGCTCCAGCGATCCCCAGGCAAGACCAGTCGTGCTGGCAGCAGGCAGCCTGCTCAGGCAGGGGACACAGGCCCATACGCAGACCCCGCTGCCCCCTTCCCAGCCTCCCCACCCCTTTCAGCCAGGCTGAGGCAGGAGTGCCAGGCCAGGCTCACAGCCGCTGCAGGACCCCGCTGGCCGGGAAGCGGAGCCGTGAGCCCGGATACCACAGAGGCCAGCAGATCTGCTGAGTCGAAGGACGAGACGCCCCCCCGCCCTTCCGCTGCCGGAGAAGGAAGGAAGGAAGCAGAGGGGCTGACTCGGCTCACGAGGGGACCCCCCCCCCACACCCCATGTTCTGCCCCCAGAGCCAGACAGGGATTGTTTTTAAGCTACAAACACAACTTTCGACCCCACCGTACGACAGGCCCAGCCCGGCCCAGAACAGCTGGACGACTTGGCCCAGCCAGTCCAGTACAGGGTTGGGAACAGACGCTTGGAGCCCTCTCCCTAGGCACGCCGGAGCTGTTCTCCCCTCTGCGAGGAAGGTCACGGGCCAGCCGAGACCCAGGCCCACACAGGGCTGGCCCCGTGCAGCCCCAGCTGGAGGGCAGCGTCACGGCCGCTGGCGTTTCCTGCTCTGCGCCCGGACGAGGCAGCCAAGGGGACTGAAGCTACTTTCCTGATGCCGTCAGCTCAACCCCACCTCCTCCCTGCAGGCGTGGGGGGAGGGGGGGGGCAGACTCCACCTTTATTTGCTGGGGGTGGTCCAAGGCACTGAGCCCCTCCCAGCCAGCAGCTGCATGGGTCTCAACTCACCCCACCTCCCAACCGGAGCTTGTGCTGCAGCGTTCCCAGGCGGGGAGCTCTCTTGCAGGGCCCAGTTACCCTGCCCCCCCATCATGGGCATTGCAGGACAACCATTGGGCCATGCTGCGGCCAGGGGCCCTGTCTGCTCTCAGCCCCAGACCACGCTGCAGCCTGCCTTCTAGTCTGCGGCGCCGGAGCTCGGACCGTCCGTCCCTGGGGAGCCGGTGCCTTTCGCTGGAGCAGGCAGGCTCCCAAGAGCAGTCCCACAAGCCCAATACCCCCCCCCCCCCCCCCCCCCCGCAGTCAGGCACCATGCAGATGGCATCTAATGCAGACAGCTGCGCTGCCCATCGCTAGAGGGCAGCAAAGGGGCAGAGAAACGAGGCTGAGTGTGGAGGAAAGGAACGGAGACTTTCCCACTGCTCTATGAGCGGGCAGCCCAGCCCCCTAGTGAACCGGGGGGAGGCGGCTCAACGGGGGACCCCAGGCACGTCTCCTACGTTAGTGCCCCAGGAAGGGAACCGGATTGGCTTTAACGCCAGGTGCGCAGCCAGCTCCCCGCGTACACCCAGAGCACGGAGGAAAGCGGCTCCACTCAGCTGCTAACAATCTGCTCCGCACGCCCCAGCTCACGGGGCTCCAGGCCCACGAAGGCCAATTTACGGTCTGGGGGGCAGGAAGAACAGAGGGACAATTAGGCCACAGGGCACCTTAGGGCGTTGACGCCGGGGAGCCCAGCTGTTTACTGCAGCTCAGACCCAGGAATGAAGAATTCGCGAGCCTGCCAAGCCTGGGCCCATTGGTGGCTAAATTCCCTCTCCGTGAGCTAGCTGGCTGCTGGGCTGAGTGCCTTGGGGTCTGGGGGCCTGTACCCCACAGAACGGGGGAGCTGGATCGCTAAGGGCTGGCCTGGGACTCTGAAACCCACGTTCAATTCCCTGCTCTGCCAGAGACTGACCGTGGGCAAGTCGCTGCCTCGCTTTCCCCATCTGTACAACGGGCGTGCACGATTTCCCTGCCTCCCAAGGGTGGGGGATGGGCTGCGGGGCTCAGACACTAGGACGCTGGACCGACTGAAGCCAGGCCAAGCTCCCAGGGCCAACGCAGCTGTATTGGCGTTTCACACCCCTGAGGCTATTCCCATACAGGAACGGGATTAAGCCTTCCTGGGACGTGGCACCTGGACGGTGTACTGGGGCCACTAGCCATTTAGAGACATCCCAACCCACAGTTAAATCAGAACAAAAAACTGCTCAGTCCAGGCCTAAGAAGCTGAGCCGGGCTGGAAGCCGCAGGCCCCCGGAGCAGCCCATGGTTCCTTCCACCCTTGGCCTCCCCCAGAGCGAAGCCTGATGGAGCACGTGGACCAGGAACAGGACACCCCTCGCCACACCCATGTCACAAGGCCACTGAGCAGCTGCTGGCGAGCAGCGATTCAGTTACTGCTGGCCAGGGCCGCCTTTGAACCAGCAGCTCCCTATCTGGTTACCAAGCCCCTGAGCCATCCAGCCCCGTGGCACAGAAGCGGCCTCTGTGAGCGCAGCCGCCCTAGTTTCCAGAGAGCTCGTTTAGAAGAGTGAACAAACGAACCCAAAGGAAAGTAGCCGGGGAGGCTGGTCTGGCCCGACTGGAGGAGCCAGCTGGAGACGCCTGGCTGGGAGGGAGAGCACCGTGACCGCAGAGCTGGCTGCAGGGAGCCCATTTCACAGCCCGGGAAGGCGAAGGCACCTCGAGCCGTGACAGAACCATCAGAAGGGATTTTAACCTCATGGCTTTGGGGCTTAAGCCAGATCATTAGATCCCCGAGCAAGCCAGACACAGGCAGATGTGGGACACCAGCCCAGGAGGGTATTTCTTCCACCTTCCTCCAACGCATCCAGGGCCAGCCGCTGCCAGAGACGGGCCCAAGGAAGGGCTCTCCGTCCAGGCGCCTGCGTCCACGGCCCAGCTACCTTAGACACAGGGCAGCCTGAGCTGGTCGGGAACGAAGGCGTTTCTACTCTCCGATGGCCGGTTACTTCTGGAGAGAGGCCCGTAAAACCCTCAGCACTCGAGTCCCGGCAAGGAGACCCTGCCCTGGGCTGTAGGCTGCCGGGACCCCTGTGCGCGGCTGGCTCAGCCCCAGCCCCTCGGACGGGATCAGCTGCTCTTCCCGGACCGACACCGCACAGTGCTAGCCCACGAGCCACCTCTCCCTGCGTCGAGGTCACGAGACGGACAATAGTGCTGATGAACGGCACGTGAGCAGCTGAAATCTGAGCTACCCTGGTCTTCTGAGCTCTCCCTGGGCTCCACGCGGGGCACACGGCCGTGCACTCTCTCCGGCGCCCCATTGGTATCCGAGGCTGGGGGAGGGTTTTACCCATAGCAGCAGCACTAGCTGGTGCCGACAGCGTTTGAACCCAGCCCAACCGGTGCCTCTGCTCTACCCATGCCAGAGGAGAGGGATGCTACCGGCACAGGGGCCTCTCTAAGTTCCTTGGGGAAAGGGGCTCTGCTCTGTCTGTACAGCGCCTAGCACCCCCAGACAGCCAAGCTTCTCCCCACTCTGGAGCACAAGGCCTGGCTTCCCCTCCGCCAGCCTCCGGGCGTTACACGAGGAAGCGCAGCCAGGCCAACGTCCTGCTCCACCCATCGGGGTCCCCGAGCTCTTCAGCACCCCTGGAAAGGGGATGGTCTGCAGGAGCCAGCTACGCCTGACAAGCAACAGAGAGCTCAGACCCTCATGCAAGGAGCCCCCTGCTCTGGAGCCTTAGAGAAGGGGGTAGGGGGGCCGTATCAAAGTGGGTTAACCCCACACAGTTGAGCAGCAGAGACACCCCCCCTCACCACCACCAACACTTGTGTCTAGGCACAGATGTGGTGAACCAGCGGTTCCCCCCACCACAAGATGAGCCGAGGAGTATCTGGCTACAGCATGGTTTTGACTTGGAGTCAAGATGTCCCACTCCGAGCGAGTTAGACAGAACAAGCCCGTCCCTCAGTCTGGGAGGGCCAGCCCGAGTCTAGACACTGCAGCTGGAGGCAGTGGGGCAACGCAGCCAGGAGCCAGCCTGGGCGTGACAAGGCCTCACGGGAAGGCGCATGGAGAGGGCCGCCGGTCCGGGAACTCCTCTGCGAGCCGCTCCCCAGGAAGAATCAGCGCGTTTGTCTGCTTGGAGGGGCCGGGACAGAGGCATCAGCTGAGGGATAGCGCAAGCAACTCGGCACAAAAGCAGCTTTGTAGCCCCGGCTAAATGTTTGCACAACCCAGCAAAACTCCATCAGGAGAGGGCAAGGTCCGGGTCTGCAGCCGACCGGCAGCTCCCGGAGCGACCCCTCCGCACACAGCAGGAAGGACGGCGCTGCCTCCCTGTCTATTTCCAACTCACTGGGCGGCCTGGCTTCCCCCTGCAGTCTGGGCTGAGATACGGATTGCAACACGAATTAAACACTGCTAAGAGCCAGGAGGGGCGTGCGTGGAGGGGGTCAAGCGAGGTTTCTGCTGATGCAGAGCAGAACACGAGCTCCCAGACACTGCTTCTGCCGCTGGATGTGTCAGGGCGCACGTTGCCATCTGCTCCTGGTGGGCGTAGCCAGCGCTTTGTCAAGGGCAGACAGCATGGATCTGAGTGGCATACAACCCCCCCCAAAACCTGAGCAAAGGGGACTAGTCCTATGCACCCCCAGCCTCACAGGGAGCAGTCAGGAGGGGGGGGGATGCTCAGATACTGCAGTACTGGGGGGCACTGGAGTACCCCAGACAGGTTATTCCCAATGCTGCTTCCACAGCAGGGGGGCTGTTTGTGAAACCTCCTCCCCCCCGCCCACAGCAGGGCCAGCTCGGAGCCGAGCTGCTGCCTCACTCCAGCAACGTTCAGACAGTCAGTTGGACCTGCAATAGATTCCCCCCAGAGCAGGGCGAGTTCTGGGCCAAGCAGCCTGGAGAGCTCCTTTAAATACTCCGGGGTGAGCCCGGGGTGTCCCAGAGTGCAGGGACAGGACAGTCCCTGGGAATTCTGGACCTGAAAGCAGCATCGTGCAGGCAGGGAGCCACCTCCAGCGAGGTGCCAAGCCCACGACAGCAGAGGGCTAGGGGATGCACAGCTGGGCAGGTGGAGACGGGAGAGACCTGGCAGATGGCCCTTACCTTTCACGATGCTGGAGAAGGTGGCCGAGTGCCGGGACACAAACAGCTTCAGCTGCTCGTCCAGGTTGCAGGAGGTGAGGTCGATGTCCCAGCAGCGGATCCCTGGGGAGAGAACAATCAGCACCCGCAGCTCTCAAAGGGGTGCAGAGCCCACCCTGCCCTGCCCCTGCCAGGAGAGGCACCAGGCTCAGAGACCAGCCACTGCAGGGATTCCCAGGGCTGATCTTGGCAGTGACGCCAGCCTCCCTCCCCCGGCTGGGCAAGTAACTTCATCCTCAGTGGCTTCTGCCTCCCTTTGGCTGCCTTGGCACAGGGGTGAGCAATCGGTCTGCTCCGAGGGCTTCACCCCTGGGGAATGCAAGCACCAGGGACCCTGCGCGAACCTGGCTCCAGGGGAGAGGGAGCGGACGTGCCTGGCTGGCGGGGCAGATTCCTCTACAGCAGCACGGACAGCGAAGCCCCCGGAGCAGTCCCCTCCAGGGCCCCCTTTGCCCAGGCGGCTGCAAGGCCAGGACCAGCCAGGGAAGGGGAACCGGGACCAGCAGAACCGCCCCAGGTGAGGAATATGCTGGGAGGGGATGGGTCAGCAGGGAGCCACCTAGTGGGGGGTCTGCGCTCCTGCATGTGGGGGGAGGATCAGTTACCAGTCAGGTAAGTCGGGGGAACCAAGCTCCCGTCCCAGGCTCTTTAATCCCTGGCACGGCACGGCCTCGCGGAACAATCCGCGTCAGGCTGAAAGGGCTGAAGAGCAGCCGCAGGCCCCTGCGACAGCCTCCGGCAGCAGCGCACGCTGCACCCAGCCCCAGCCGGAGAGAAGCCTGCCGCCTTACAGGGCTCTTCGCGCCCCGTGCCAGCTAGCAGCCCAAGCAGCAGGGATGGGAGCTCACCCAGGGGTCGCTGCCCCTCATTGCAAGTAACAGGGAATGCACAAAATGGACCGTAGGGAGGAGCACGTGACCCTGCACCGTAAGCCCTCAGGGTCACGCGAGCCGCTCACAGCCAAGGCTCGGGGACAGACCGGAGGCCCAGGTTACAGCGCATGCAATAGAACGGCCCCGCCGTGCACGCAGAGACACCCCACCACCACCGCACGGGGAGGGGAAGGGGTAATGCAGACGCACGCTGGGCAATACGACGCAGTTGCCATCACTTCTGCAAGCGAGGGGGGGGGGGGGATAAAGTGACTAGAAGCTACAGCTCCCGTGCTAGGCCTGCCCCCCAGGGCTGAACAGAGGGAGTGGCACTAAAGGCTCGTGCTGAACCTCCCCCCAGCCTCACCCCTGTCCTCATTCCCACGTGCAAGCGCAAGCCTTCCCAGGCAGGGCCCACGCCTCTTCTGGCTAGTACCCAGCCCTGCAAGCGCGGCCTATAAACACGAGCAGCTTCTAGGAGACAAGAGAGTTCCTTCAATAAAATGCAGCGTGATCCGGGCGCCCTGACAGCTCCGCGCCGCTGCCCCAGCCCAGGGCACAAGCTGCTGTCACTGGCCCCTCAATTGCTGAAGACCGGCAGGTTCCTCAGCCTTCCTCCCGCCTGGCAGGGCGTGTCCTGGGACAGACACAAGGACGTCTGAGGGACTGCGAACGGCCATGGGGGAGGAAAGGGCTTCCGGCTGCGGCAACAACAGGCCGTTTCCCTCTGCTACTTGGCCAGGGAAAGGGAAAGGGCAAGCGCCCGCGGACACCCGCAGGGGCCGGGCTAGCGAGAGACAGGGCAGCGAGAGCCGCTCCCAGCCTCACGAGGGGAGGTCAGCGCAGCGCCAAGGGAGCAGGAGCTCCCCGTGCCGATCGAGGGAGCGTGGAGTCGAGTGCTGCCCTGAACCCTCGCCAGAGAGAGAAGGGGCCCACGCCCAGCAACGGGCAACCCAGCGAGCCTGGCCTTTAGCAGCCTGGCTCCAACGCGGTCCTGGTTTAACGGGCCTGCGACGAGGGAGGGAGGGGAAGGAAACGGGGGTGAAGTCGGAGGGACAGTATCTCTGCAGAACCTGTCTGGCAGAAAAGAGGTAGTGAGCAAAGGCACTTCTAGCCTTCCCTCCCGCCCCCCACGGCCACAAGACTCCGGGGCTGGCTGGCACAAGACACAGCCTCTTCCATGTCTGCACTGACCTCCCCTCTAGTCCAGCCCAGGGCGCCTCTCGCCCCCTAACCTGCAGCTGCCCCCGGGCCAGATTCCCAAACCAACTCTTCCTCGCAACCCAGAACTAGAGACGCAAGTGGCAAGGGTGGCCCAGACGCCAGGCAGCCCGACCAACCAGCTACAGCGGCGTTCCAGGCTTGGAGTCACTTTCGCAGCCTTCTCCCAAACAGATGGTCCCTCGGTTTCCTTCCTGGGGGTCACAGGTGCAAACCCCGGCCCAGATGAGCAGAGGCTCGATCGTTACCACGCACTGTTTGGTGGCCCCCGTGGGAGGGGTTCAGGTGCTCACAGGCAAGCTCCCCGGGGACAGCTGTTCACATCACAGCGCCCTTGGCCCGTTCAGTCCTTGGCCTTTGCCACCAAGCAGGAGCCCCCCCCTTGCTGAGCAGGGCTAAGGGGTGCTGCCAGGGCAGTATCATAGAATAGAATCTCAGGGTTGGAAGGGACCTCAGGAGGTATCTAGTCCAACCCCCTGCTCAAAGCAGGACCAATCCCCAGACAGATTTTTACCCCAGTTCCCTAAATGGCCCCCTCAAGGATTGAACTCACAACCCTGGGTTTAGCAGCCCAATGCTCAAACCACTGAGCTATCCCTCCCCCAGTATAGGGAAGCTAGCACTGACCAGCTGCGGCTAAGTACAGCTCAGTGACGATGGGTGTCACTTCACCTGCATTTCGAGTCACTGACTAGTCCCTGCTCACATGCACTGACTGGGTTAACCTGGGTCTCTTGCAACAAACTCAAGTCACATCCTGCTGCAAAAAAGCAGGGTCACTCTGCACTGGCTCTAGAAGTTTGCAGTGGCTCCCACACCTCCTTCGAGCAGAGTCTACAGGCCAGGCCAGGCCCCATCCAGCTGGGCTCTGCGTGGTTCCTCACCTCAGCACTTACCAACCCAGCCGACCTGCCATCTCTCTTCTCCCCCAGCTCCGTACTGCTCGGAGACTTACTGGAACTGCTCTGATCTCCTGCACAAGGCAGCAGAGCCAGGCTGCCTCATTCAGCACCTGCGATTGAAGAGGCCCCTCGGGGGCACAATACCAGGACTGCCCTGCCTTTCCCAATGAGCGCTTACGCTGCCAAGACCTGCACAAGCCGGGGATGAGCCAGCTGCATTGCGTTCTGCCGCCTCGGCCGCAGAGCGCCAGCGGAATTCCAAGCGGAGAGTTCGCTAGGACAGCGTCCGGCCCAAAACTCTCAGCAGCAAAACACTCTCCCCACTGCTATGTCAACTCAGCCGACATGCTAGGAAACCCCCCCGACAGACTGTAGCAACAGCCCAACGTGGCAGGAACCGTCGCCACCTCGGCTGTACACACCACTTGACTACGATCCCTTTGTGGCTCGCTTCCTGTTTGGTGTCAGGAGAGAGGCCTGCATGACAGGGCAGTGTGTCAGCCGGAGGCTGAGCTCATCACGGGGCCCTGGAAAACGGAAAGGAACATCCACAGCAAGCCAGATAAGAACAGAGCCAGCACGAATCGGGTCACCCAGGCTTTTAAGTACCTTAAGAGGCTTCCCCCCAAGTTTGCATTAGAGCTACTGGCTGCGGGCCGGGTGACTGCCCAGCAGGCCAAGAGAGGGACAGCTGGACCGCCGGCACAGTACGCGATGCTAGCCAGGAGTGGTATCAGTGCGCTGGCAACAGAGACGAGATCAGGAGCCTGCCCCTAACCCTGTCCCTGCTACTTCTGTCCACGGAACTGAGTCTCGAGGCTTGTAAATAGCGTCGATGATTTCATAGGAGACTATTACACTGAAGGGAAACTGAGGCACAGATGTGCAGTGACATGCACTTGGGATGTGAAGGTCAGTTCCCGGCAAAGCCAGCAATACAGCCCAGGGGCCCCGACTCCCAGACCCCTGCTCTAAGCAGCAGACTCCCCCACCCCTCTAGTGTGGGAACAGAACCCGCTGGGAGGATTTTGCTGAGTGAGGACAGGTCTGGCTGGAGGGGGATCTGCCAGACTGGGTCAGACCAAAGGTCCATCTAGCCCAGTATCCTGTCTGCCGACAGTGGCCAATACCAGGTGTCCCAGAGGGAATAAACAGAACAGGGAATCATCAAGTGATCCATCCTGTCGCCCATTCCCAGCTTCTGGCAAACGGAGGCTAGAGACACCGTCCCTGCCCAGCCTGGCTAATAGCCATTGATGGACATATCCTCCATGAACTTATCTAGTGCTTTTGGAACCCTGTTGGTCCCGCTCAGGCAGGAGACAGGACACCAGCAGGGGAAGAGTCCAGGGCAATTTGGACAGTTCTGAGGTGTGGGTCAGACGCAGGGTGATCAGGGCCCCCGGGGCAGCGTGGTGGGGAGACTAGGTCCCAGTATGCTCGCCCCGAAGACAAAGGGGGACCGGATAACATCTCTGGAGACGGCTAAGGGCTGTTATAAAGAGGATGGTGATTACCTGTGCACCACGTCCACTGAAGGTAGGACGGGAGGTAATGAGCTTAATCTGCAGCAAGGGAGATTTAGGTTAGATATTAGGAAAAACTCTAAGTAAAGGATAATTAAGATCCGGAATAGGCTTAATTAGGCGCACAGAGTCAGAGCATCTATGGCATTTGCCGCATTTCCTAGACACCGGGACCCGGTGACACATGCTGACGGCTCAGTTGACCCCCCGCCCCTGGCTGAGTAACATCCTTCTCCAATTCGGGTTTGAAAACGAAAGGTCAGAAGGGGTCACAGCCCAACTCCCTCCAGTCACTGGCTCCAGAACACTCCCGATGAGTCAGCTCGAAGACAACAGGATCAGATGCCCCTGCTACCCACAGACTGCTTTATCCCAGGGCTTCCGAACTCCTGACGCTCGCCGAGCGGCTCCTCGGGGAAAGGAAGCCATCCGCGTTCCCCCTCGCACAGCCTCCCCTGCGAGTTCAATGAACCTTGGTTTATAGCTGCACACTCCCTGCCCCAGACGGCTGGGGGAAATCTTCACCATGACCCTTCTGCCCCCTTCCTTACAGCTTTAACTGTCGACGGCCTCTGAGTCAGCCCCCGGCGAAATGAACACTCCTCAGCTGCTGCTTCAGGTTCTCCCCAAGCTCCGATACACTTCACATGCTGACGGTTTCTTTGCAGCCACAACGGCCCGAGGTTCAGTCTCCGCTCTCGTGTGAGAAGCCCGTCCATGTGCCCCCGCTCGTCCTTCGCAGCTTCCCACACATCTGGGCAGCCACCTCCTGGGGAGAACAGAGCCACTCTGCAGGCCTGGCTGGGACATGCCTGCCTCATACAGGATGTTAACGGAGGGGGGTCAGGAGCGTCTTTAAAGGCAGCACCAAAGACGTGCCTTCAGGTTCCAAACACGTTACAGGTTCCTTGATGTTCACCACTTAAGACAGGTGCACGCTTGCTTCCCCTGGAGGCACGCACCTTGCGGGAGTGACTCAGCCGCGCCAGGCTCAGCCAGACAGAAGAGCGTTCCCTCCGGCTACGGGAGCGCAGCCACCTTCCCGGGCTGCTCTTCAAGAGGCAGCACGTACAGCCATCAGCTGCATTAGAAGCGCTGTTCCGAAAGCGAACGACAGCCGCTGCGTCTCTCTGCCGTCTGCCTCCCCAGTTACCGCACGCCCTTATACAGCAGCCATCTGTTCATTCCTGTCCCACACTGGCCAGTCACACTAGCCAACCGGGCTCCTCTCCCCACTCCAGGAGAGTGGGTTTGCTCCCCGAGGCCACTAATGCGTCAGGAATTCTAACCCCAGCTCATCAACAAACCCCAGGCCGCAGTACAGCCACTGTGCGGGGATTACAGAGACGCAGCCTGTTTCACTCCCCTCACGTCTAGTGATTTACAAACCAGCTTAGCAGGCCGGCCTCATGCCCATCATAGGGAACGAATCCATCGGTATTTTTCCTCCACCATCCCCCAGTCTTGGAACCGTTAACGATCTTCCAACCAAAGGGAGATGGTGCAAGATTAGGGTATTAGAAGCGATGGGTGGGGGGAGAAAATGCAGAGTTGCACAAACCTTGCTCAACGTAACAGTTTTAGCCTTCTCAGGCGGCTTACTCAGTTCACGCATGGTGGATGAATGTTTTTTTTAAAAGATCACTTCCAAATTTGTGCCCCTTCCAGGCCTTGAAAGCACCTCCGGCAGAAGGAGACACTAGCTCAGTGCTCACAGCACCTCTAGCCCCCAGCATTAATACAGTTCATGCCAGTGCCAGGCTAAGAACACGGAACCCCCGCAGCCAGCCAACGTTCAGACATCCGGCTCCAGGCGACGGTTTCAATCACTGGCTCGGGAACAGTAAATGCAGATCCACTGAAAGTCCTTGGAGGAAGCTCTGAAGCAGGGTTAATTACAACTCAGCCCTTCCTAGTTTCAGCTGCCAGTTTCCTCAAACCACGCTGACCCACTAAGCCCGAACACACCCTGACAGACCAGCGCTCCAGAGCACTTCCCGATGCCAGACAAGCTTCTCCAGGCAGACGGCTCTCCCGAGGCCCAGCGCGGGCCAGCTGCCCCATCCATCATGTCGGATGCTCCCCCGCCCCGCTCTAATTTCTTGAGTTGCAAACAGGTCCCAGCCCAGCCCAGCGTTAACAAAGCAACCCCCAACCTTTGTCTGCTGCTGCTACGCTCCGCACCGTGGGCCTCCATGCACAGGGTGCCCAGGTGCAACCAGAAGTCGAGAGGGGGAAATGGGATGGAATTACACCTAGGCAAAGGGAGCACTAAGCAATACAAGAGTCCAGGATTCACGCAGCTGGGGACAGCCCTGCTGTCACCCCCACCCATGTTAAAAACACCATAACCAGCCCCCCCCCCATAGGAGAGACTCCCTTTAAACATAAGCAATAACTGGGGGGAGGGCTGCACTAGACCAACACAACGGGACTTTGCATACCCTTCCCCCACCTAGTCTGAAGTATCAACGCCTCCCACAGGCGTCTGCTTGGGGGAGCCCCGGGAAAGCCGGGGGGGGGAGAGATGCCCCGGACACAGGAGCTGCATGCACCGGTGCATGGGGGAGCCCCGG
>NW_020664545.1:3488365-3494686 GCF_002925995.2 Terrapene triunguis
GCCCCGGACACAGGAGCTGCATGCACCGGTGCATGGGGGAGCCCCGGACACAGGAGCTGCATGCACCGGTGCACGGGGTGCAAACAGGGCGATGACTGGGGCCCGCAGCGCCTCGGCCCGTGCTGCCCGGGGCTGCAGCTGCACGGGCCCGGCGGGGGTGCACGGCGCTGCACGGGCCCGGCGGGGGTGCACGGCGCTGCACGGGCCCGGCGGGGGGGGCCCTGCTCACCTCTCTCCAGCGCGGCCAGCACGGCGCCCAGCAGGCCGGGCCGGTGGCAGCCGCCGCCCACGATCACCAGCAGCGAGTAGCGGCGGGGCCCGGCGGGCTCGCGGGGCGGCGCCTCCCCCCGGCTCGCGCGCTCGGCGGCTCCCGCCGCCGCCATCTTCCGGCTCGGGCTCCAGCACGACGTGCGGTGGCTGGCCCCGCCCCTCCCCGCTTTTACGTCACCGCGGCGAAAACCCCGCCCCGCTGATGTCATCGCCGGCCAATCAGGGGACACGAAGGGGAGCCCGGCTAGGCGGGGCTCTTAAAGGGGCCGGCCACTAGGAGGGGACAATGGGGGTGGGGGTGTCAGAGGGGAAAGCCCAGGGACCAGAGGGGATGGGGATGGGGGCAGCATAGATTGGGGGCTGGGGGGCTTCAGGGCGGGGGGCATCAGGGCTTGGGGGACCTGGGGGGCATTGGGATGGGGGATGGGGGGCATCAGGACATATGGAGTCTGGGGGGCATTGGGGCTGGGAGATCAGGGGGCATTGGGGCTAGGGGGCATCAGGGTTTGGGGGACCTGGGGGGGCATTGGGATGGGGTATGGGGGGGCATCAGGACATATGGAGACTGGGGGGCATTGGGGACTGGGGGGCATCAGGGCTGGAGTTTGGGGACTATCAGGGCTGGGAACTGGGGAGGAAGCGGGGCTGCTCCTGCAGTGTTGCCATAAAAAGCACTTAAGTCTAGGTGCCAAGTACACCGTTATAGAAGTACATCGGAGTACAAGTATGTTGTGGAGATAATACTTATGTATTTAAAAGTACACGTGCAAGTGTTTTCAACTCCCGTATTCCCTGCGATTGTCTGGTCAATATATGGACAATTACGTAAATAATAAAAGCACATAGTGGAAGAGAAAGAAAAAGAGCAACAATGACTTTTTATTCATCTACACAAGGCAGCATGGAATAACAATGAACAAATCTCTTAGCAATGTAAATAAATGTATACCTTTCCTTTCCATTGTATATAGCTGTATACCTTTGAATACTGCAGCTTGAGGTTGTCACAACAATCCAGATCTTATAAAAAAAAAAAACCCAGTTCCTTTGCATTTTTTCTCTAATCCTGATTCTGCAGCCAACGCAACTTAAAAAAAATGACTGGGATACAGAAGCAGCAGCAAATGACTTTGTACATCTGTTACTTGCAGCTGTATCACAGATCAAAATATTCCGAAACCGTTTTCTAAGTCCCGCCTTCACATTTTCTACCAAGCAAGAAAAAGCCCTGGCAGCCAGAACTCAGGGCCTGAAGCTCCCAAGCCAGGTTCTAGGGACCAAACAGAATATGGGATAGTGGAGAGGCAGGTGATTGTCTCAAAAAACTATTTTGAAAAGGTACTCCTAGATCAAAGAAAATGATCCTTTAAGTACTTTTAGAATGTATTGAAATACAAGCACGAAGTACAGAATATGTCAAGTACTTAAGTACAAGCATGCGGAGTACTTTAAATATTAAGTATGTACTTAATACAAGTGTACTTACATACAGGTGAACACAGGGTAGGGAGCAGTGAGGGCATCAGAGCAGGACGCTGGGGGGAGGGGGCATCATGGCAGGGACATTTGCAAAGAGCAGTACTCCCCACTGTGTCTATCCCCAATGACCTCTGACCCTCCCATAGCATCTTTCATTCCCATACATCCTGACTGTCTAATCACAGCCCCACCAAAGTGCAGCCACCTCTGGGGAAGGAGCAGGACATGCTGCACAAGGCCGGCCCCATAGTCAAGTGAAGCTAGGAAACATACAGGCGGAGTGATTTCTCTACCATCGCTTCAGAGCCTTGCATTGAGTAGTCCACCAGGGTCTTGAATACAGAGCCATATTTACAGATTCCAAATCTAAAAGTTTTGGCTTGACATTCTCCCAACCAAACCTTTGTTTAAAGGGGGCATTTCAACACCTTCTGTTTAACAGGATATACAACTCCCACCAAGCGAAACTACCCCCTTTATTAATCACATGTCATTCATAATAATACATTACAGCCTCAGTTTACAGCCGCACTCGGCCGAGGGGTGCACGGCGCTGCACGGGCCCGGCGGGGGGCGGGGGTGCACGGCGCTGCACGGGCCCGGCGGGGGGGGCCCTGCTCACCTCTCTCCAGCGCGGCCAGCACGGCGCCCAGCAGGCAGGGCCGGTGGCAGCCGCCGCCCACGATCACCAGCAGCGAGTAGCGGCGGGGCCCGGCGGTAGCCTGGAAGCCGCAACTCTCCTTTTATTAAAAAAAAAAAAGAACTAGAGAAGGGGCTTAAAGTAAAAAGCCGCAGGACAGCTGTATCTTAAAATGTCTTGCAGGGTTAAGCACAGGTTTGTAGGACAAACGCTTTGCTCTATGTTTTAATGCTGGTCTTTTGCTGATCTTCCCCTTTCAGGAACCAGAGGAATTTAGCTGGGGTCATTTTTGCCAGTGTTCATATTTAAGAGGACAAATGACAGGGCCTGTAGTAACATGGCTGGGATCCTGCTCTCCACGTGTCTTGATGTGCTTGCAGTTTGCCTGGTTGTAGCTGCTTGTATCTGTGTGGTGACTATCTATGTGGCATGGGATATTTGGTGTATGGCTCAATGCTGGTTGAATACTTTCAATATTGGAGCGAGCTGGATCTGCCAGGGCTTCATCCATGAGGGTGACTATTTCTCCTCCGCTGCTGGGGGTTGCAGCCTGGCCGAGGGAGGGCCATCTGAGTGGGAGTCTGCTATGTTGGGGATGGATTCCCCTACCGGCCTCTTTTCTGGGCCCATTTGCAAGGGAAGGAAGCAAGTTGGAGCATCCGACTTGCCACGACTCTGCTCGAAGAGCTACAGCAAAGGCCATCCGCCAAGAGCATCCCCCCACCCTGTTATCACATTGCCTGGCGAGGACGCCCCAGCACTGGGAACTGCACGCTCCCCCGCCTGGCTCTGTGCATTTCCCCCGGAGGGGGGTGCAGCCCGGGTGAGCACCCACCCCCCCACACCCCCTAATTCCCCGTTGCCTCACTCAGAGCACTAGACAGCAGCATCAGGACAGGCAGACAGCTGCGGCGGCCACTTCCCCCGTGTTCTGCTCGTTAGCCTTTTGCAATCAGGACAGTTGAACTGCCACTCCCTCCAGGCTGGCACGGCTTCCCATGCCCAGGCCGGTTTGCATCTGCATCCTCACCCTGCACAGGCTGGCCAAGGACAGGAGACAGCTTACCCGGCTGGCAGCCAGCCCCACGCTCTGCTGGGTGTGAAAGGTGCAGAAAAGCCAGTCTGAAAACAAACCACCAGAGTGTGTGTGTGTGTGTGTGTGTGTGTGTGCGTGTGCGTGCTAGGGGTGCAAGACAGTCTGCTGTCAAAGGTCACCTGCTCCTTGGCCACTTCTGCATTTCCAGGGGCACCCAAACCACAACATGTTTGCAGAAGCGGGGCTGAAAGCAGGTTATCAAACCTTACCCCACACCTGCTGCTGCTCTGGTGCATTCTCCAGCATGCACCGCCAGGAGCCTGTGTGGGTTTCTGCCCTGTGGCAATTAGGTTAGATGCTCCCAATATGCATTTGGTTATCCTACAGCCCCAACCCTAATCACGGGAGCCATTAAACACTGCATGGAAACACACCCACAGAACTGATATACCTTTGGGGCTAATGCAGCCCTCTCTGGTTTTGAGAGGGTGGCCTTCTGGTTTGGGAGCCTGGAGACCTGGGGTCAACTCCTGCTTCTGCCGTCTCCCCGACTGTGCGTCCTCAGGCCACTCACCGAACCGCTGTGTGTTTCAGTTCCCCACCCGCCCAATGGGGATTTGTCTCTTGCGCTGGCAGGAGCGTCTCTCACTGTGTGAATATCCAGCACCTAGCACAACTGCTCCTTGAGTTCAGAAGGGGCCTGGAGGTGCTGCTGGAATATAAACCACAGCCGTGGCCTTGGGAGGGGCCAATGTGACGTCGTGATGCAGGTGTTGTCACGACGTGACATCCTTGTCCCAGGGGATGACGTTTGAAAAGTTGCAACCCGCAAGGTCAGGCTGGCAGTGGCCAAAACTTGTGACCGTCCAGTGGCTCTTTGGTGGGTTAGGTGGGCCTTGGTCCAGGTGAGCACCCATGACACATGGCCCTTTGATGGCAGGCTCAGCAGAGAGGTGAGGATGAAATGGGCCATGGAGTTAAACTCTTGCATCTGATTCTGGGGAGGAGCCATGGCACAGGGAAGGTGCTGGGGGAAATGAACGGAGCATTCCTTGGGAAAGTCAGCTCCACGTGAGTCCCCTCTGCGAGAGACCTTGGCCACATTCTGCACAATTCTATTTTAAAATCTAGCAACTGGGAGAAGAGACTTGTAGCCATTATCCCCGGGAAGGCGACTTGCCCCTGGGCAGTGAAACTGGGGACTGGGGTGACGAGAGCTATAGGTAGTTACACTCCACAACTAACATCTAAAGGTCTGTGCTGAAGTGAAACTGATTTCACCACTGCATGCTAGAGCCCTTCAGTGGGAAAATACAATTGACAGCTGCCACCTGCTGATCTAACTGAGAAATGAAGTGCAAGACTGGATCTCTAGTACACACATGCCCTCGTGTGTGTACGTGTGTGTGCATGTGTGCGCGCACACACACACACACACACTCTCACTCAGCTGCCCAACTGCAGAGGGAGTTTGGTGTGTGCTATCCCAGTATGATCCTTCCCATTTTACAGATGGCAAAACTGAGTCACAGAGTGGGGATGTGATTTGCCTAAGTTCACCCAGAATGGGATAGACCCCCAGGCTTCCTGGCGGCCGACCATCTGCTTTCACCCATAGGCCCCACTGCTTCCTTTCAGAAGTGAATGAAAATGTTTCCTGATGTGGATTTTAGGCATTTCACCACACTTGTATAACCCACAGCACGAGTCAAACACCGGCTAACCCTAGGATGTAGCTCAACATCATTAGCCTCCTTTTCAGAGACAGAACCATACCAGCAAGGCAAAACCCAGTGTATTTTTACTGGCATTAAATGTATGCAACTTTGCATAAAATGCATAATCCGCGTGGATTTACATAGCTGAATACTGAGGTGCCGAGATGGGGGCTTATAGCACTGGAAGACTCACGCTGGGAGCTCCTGCTGGAGAATTGGGACTCCACCCGCTGGGAGCACAGGCGGGCTACAGCTAAGGTGGAGGTTACGGCTGGTTGAACATTTTCCATCAAAACTTTGAAAAATTGGGTTTTCCACCAAACACTTTTTCTGAACAAGTGCCTGTTTTCTACAGACAATTTCGATTTTTCATTAAAAAAAAAACCCTCCAAACACCTGACAACCGAAATATTTCAGTTTGGCGCTGCTGCTGCAATGCCTCATGGGAACTGTAGTTCGCTTACCCCAAATCCCCATTCTCCTCTATGGGCCAGGCTCCCTGGCTGCACTGCATCTCCCACAATGCACCATGGCTATGGAGTCCCATGCTGCCTCTCCTTTCCAAGATTTTGAGTTTTGGCCGAAATTTTCAGTATTTGACTTTTCACCAAAACATTGAAATTTTTACAGGGGGGGAAAAAAACATTTTTGAGCAGCTCTGGCAGGTCCAGCCCAGCCTACAGGAAACATGCCTGTTTTCCAGGCAAGTCAAGGCCCTGATGCTCATGAAAAGTTGGCGTGAGAACCTTCCATAGTTGCCATGGTGGCTGGTGGTGACCCATGGGTGAAGAAGGGATATAAAGGACTCCCCAGCAAGAGCTGCCTTTTTCACTTCGTACGTTGGCGCCGCTCCTTTTTCTGATTTGCTGCTCTGCACTGTGGGTCTAGAGACGCAGGGGCACGTGCAGGGAGGGGCAAAGCGCGGGGCCCACGGAGGGCATGTCTCCACATACCAGAGCTAGCTTTGATCTAGCTAACGTGGGTACCAACAGCAGCGAAGCTGCAGCAGCACGGGTCTCAGCGCAGGCTAACCCCTGAGTAAGAACCCAGGGGCCCAGGCAGGCTTGGACAGCCCATGCCATGTGGCTTCGCTGTTCCCATCCCCGAGCGAGCTGGAGTACACCTACGTGTGCTGCAGTCACCTCCCTGAGGTAACCTGAGGGGGGACGGGATGAGAT
>NW_020664545.1:3494786-3539235 GCF_002925995.2 Terrapene triunguis
CATGGGGGGAGGGGGGATAAGACCGGGGCTCAGTTTACCCCTCTATAAATAATAAAACCTCCTAGCACTTTACAGACATCTGACAAAAGGAGTTCTCAATCTCCAAAGCATTCCGGCTTTCTTCCTTTTCCACACTTGTTTTTTCCAGCCAATAAATAGCCCCTTGCCCCCTAGGTGCCCCCTCAGCCTTCAAATACTTTTTCCCCCTTTTAAAATGTTTCCTGTTGTTGCATTAGCAAAACCTGTAGGGTCTTAACAAGGGTTTGGGGATGAGAAAGAATCAACAGAACACTTTAGAAGGGTGGGTGGGAAGGTTTTGATCAATTTGGAGTAAGTGCAGTGAGTTTCAAATCAAGGCCCATTGGAAGGTGTAAACGGACTGCTGGCCTGTTGGCGTCACACCTGGTCCATATAGGAATTTAGACCTCAGTGCTGGCCAATCACAGCTCCTTGAAAGGTATAAGACCTGTGCGAATGGCTCAGAAAGTTGTGAGTAGCAGCATAGGTGGGTTAGTCTGGGAAGTGAGGCTGCCATGATGTTTTGGCTCTTTTGTAGTCTATTTTTTCTGAGTGGGGGGGCTCAGGGTGGCTTTAGGAATGGGGGGGCTCTTTGGGATATTAGCTGGCTGACCTGTGGGCAGAGAAGCTTGGTATTCAGCCTGCTCCCAAACCAGACTGAGGTGGCTCCCCTTGTGCTGAGAGCTCTGGGTAAGTTGAGCAAAGCTAAACTCCTTTGGTCTCTCTAAGGTGTTGCTGGGATTCTGGGAGGCAGTATCCCCTAGCAGGTAAAGCTGAGGAGGTGCTGTGGGGTCTCTGACTAGAAGTAACTTCCTGGGGTGTTGGGTCTTGTCTGCTTGCCTCCAAGGAGGGTACAAATGCAATGCATATTGACTGTCCCCAAAGCTTTGAGCTCCTCAGATAAAAGGTACTAGACCAGGGAATACCTTGGGAGCAATTGGCCCTGTTACTTAGCAGAAGCTGGCAAGTTGTCTGAAGTGGGTCAACACCCGCCCCCCGCTTGCTGGTGCACTAACTAATCCAGTAATGCATGTGAACATAAGCTATACTGGGTCAGCCCAAAGGTCCATCTAGCCCAGTATCCTGTCTTCTGACAGTGGCCAGTGCCAGGTGCCCCAGAGAATGAACAGAACAGGGAATCATCTGGTGACCCATCCCCTGTCTCTGCTGGAGACCTGGCTCTGGGGTGAGGTGCATTGGAGGCTGAATGACTTGGTTAAGGTTATACCTTGGCTACAGCTGTGGGGGGAGAACTATCCCCAAATATGGAGGATAAGTGCCAAGCTGCTGAGGTGGTGCAAAGAGGGGTGTGTGGGGTGGGGGTGACCTTTGTGAGGCTAAAGGGGAGGAAGTGGAGTGAAACCAGCCCTAAACCACGTGGGCTGGTCCATGGCACTGGCCTGTCTCTGAACAGTCTGTGCCCTGTAAGGAAGGTTCCTACTCCATCCCCACTGCTGACCTTAACTGGCAACGCTTCAAATGTCTGTGGTGGAAGGGAGGGGTCCATGGCCCCTCGAGGCTGGAGTGACTGCTGAGAGCGGGACTCCTTTGCAGCACCTCCCTGCTCTGGGTCTGGCAATGGGGGAGGCAGTAGCTCTGGGACTAGGAGGAACAGGGCTGACGGTGCTTCATCTGTTGCCCCTCTTGACCTCCAGATGCAGAGGGCAGGCCCCATGCTCTGCAGAGCAACCCTGCCTGCGGGACGCGTGTCGAGCAGCACGCCAATGGCTCCGTGGTGGTCGAGGCGTTCTACACTGGGTGTTATGTCAACGAGAGAGTAAGGCCCTGTCTGGGATCCCCCCTTGGTGTGAATGGGAGGGGTAGCAGTGCTTATGAAGGGGGTGTGAGGGGACCATGCTTGGATCTGTCTGCATTTAGCCATTAGTGCATGGAGCTGGGAGTCAGGAGACCTGAGTTCTAATCCTGCCCCTGCCACTAACTTCCCATGTGGGGCAAGTCTCTTCACATCTGTGCCTCAGTTTCCACATGTCCAAGCCTGCTCCGGAGCTTCAGGAAGGCTGAGGCACGGCCGCTGTCCGCACCGCGTCCTGAGAGCCTAGGCTGGCCAGCGCTGCGAACATGCAGCGTTACTAGCCGGGGGGACTTGACATGTGTTCGCTCTACTCCTTCCCCACCCCTGCCTTGGAAACACTTGAACTGACCTGGCTCCCGTCCCTGGAGCTAGTGATCTCATTGCTTCCAGAGTGATGTCACTGCAGCTGGCTGGTCTGGCCCCCTGGATCGGCTGCTCTGGCCAGCAGTCGCTCTGCCAGCCCAGCTCAGAGGGTGGAGCCCCCCAGGCAGAGGGAGAGTTTGGCTACAGCAATGCGGGGAGGAGGATGACCCCAGTCTGTGTGGGGAGGCCTGAAATCCTCCCCCTTGTTTCTTCTCTCCCAGTAAAGCTGGCTCCTGGCTCCGTCCCTCGGTTAGCCTGTGGCTCAGGGCCTGCCTGTGCAGGGAGTGATCTGGCCTAGCAGCTAGGTCAGGGGGTGAAAGTCAAATCTTGGTTTCTTGTCTGTGTTCTGCCACTGAGATGCTAAACCCGTCCAGGCCAACTGGGGCTAGGGTCTGTGACATGGGCTAATCCCGCTGGCTCCTCAAGGGGAGAACATGGCATCGAAGGCAGAGTATCAAGGCTGGGGGGAGGGTGATCTTTGCTCTCCAGGATTCCCAGCTGCCTGCTTGTCCCCTGGTGGGACTGACTCATGGGTCCATGTGCCCACCCAGGGCATGGGCTGGGGGTGGTTGTGAATCCTGCTGTCCCCCTAAATCATTTGTGCCCCCTGGCTCTCCTTGAGCACATGGTGCTGGGGAGGGACTCTAGGTGGCTTGAACCATCACTGTGGTGTATCCTCTGCTTCCTGCCTAGGATGGCAGCTTTGTGATGACAGTCCAGATTGAAGGCCCTGTGGCTTCCTACAAGGAGGAGCTGAGGTGCCCAAACCACCTTCTAGGTAAGGGGCTCTGGCCAGGCCAGGGATGGGACTGCACTGTCTCTGGGATCTTCCTGAAGGATGCTGCTTGGTGTAGCTGGAGGCCTTGTGTCACGGAGTCCCCGGGCGATGCTCTGGAACTGCTCCCCACAAAGCCAGTCAGGACTTTGGGGAGCCTCCTCTCCCTCGGAGCAGACTGTCTCCAGGGCAAGACGCTCACACGGCTTCACCTCCTGGGTCTGACCTTGGAGCATTCAGCATATGCCCCTCTGTGCACTTCCCACAGCGAGTCTGCCCAGGCGGGGTCCTGGGGAAGCCAGAGGGTCCTGCACCCCCACTTTGCAGTCAGATGTGGCTCTTAGCCAGCCAGTAAAACAGGTTTATTAGATGACAGGAACACAGTCTAAAACAGAGCTTGTAGGTACAGAGGAGGGGACCCCTCAGCCAGGTCCATTTGGGGGGGGCAGCAAGCCAGATAACCCCCCTCTGCACTTCTCTCCTCTTTCCCAGCTAGCCCAAAACTGAAACTCCCCAGCCCCTCCTCTCTGGGCTTTGTGGCTTTCCTGGGCCAGGAGGTCACCTGATCTTGGTTCACCTTTAGCTATCCCCTTGCAGGGGGGAAGGGCCCCAGCCATTAGTTGCCAGGAGACAGTGTCAGCCATGTATGCAGGCTGGAGATTTACAAAATGCATAGGGGAAACTGAGGCACTCACACAGTATTCAGAGGAAACATTAAGAACAGTCACACCTTGTCTCTGGGCATCCTGTACCAGCTGCCAGGAGTTAGCCACCTCCCTGAGGAGGGACTCAGCCATGGGAGATGCTGTTTCCTGGTCCCACCTTTGGGATGGATAACAGGGAGGGCTGTCTGAGCAAGCACCCGTCTTTGCCTCTCTCCCTAGCCCGGGATGCCCCGAGCCCTAGCGTGTGCTCTGCTGTCCAGGCCTCGGCTCGGCTGCCGTGCGCTGCCCCACCCATCACACGAGGCGACTGCGAAGAGCTGGGCTGCTGCTACCAGCCCGGCGACAGGCTGACTCCCTGCTACTATGGTGACAAGGGTGAGCAAGGGCTTTCCTCTGCCGCAGGGAGCCCTGGGGCATCTCCGCAGCAGACAGATCCTGGAGGGTGTCTGGGAGGAAGAAACCAGTTGGGGCTTAGGGACCAGGGCCTGGGTGGGCTTTCAGACCCAGTGATGGAGTCTGTCCCTTTGAGCCCAGGCCTGTCCTCTGTCACTCTCATCCCAGTGACTGTCAGGGGGCAGGACTAGTTCTAGCTAGTCTTCTCCTCCCCTGTCTAGAGGCTCCTGCTTCACGGTGGGGGTGGGCAGGGGTCCCCAGGCAAATGGCTCCAGCAGAGGCTGCTGCTCCCTGCTGAGGTGCTGCATGGCTCTTCCCCAGTGACTGCACAGTGCACCCCAGATGGCCAGTTCTCCGTTGCGATCTCAAGGGATGTGACCATGCCACCCCTGGACCTGAGCTCAGTGCACCTGGTCAGCGCTCATGGCAGCAGATGTGCCCCGGTGTCTAGGAACGAAGACTTTGTTGTGTATCGCTTCCCACTCTCAGCCTGCGGGACCACTGTCCAGGTAAAGGACGACACCAGTCAGTCCTCCCTCTGCTGGGCAAGGCACTTCCTGAACTCATCGCTCTCTGATGCCACCTGATTGTCCTTGAGGTTATGGGTGGGGGGAGAGGGTGTCACTAACAGTCACCATGAGGCTGTATCTGATGTCCTGAGACTATCAGACTTGCCCCTTGCAGCCTGGAGTTCTGAGCCTACAGCCTCTGCTTACAGGTCTCCCAAGGTTTGGGCCCTACAGCTCTGCTAATGCAGAGCTGTGATGATGCACCAGCAGCCTACAGACCCTGCTCCCTAGCAGCTGCTAATGCCTGTGAAAGTGGTTCATGGAAAGGCCAAATAGCCTTGAAGCTAAAGGGACCTATGGGCAGGAAAAGAGGGGACATGGTGCCCATTGCTCTGTCTGGGTCCCTACATGGGATGAGCTTAGTCTCTGGTGGAAGCTGTGCTACAGACTGGCCATGAAAACCGCCTGTTCGGTGTAGCTGGTGGTCTAGTGGCATGTGAACACTGGGGTGTACTAGTCCTGGAATGCCACCTGAGATTCTAGGTCAGGGGGAGGGCTAGTATATGGACAAGTTTCTGGTTGACTTGAGAACATGAGCAAAGTTGGGCTGGGCCTCTCCTATGCAGACTGGCTCCAGTCACATCCCCTCAAGACTTCTCTCCTGCAAAAGAGGGGTGGTGGGGGGGGGTGCAGCCTGGGCCATGAGATCTTGGACCTGTTGGCTGTGGAGGGCTGAGCTGGCTCCCACATGTGAATTCTCCCTTGCACAAGAACTCAGCAGCTCTGAGAAGCTCTCCGATGGGAAGGCCTTTTCTTGTGTGTCCAGCCTCTCTTCTCCTCCTCCCTTTGCAGGCATCTGGAGACCAGCGGGTGTATGAGAATGAGCTGGTAGCAGACCGCCAGGTGCTCACCTCCCGTTCTGGCTCCATCACTCGAGACAGCACCTTCAGGTAACAGGCCTGGCAAAGCTTGGAGGCCTCTGCTGGAAAGGGAGGGGCCCTCTTGTCAGCCAAGCAGAGTTTGGGTCCCCTGCCTAGGGGGGAACCTCCCCTCAGGGAGGGCTAGGGGATGTGCACTGGCTCTGTCAACCCACTGCTGAGCTCCCTGCCTGGATCTCATCCCGCTGGGGGAGGCCACCTGATCCCCTGCAATTAAAGGGAGGGGGGCAGGCACTAGCCACTCGCTGATGACAAGGTCTCAGTCTGTCATCTGAGCATGCTCTCTGGGAGAGTCCAGAGGGGACCAGCTGTCTGGCCTCTTTCCCCACCCAGGCTGACCATCCGCTGCAGCTACTCGGCTGAGGACTTCCTCCCTGTGAACGTCGTGGTCTCCACCCTTCCTCCACCACCCCCCGCGGTCGGGCAGGGACCCCTAGCCTTGGAGATGAGGATTGCTACAGGTGACTGCACCTAGGCCTGCCAAGCACTTGAGATGCTGCTGAAACATTTAAGTGTCTGGCTCACTTCCATGCATGGCTTGCCCCAGAGGGTGACATGGGAGCCTTGGGCTGCTGAGTGGCACTGGAGACTTGGATCACTGCTCCTTGGGGGGGACACCTGCCTGGATGGTGGGGGTGGCTCTACTCCCAGAGCAACTGTACCCACTGGGAGGGAAGAAAATCTAGGTCATGGCCAAGCCAGCCTGGATGGTCTCTTGGCACAGCTGCACTGGTCTCTGGCCCTTTAGGGAGATGATTTTCCTGGTCTGCCTCCCAGTGTCCCAGCTAGGCCCCAGGGCATGGTTCAGACACTTGACCAATATCAGTGGGATCTGGTCACCAGGAGGAGAATAGGAACCAGGGGAAGTGGGTGATTCTGCCCCAGCACTTGCCCTGCCAAGCCCCCCATGAAATCAGTGATCCGGGCAGGACTTGGTCATCTCATTTCATTCTTGCTGCAGATGAGTATTACAGCACCTACTACGCAGACCGCGAGTACCCAGTGGTGAAGTTTCTCCGGGACCCTGTGCATGTGGAGGTCCGTATCCTCCAGAGAACAGACCCAAGCCTGGCTCTGGTCCTGCACCAGTGCTGGGCCACCCCGAGCACCAACCCCCTGCAGCAGCCAGAGTGGCCGATCCTTGTGGATGGGTGAGTGAGTGGGCAGAGATGGGAGCAGGGCAGTGACTGCCAGGTGAGAAGCCTCAACCCATCCCTGCTTGTGCCCTTCCAGGTGCCCTTATGAAGGTGACAACTACCAGACCCAGCTGGTGCCTGCGAGCGAGGCCTCAGGGCTGCAGTTCCCATCTCACCATCAGCGCTTCATTGTCAGCACTTTCACCTTTGTGGACGCCACCTCCCAGCAAGCGCTCTCAGGCCCGGTATGGTCCCACTCCCGGGAAGGGATTAGTCCTGGGACTTGCCCTGGCCAAGCCGGTGGGTTAGGGAGCCTCCCACAAATGGAGCAGAGACTGACCTGAAGTTGCTTTGCTGCCTACCCCTCTCCTGGCAGCTGGGTGGGGAGCACCTGAGTGGACAGAAGATCCTAATCTACCCTATGTAGCCTAGCATGACCAGCACTGGCTTGCCTGGCCTAAAGCCAACCCCATCCAGGGTCTGGAGCCAATCATGACCTTGCAGGCCAGTCTCCTGGCCTTAGCTGCAAAGCCCCATGCTGGGTCATGCCTGTGCAACTGCATGACACAAGTTCCTGCTCTGAAGGGCTCTGCAGGAGGCAAAGAATCCCATTACTGTAGCTGGCTGGATGTCTCTCCTGTGGGAGTCATGAGCTGGAAGCTCTTAGGGTGGAGGGAGGCCAGTGACCCTCTGATGCAGATCCCCCTTAATCCATCCTTGCCAAGCATGAATTCTCTCTGCTTCCAGGTGTATTTCCACTGCAGTGCCTCTGCCTGCCTGCCCTCTGGGCTGGAACGCTGTGTAGTCCAATGCCCCACAAGCCTACAGGGGAGGAGTAAGTCTGTTCCTTCTTGGCATCTGCCTCTTGGACCTCTCAGGCCTGTTGAGAGCTAAACGCTTGGGTCTTTCCCAGTCTGCCCCTTCACCCCTTCCCTTAGCAGACTGCTGGCCGTTCAGACCCATGGATCTGGGGTGCTGGGTTAAGACAGGCCATGGCAGGAAGGTCTCCACTCCACCGGGATGCACAGGGCATGAAGGCTTGGCTACAAGCAGTCCTGGCTCTTGCTAGATTGAAGCTGTCTCATCAGGCCTCCTGCAAGCTACCCCTTCAGGGGACCTCTAAGACACCACCCCCACTTAGACTGGCCATAGGCCTCTGGCAAGGCACCCAGGCACTAGCCAAGGGGCTTGAAGTGAGACCATGGATCTCCCCTTCCTGGGTGCACAATGACCACTTCTGTGGAGCCTCCTCTGCCCCAACTGTGACCCTGAGCACCTCTGAGGTGGCATCTCCACTTTCTCAGGACTCTTCCATGAGGGTTGGAACTGGGCTGCTGCCCCATCGGCCTTGTCTGCAAAGCCCTGGGTGGGGGGTCAGCTCTTCAGGGACTGGGAAGAGAACTGTCTTGACACCACTTTACTCTTTCAGCAAGAAGAGCCTCCCAGAGCCAAGCATGGGGGGAGGAGCCCCTGAGCCTGGTGACAGCTGAGGGGCCGGTGGACTTCCGTGCTGGCCAGGAAGCGGAGGAAGACCTTGTCCAGGAAGAAGGTAATGGAGCAGGCCCTCGGGAGTGGGGGGAATGGTTCCTAGGGGTGGAATGGGACCATAGCATCCACCTGCCTCACAGGGCAGGTGTTATGTATTAAACTGTGGGTTTGGGTACTCTGGGAACGGCCAGCTCAGAACCTCCCAGGTCCCCTCTCCTGGAGGAGGGTGAGGGGCAATGGGCATAGTGGAAGGAGGGGCTTGTCCATCCCTCCCTCCAGTGGTGGCTGGGCTGCTGAGCCAGGGGAGGGGACACAGCAGCCCCCCAGGCTGCTGGTGGCACCATGAGGCGATGCTTAAACCTGGCTAGAGATGTGAGGAGCCCCTCACGTCCCATCAGGGCCTAGCATAAAGCTGCTTAATGCTTCAGTGGCTCCTGCCAGTCAATCTCTGGGAGGGGGCAGGTGTATCAGTCTGAGGGAGCCCCTCGGACTCCACCCCTCCACTGAAGGAGGTGCACTGGCTTGGCTGAGCTCTGCCAAGCCTTGGCAGGCCTAGGAACTGCAGGGGGGGAGGCTGCTGCAGGGCAGTGGGGAGGACTAGGGCAGGAGCTGGCAGTGACTGGCTGTGTCCTTGCTCCTAACCAGCCCCTCCCTCCTCAGGTTCCCATGGACTCAGGCCCCCGGTGGAGTGGGGAGAGGTGCTGGTGCCACTGGCCGGGGCTGTTGCCACTGTTGCAGTTGCTGTCATGGTGGCTCTGGGCCTGAGGAAGCTCTGGGGCAGGCGAGGACGTGCCAATGGGACCACACGTGCTTAAGGAATAAACAGATCAAGTGAATGATGCCTCCTGTCGTTACTGGTGTGTAGGGAAGTCTGCTCTGCAGTGTGGGTCTGGGGCGGGGGAGAAGCAAGGAATCCAGAGGGAATCGAGGCACTGGAGACCCATAGCGCCAGGCAGGCCTGGCTCATGGCCTTGAGCTGCCTCTTGGTGCGAATGGCCTTGCTGACTAGGGGAGTGGTGCAGAGGGGGACCTGCAGGGCTGGCAGCAGCTAGTGCTTAAAGGAGGCCAATGCCCTGCATGTAGAAGGCAAAGACCCATAGGGAGAGCATGGTGGGCCTCTCATCAAGGTCTTGCCTTGCTAAAGCAGCTGGTTCCAGAGCTCTGCTGCAGAATCTCCAGCTCCCTGGGCTCCCCCCTGTATGAATGGGGGGTGGCACAGGGGGCAGCAGACTAGACCCTGATTCCTGCATGCTGGTGTCTGAACCTAGCACTGCAGCCTTGGCCTGGTGCCCTCCCAGCAGGTCATCCCTCAGTAGAACACACTAATCAGCTGCTACATGGGGAAGGTTAATGGACAGGGCGCTCTGGCGGAAATTAAACCCTCCACCTACAGAAAGACAAACAGGGGCTTCTGCACTGGCTGAGTCAGGGGCCAACCCTGCTATCTCGCTCTTCCTGCTGGCAGGAACACATGAGCTCGAAGGCACAGCAGGCCTGGCTCTGGTACAGGGGCTGTCTCCGTTATGGGGCTGGTCTTACTGCTCTGTGAGCCACATTCTGCTGTTGTGATTTCCACTGTTGGAACAAGTGGACTCTGGCTGTCTCTGGGGTGGAGGGGATGTGTGCTCTAGACTCACCTATGGGCTTATTCTGGGGCCCAGTCCATGGGGGTGGGGGTTGGACTCCAGCCTCTTTCTACAGTGGCTGTGGTGTAAACTCCACCTCACTGTAGTGGCTCAAGGTGAGCTCTAGTACCACTTACCTCCAAGCTCCTGGTGACAGCTGGGGCCTTCCCTGTCCTGTGAGAAGGGATCCAAACACTGGCCCAGTCTGGGAAGGGAGAAGTCAGTCATCAAACTGCCTGTGAGTAGCTGCAGGGAAGGTGGAGGATCAGGCACGCCTGACCCTCCAGCTGTGGTAGGTTCCCCGTTGAGCAGGGCGGTACTCAGCTAGGTGTGGGCACAGTGAGTAAAATAACTGTAGCCAAGGCTCTAGCCAGACCTTCCGCTGTAACCAATCATCCAACATGGCACCAAGCAACTCCCCAGCTCATGCTTCAGCCAGGGCACCCAGGCACTCAGCTGCTGGGTGCTGAGAGGAGGGGGACCAGGTCCCCAAGAGGGAGTCACTTTGGGCTGGTTCGAGGCTACACCCTGTTCTGTAGCTCAAGGTGGGAGTGTCTTGTATCCTCCTTTCAAAGGGGGAAGCCCTTCCCCTTAGTTACTCCAGGCCCAGGCTTGTCAGTCAGAGTGAAGCTGCTCAAGTGACCTGGCCTAGGGTAAATATCCCACTTGGCCTGGAACAAACAGGTGGGGCAGGGCCAGACTGGCCTCTGCTGCCCCTCCCTGCAAGCGAAGGGGCAGGTAATTGGTGGCTTCTCTGGCACACCTGCTACATGGGAGCAGGTTGAGCCTTGCTGGTGCTAATTAACATGGGTGAGGGCAGCAGAGGCTCACTGGTAGCCTGTTACTGGGGGGAACCAAAGTACTTGCTGGGCAGGGGTCTGTCCATTGCAAGGGCCCCATGCTGGCAGGGAAAGGGCTCCAGCTGCTCTGCCTCATGAGACTCTTAGGACCAGGGTGACCTAGTCTCTCAGTCCAGCCCCTTCCTGCAGGCTGTGGGGTTTCCAGCAGGGCTGTGGTGGGACTCTGCCTCCTGGCCCAGCTAAGGCACCCAGCTGCTCTCTGGCATGTGACAGAGAATTGCAGCAACTGGTCTGCACGGCAAAACAGCAGGTTTCAGTTTCTTCCCCCTGGGCGCATTAGGTCAGCTGTGTCCTGTGGGTGTGAGAAACAGCCCCTGTGGGGTGTGCGGGGTCCTCTGGTGGCGTGACAGACAGCAGGGCCTGTGCTGAAGAGGGAGGAGAACCTGGCCAGAAGTGGCTGCTCCCAGAGAGAACTGAAGGCTGGGGTGACACTGCCGCAGGAGTGTTTGAATTCCCTGTGCTGACAGTGATTCTAGGCTCAGGCGTGAGGCTGTGGCCTCGGGAGAAGGGAAGTTCTCTCCCCATTCTAGTGCTGGAGCAGTGCACTGACCACGTGCATCTGGTATTTGCAGGGTCTATTCCCTCCATAACTGAATGGAGCCGGTGAGGGTAGGACACCCTGCCTCATAAAGTGGCAGATCTCTAACGAGTTGCAGAGAGCCTGGGGGGAGAGGATCATTAGCATTTCCTGCTCAGGCCAGCTGGTGCCTAGCCCCTAAGCAGAGCAGGTCTGTGCCGGCTGCTGCTCATATACTGCCAGGGCCTGCACTCAGCCAAAGCCATCTGGGCTGGTGGCAGCTCTGAGCTGGGGGCCGCTTGCCCTGGCCAAGCAGGGAGCAGCCTCTCCATGCAGTGATGGCCTTGGCTGGGAGCCTGGCTGCAGTGACACCAGCAGGGACGGCTGGCTATCACCCTTCCAGCCTCACCACACCTCTGCTGAGTGTGTGGTTACTGGGTGGGAGCCCTGGTGAGTGTCTCACTGACCTGCTAAGTGCCTGGGGAGCCTGGGTGGGGGCATTCAAGGGAAGGGGCCGTTGGACCAGGGCTAGGCTGTGTAGCAAGTCAGGGGCTGGCTCTGTGGAGGGAAGTGAGCCCTGCCGGAGGGGGAGAGCTGGGAGGGGCAGGTTGCACCTGCACCGTTTGTTACCCACACTCCCCTCCCAGGCAATGCTCTGACAAGCTCCTTGCTGGGAAACACAGTTAGAGAAACGTGTGGCCAGTCTGACTGGGGACACAGCCATGTACTGATGGGGCTAGACCCTCCCCCTCCTGCAGGGGTCACGCGGAACCTCTCCATGGGCCGGGTTTGCCCTGATCCTGAGCAGTCCCTGTAGGAGCTGCTGTAAATACCAGCTGACCCAGGAAGAGCTCGACAGATGCTTTCAAGGGGCATTTAGGTACCATGGGCCCACACCTCTGCAAAGCTCCTCACGGTGCCTCCAGCGCTGATGCAAAGAGGTGCCCTGGGGCTGGTCTAAATACACGCTGTCCTGCGTGGTAGCCACCAGTCCAACCCCCCAGGGTGGATGTGGGGCTGGGGCCTGTAGAGCTGGTCCTGTATGTTGTATGCTGGGTCAGCCCCACCTGGTCTCTGCTAGGACTGTCGGTTTCCCCCGACTGATGCTGTTTCACAGGGACAAACTCTGCGTCGAGCAGGCCTGGGAGTTCTGGGAAACCTTCAGAGCAGGACGAGGGTCCCCTGGGATGTTGGCAGGCAGGGAAGCGGAAACGGCACATCACTGAAAAGAGCAGGCGTGAGGCACAGGCTTGAGTACAAATCATTTAATCGGGGCCTGGCGTTAGCACCCTCGTCCATGACCGTGTGGGCTCACCACAGGCTGAATGTGCTCTGGGAAACGAAGCGGGAGAGGGGGTGGGATTTCAGGGCAGATGCAGCTTTTGAAAGAAACCGAACCCTACAAGGGCCCGTGTCGCTATTTCTTTCCCATCTCCTTTACGCTCCCTGCCCGCCGGGGGCTGCTCCTCCCTGGGCCTGCCCCTTGTTCAGCCGTTTGCACAGCTAGGCAAAGGGCACAGCAGCTGTTTTACCAGGCTGCTGCGGGAACGTTTCTCGTACCCATCTGGCACCGGAGCTAATCAACACCCGGAGAATCAGGGCCTTCGGCGTGACCATTTTCCTGCTGCACCAGCAGCTGGAGCTGCCCTCCTGCTCCAGCCCGGGGAGCTCTGATGCTCATTGCAAGGGGCGGTCAATGTGCACCCTTCATGCTGTGTCGCGGGGGGCAGGTTTCTTTGCTGCTGTTACAGGCTGAGAGCACAGACAGTGCAACCCCCCCCTGTATCTCCGTGGGTGCAGGCTGCTGCTGTGGTATGCCTTGGGTGTTCTTTATTTCCCCGTGCCAGTTTGAATTGCAGGGATGGGCTAAAGCAGATACGATCTGGAAACGAGAGAAAATCCCCCCCCCACAGGAACTGCTGCCTGTGGGGAATGCTAGAAGATTATCTGGACCCAAGTCTGAGTCTGTATGCCCAGAGGTCCCAGCTGCGATGGGGGCCCTGTTGTCCGGGTGCTGCACAAACACAGAGTCAGAGATGGTCCCTGCCCCAGGGAGCTCACAGTCTAAACAGACAGGATGGGCCAAGGAAGCGTTATTATCCATGTTACCGGCCCGTGAGGTTGAGTGATTTGCCCCAGTCACACCAGGAGTCCATAGCAGAACTGGGGCTTGAACCTGGATCCCAGCCCTGTGCCTTAACCCCCCAAGCCAGCCTCCCTCCCCTCCCATCCCATCCCATTTGCTGCCATTCTGCACAGCCTGGCTCTTTGCCCAGTGTCAGGGGGAGCAGGTTCAGTGCAGCAGCCAGGGAGCTGGCGCTAGGGAGCAGGGAGAATGATTGGCTGGGGGGGATGTTCTGCTGATCTCCGGTGTTTGCATGCGGCATGGTTTGCTCAGGTCCCCTCTTCCTGCTGCTCCTTCCTCCCCGGGAGAGACAATCCAAAGCCACCCCTACTGGCACTGCAGGGATGGCCCTGGTGCTCAGATAACCGAGAACTCGGAGACCAGGCCTCAGCAGCCTGCCCCTGGGAGCAAAGCTCCTCCACCTGCTTCCCTTCCCCTGGCATGAGAGATTCCCAGAAAGCACTGAAGTCTCTGTGGCTGGCTCCTATGCTAGCCTCCTCATGGCCTCTTGTGCAGGAGCCACGGCAGGGTGAGATGGGGCCAGAGAGCAGCGTGCTGGCAGCTGGTACCTCGGGGCCATGTTAGAGCAACCCCCAGGCTACTCTATCCACAGCCAGGGACCAAGCAGAGACACGGGGGAGGCTGCAGCCAGCAGCCTCCCCCTCTGCACTGAGCAGAGAATCTTTGGTCCCCAGATCTCCAGGCAGGGAAAGCGGGGAGAAGGGACATGGGAAATGTAAGTGGGGCTGGGAGCTGATACTCAGAGCTGCTGGGCCCCTGCTGGCCCCACTGAGATCAGGGGCTTGGCACCGTGGAAAAGCAGGCCAGGCTGGCTTCTCCTAGCATGGAGCAAAGCAATGGCGCACTTTGCACAAAGAGCTCCTTCCATCGCAGGCACTCGGATGGGGAGGGAGCCTTCAGGGCCATGGGGGAAAGTGACGAGCACAGGAGAAAAACCAGCCCCACCTCCTGCCAGCTGCCAAACAGGCAAGGTGGAGAGATTAGGACCAGAAGCTGCTCCACAGGCCCCCCTCCCCCCGCCCCATCCTGTCCTCCTCACAAGCACTTGAGGATGTAGAAGTTGCAGGCCGTCCCGCGGGGGCAGCTGCAGAGTCTCCCGATCCGGGCTCCTTTCCTCACGGCACACGGCTCTCCGGCGTCGCACTAGGGGAGAGAAGGGCCACGCGGGTTGGAACAGCCGGGCGGATGCTCCTGGCTCAAAGGTGCCGCCCGCCTGGCCCACAGCTCATTCCCAGGCACTGATCCGTTTTCTCAGGGCTTATAGAGAGCTGCAAATGTGCATGGGACACGGCCGCCACCCCCGAGAGCTCACGCTCAGCTCCCAGCAACACCGCAGCTGCGACTGTCGGGTCAGGCCCTTGGAGTAACCGGATCTGTGAGACTAGAGGATCACCATGGCCCCTGCTGGCCTGAGAAACTACAAATCTACGGCGGCCGAACAGGGAGTTTATATGGCAAAACCTTGTCTCGGGAGCCACGTTGGATGTTGCATTGTTTGCATTTTGGTTACTGGGTGTTGTCCCTTTAAGAATGGAGGGGAGGCCCTCTGGACGGTGGACTGTGTTTGCAGAGAGCTGGGAGATGGCTGGCCTGCTTCCAGAGCATGGGAGACCTGCCTGCGTAACCGCTGGCAGGGCAGAATGGGCGGGGGGGGGGGGGGGGTAATTGTATCATTCAAGGAGGCAAACATGGGGGCTGGAAGAGCCCCCATTGCTCATGCTGGGGGGGGGATGCAGGGCTGGGGGAGCCCCCCCCCTTCTCTCACTGGCAGGGGCACACGGGATGTCTCCATTCCTCGCCATAGGAGCTGCTGGGGGTTGGGCACTACAGAAGATTTGGCGTCTTCATTCAGGCTCCCGAGTGGGAGCCGGGCGCAGCAATCTGGCGGGGGCCGTGCCGAGGTGGCACTCGCAGCTGCAGGGAGATATACTCACCACCTCCCCAGGGCAAAGCGGCCAGGTCACGTTTACCCCCAGGGCTTCCTTAAAGCCTCAGCCCTGAGCCAGACATGGGCGGAGCAAGCTGCGAGGGCCCGAAAGAAAGGCTCCTTACCGAGGCCACTGAGCCCAGCTTCTTCTCTATGGAGGGCAGCCGCTCCGTCTTCAGTTTCTCCAGCACCTCTTGGAGAGCTTCAATCTGTGGGCAAGAGAGAGCGAGCGCTTAGCGGGGCGCCAGGGTCCTCATCTCCTGCCAGCACTGCAGGGTTTCCCTTCCACCTGCCCGAGCCGCAGTAACCTGGTCGATGGAAGAATTCGCCCACCCCCCCTAGCAGTGTCGATGCGGGGGGAGGTGGGGGAAGGTCCTCTTGGGTGTGAATTTCTCACGACCCTGAGCGATGGAGCTAGGGTGCTAAGAATTGTCAGTGGGTCTTAGGTGACTGAGGTGGGCTGGAAAGCTTCACCCCGCCTGGGGCTGCCCAGACACGCAGGGGACATCTGCCCGGACAGCATGGCTTGGCATATCTGCGCCAGCTTAAATCTAGCTCGTGCTGGTAACAGCGGTAGTGTGGACATGGCGGCATGGGCTGGGAACCAGAGTACAAACCCACCAGCGAGCCTGGGTCTGTAGTCTAGCTGCCCCGGCTACCCTCCTGTTGTGACCCATGCTAGCGAGATCCAGGCTAGTCCAGGTGTGCCGCCCTGCACGGTAATCACATTTTACTGGCAGTATAGCTGTACCCTGAGCGAGAGATGGTCCCCGCCCCAAAGAATATACACACTGCAAGGCAGAATTATTGCACTCCGAGCGATTCAGTGACTCCCCCGAGGAACTGACCCCAAAGTGCCAGCCCTGCGCCTTAGCCACAAGCCCAACCACTTTGCTTTCAAAGCCCTTGAATCAGTATCTCTAGGGGGCCGTTTGGGTGACTGGAGCAGCCAGTGGCACCAACAAACCAGGACTGGTGCTTCCTGCGTTCTCCTGGTGCTTTAGCCTCCAACCCCCTGTCCCAGCAGGGAGGCGTGTTTATTCTGCAGCTGCACTGGCGTTTTCCTGTTGCTTAGGATTTTAGCCGTCACTCCGCGAAGGAGGACGCTAAAGGGCGTGTAATCGGACTGGGTGCTGGGGTCTGTTATGGAGAGAGGGTGTTCGCTCGCTCAGTTCCATCTGCCACCCTCTGCTACCCCTTTACTTTAAACACCTGCTGGGCAACTCATGTATCTGCAACCTTGGGCAAGTGGTGTGGCAAGGCCCAGCTAAGGATGCTTAGGTGATTTTGAAAATCCCACGTGTCACCTGTCTGCACCTTTCCAAAGCTGGGCCTCACTTTGTAAAAGGGGGGTGATGCCTCTTGTTTTCACCTCCCCGTTCTCTGCCTTGGCTGCTTAGACCAGGAACTCTTTAAAGCAAGGACTGTTCTCACTGCACATCTGTGCAGCGCCTGGCACAATGGGCCCTGACCTGAGTTCAGGATTCCAGCTGCTATGACAACACAGTAAATACTCTCCCTCTCGCTCAGTATTGATGGTCCCTATTACTGCAGTATTTAAGTGCCTCTTGAAGTATTATTTCCCATTCTATTACCCAGGACCAGCAGGGATCTCTGTAGATCTCTCTCAGGTAGGGAGAAGGTATCTTTGTATCTTTCTGGCCCTATCAACTCTTGTTACGTTAACTCCTTGAAGCTCTACGGCCTGTTGCTAATGAGACCCTGGATAAAATGTGGCACAAAAGGAGCGTTAGATGCACATGCACTAGAACAGCCATTTGCTGACAAACTTTAAAAACGGAGACCAAATCAACAGCATGAAAGCTCAGCAATTCAGAGCCCTGAGCCATATTTCTTTTGCCAATAGCCCGCCTCGAGCACTGAAAGTCTAGTTAAAAAGTTTAAAACACTAGCTCCAGAAAAATCACCCACTCTAATACATTTGCATCCAGGGTCAAGAAATGAAAGTGACACTAACGCAGTGGGATCCATTCATTTTCTTTATGCTACTGTCTGTACCAGGAGGCTGGGTGTGTTTTAATCTAATTATAATGGCATATTTACTATTTGTTTCATGTTGGTTTTAACCAAACAACGGCTATAAATCAGCGCAATAAAAACCAATCCGCTTTTTAAAGAAAGTGCCTGGTTTTCATCGGAAAAACCTTTAGCAAACCAACAGCCGTGACTGATTTCTGTCTGGGAGAGAGGAGAGTCTAGTTGTCACTGTTACGTACCTAGACACTTGCCAGCCTGTTTGTCCTGGACATAGGAAGCCCCTTTCTAGCTATCTGATCCGATTGCAGGAGCATGCAAGCGCCTCCCGAGCATCAACTTTATCCTTGCCATACCCAAGCATTACCCTGGTTCAGCAAAGGACTTGAGCCCATGCTATTGAACGGGGGCCTGAAAGAGACCAGAGTACATCTACCCTTTGAGCTGGCGCTGTGATTGCCAGCCGGGGTAGAAGTGTGCAGGCAAGCACTGATGGACCCAGCATGCTAAAACCAGCAGTATCGACCTAGGGTCCCAGGCAGGGTTGTGCTCGGGGCAGCTAGCCCCAGCGCTGGCCTGATCAGCGCTCGCGTGCCTACGTCCGCGTGGGCTGGAAATCACACCTCCAGGGGCGGCGGTGAAGGGACCCGCCGCCAGGGGTTTTCAATGGGCACTGGGCACAGCCGTAGAAAAAAACTCTCAGCCTAAGCGACTTGCCCAAGGTCACCCGGTGCCAGTGGCAGAGCCGGGAAACCACCCCGGAGGCCCAGCTCAGTGCCTGAGCCACACGCCCCATCCTCCCACCTCGCCCTTGAGGAGAAGGGCAGCCCCTTGCACGCTACCCCCGTCCCTTGGCTCCTTCGCCCCTTACCAGGTCCTTTTCTTCTTGGCTTTTGCTGTCGGCAGCCCTGGGCCCCAGGGGCTCCTGGCCGGCGGCCAGCAGGAGGAGCAGCGAGTAGCCCAGGCAGAGCCGGCAGAGGCGGGAGCTGGCCATGGTCCTGAAGCTCAGGCGTGACCCCCTTGGCTCGCTCCGGGGCTGCAGCTCCACCGGCGCTCGGCTTTATAGCGCGTCTCGCCGGCACTTTGAATGCGGAGCGACACCTCCTCAGGCGCCGGATTGGTGGAAACGGCTTCTCCGGGGGCGGGGGCGGCCTGGGGGGGGGGCTGGCCGGGGAGCCGGGGCTGTCTGGTAGCACCAGGCCACCTGTGATGGATTTTAGCCTCCTGGCCCCAGGGCGCCGCCCCCCCATCCGGCTTCCCGTGGGGCGCGGTGACCATGTGCCAGGAGCACCCTGCCGCTGGGCCCCGGGCACGGCGCTGGGCACGGGCCCTGCCGGGGGCTGAAGCAAGCCCTGGCAGCAGGGTGATTAGGCCTGGCTCAGGGGGTGCAGCACAAGACAAGGGGCTCGGGACCAGCTGGGTTCTAATCCCATTGCCACCAGGCAACGCGGCCAGTCCCACCGTTCCTGCCTCGGTTTCCCCAGGCTGTACAATAGTTACTGATGCTTGAGCCGCCTTTGCAAAGAGCTGGGCCCCCCGACTGCTGGAGCCTGTTGAGGGGAGGCGAAACCCCTGTTTCATTTAGGCGCTAAGCTCTGCGAGGAACCCGGACGGATGGGGCCGAGGCTGCTTGAGAGACAAGCCGTAACTCAGCCTGCCTGGCTCAGCGAGTCTTAAGTAGGTGGAGACGAGGCCCAGGTGCTACGCTTAGCGGCTTAACTCCAAAGGGTGGAAAATCAATGGATGAAACGGGCCAGGGCTGGGACCCCCAGAGCCGCATCGCAAAGCGATTCCATCTTGTCAAGAAGCATCAGGGCTGATCCACCAGGACGCTGTGTCCCCGCCGGTAAATCACTGGAGCTGTCCGGCCCACACACACTAATGGGCCTGCGGGGACCAGCCAGCCCCTGAGGCTGGAGCACGGGATTTCCTGGGCGCGAGGCGGGGGCTGGAAAGTGGCAGACAGGCCAGGGAAGGGATTTCTCTTTGAAGGCTACATCCTGGCTCATCCCTCGGTGCAGAGTAATGGGGCTCTGGCTGTGTGACGTCACCCTTCAGGGGCTTACAGACGTTAAGGTCAGAAGGGCCCATCGTGATCATCTGGTCTGACCTCCTGCACCTCGCAGGCCCCAGAACCTCACCCACCCACTGCTGTAATAGACCCCTGACCTCTGGCTGAGTCACTGACGTCCTCAAATCACAGGTTAAAGACTTCAACGTACAGAGAATCCACCACTTACACTGGTTTAAGCCTGCAAGTGACCCCTGCCCCGTACTGCAGAGGAAGGTGAAAAGCCCCCAGGGGGAAATTCCTGCCCAAGCCCACATATGGCGATTAGTTAGACCATGAGCATGTGGGCAAGTCCCAGACACCTGGGAAAGAATTCCCTGTAGTAACTCAGAGCCCTCCCCAGCTAGTGCCCCGTCTCCGACCGTTGGAGATATTTGCTGCTAGCAGTCGCTGATCGGCTACACGCCCTTGTAGGCAGTCCCATGAACCCGGGATCTAGGGGCTGGGACATCCTGGGCCCCAGGGGCTAGACATACCCCTGCTTGGACCACAATAGGTGCATCTTCGCTAGGGGGAAAATGGGCTTGCAGGATTCACAGTAACACCTGCAAGGTAAAATCCCGGGGCCAATGAGGCAGGTTATAGTTTTCACATGAATGAGTAGGTTGAAGTACAGACACTGGGGGAGTGCAGGGCCTCAGGGCAGGAAATCAGCCCAGCCGATGCCGGGCAGAGGCCTCAGGAGGAAGCCGGGTATTACGGGCTGGCTGCGGAAGGGAGCTGTGGGGCCGGATTTGGCTGGAGAGCTGAGCTGCCAGAGTGTGCAGCCAGTCCATCCCTTCCGGGACTCCAACGCTCCCTCTACACTACGAGTGTGACGAAGTGGGACTGTTCTTAATGTTTCCTCTGAATACTGTGTGGGTGCCTCAGTTTCCCCTATGCATTTCTTGTCTCTAGGAGATAGGATAAAGGCCAGTGTGCATAAATTGCCGACACTCTGTCTCCTGGCAACTAATGGCCAGGGCCCTTCCCCCCTGCAAGGGGATAGTTAAAGGTGAACAGAGATCCGGTGACCTCCTGGCCTGGGAAAGAGACAAAGGCCAGAGAGGAGGAGCTGGGGAGTTTCAGTTTGGGGCTACCTGGGAAAGAGGAGAGAAGTGCAGAGGGGGGTGTCTGGCTCACTGCCCCCCAAAACTGGCTGAGGAGTCCGGTTCTCTGGACCTACAAGCTCTGTTTTAGACAGTGTTCCTGTCATCTAATAAACCTGTTTTACTGGCTGGCTGAGAGTCACGTCTGACTGCGAAATGGGGGTGCAGGACCCTCTGGCTTCCCCAGGACCCCGCCTGGGCGGACTCGCTGTGGGAAGCACATGGAGGGGCATATGCTGAATGCTCCAAGGTCAGACCCAGGAAGGTGAAGCCGTGTGAGCTTCTTGCCCTGAAGACAGTCTGCTCCGAGGGAGAGGAGGCTCCCCAGAGTCCTGACTGGCTTTGTGGGGAGCAGTTCCAGAGCATCGCCCGGGGACTCTGTGACAACGAGCGAGGGGGTGAGTCCCCTGCCCAGGGGCACGTGCTCTCACCGCGCTGATCACACAAGCCGATGAGCTAGCGTGAGTACAAATAGCTGCATCGCTGAGCAGGTACCTACCGGTGCCAGGTGGACTTGTACCTCTCATGGGCTCAGCCGTGCCCCCAGGGCCGCTACACGGCTATTTATAGTCCTGGTCACTCCCCTGCACCTGCACACGAGCAGGGGGATCACGCCGTAGTGTAGACAGCGCCTGAGTCACCTGGGCCACGGGTGAGACCACGGAAGCGCCAAGCGGGTGCAGGCCGGGGAGTCGGTTCTGTGCACACGGGGCTTGTGCTGGGGCTGCCAGGGAGCCGTGCGTCGGCCTAGACCTGCTGCCTGAGGAACTACAAACTGCTCAGGCCTCACTAGAATTTTGCCTCGTGTCGTTCCCACGGCGGGTGAAGACGAGGCCCAGCTGCCTGGCGGGAGGAGGAACGTTCGGCTGCGGCAGCTGGTGCCGGCTGTCGCTGGGCTCTGCTCCAGGCTGAGTCCCGTGTTCCGATCACGCCTCGCGGGCGCTGAGGATGGATGTGAACGCCCGTGTGCGGCCACCGAGCAGGTCGCCCCAGCAAAGGGCCCCGGTGCTGCAATGAAACGAACCAGCCAGACTCCCCCTCCCCAGAACATCCTCCCAGGAGCGAGCAGCAAACAGTGACGCAGGCTCTCTGCGCAGCCAGCACCCGCGGGAGCAGCGAGGTCTGCGCACGCCCCCTCAGCCGCCGTCACCCTCCCAGGGCAGGGGCAGCCAATTCACTGAGCAAACATTACTTCCCCCCGCCACCGCCCTGCAACTTCTCAGCCTCCTGCCCCCTCGCCAGCAGCCCCACAGCTGAGCCCAGCAGATGGCTGCAAGCTTCAGCCACGCTGCAGCCAGGGAGACAGCGGGTGAGTAACTTTGTTTGTCAGATGCCGGCACCACGGCCTCATCTCCCCTGCCCCCGGGAGCCCTGTGCCGAGAGCTGGGCCTGGCACTCTGCTCTGGCTGGGCAGATCAGCCCAATCTAGTGGCAGGGAGTTCCCCACACCCAGAGGGTTTCACCCAGGCCAGTGTTCGGGGAAGGCCGGCCGGAGAGCAAGGCAGCCCTTTGTGTAGCTAGGACAGTTGCTTTGCAAGTGGGTCTGTGTGGGCATCTTCCAAGGGGGAGCTGGTGACACCCAAGCATCTTGGGGTTTCAGTTCCTTTGCAATAGATCTGATGATATTTTCACTCTCCAGGGGCAGGGGCGGGGCACTAGCGGCTGGGGTTACAAGGCCTGAGTGTGGAGCAGGGTGAGCAAGCTCCCGTAGGGCCAGGCCCCGTGCGTCATGGGCAGGCGTCCCCAGCCCCCCGGCCGGCTGAGATCAGCGCTGGCTGTAAACACGATTTGTTTTGCTGAGTCCTTATTGGCACCTGCAGCCAGGCCCCGAGCCATAAATCCTGGCAGCAGTTAGCCGCTGAGCACCGGAGGAATCAACTGGCCGTCCCCGAGGGGGGCGGCTCCGTCAGCCTCTCCTGGCTCCCGCCCCGTGCTGTGGCTGAAGGATCCGGGGGGAGCAAGCAGGGGCTGAGGGCAGATTCCCTGCTGGGCCCCCAAGCTAGAGCAGCACTGATGGGGAGCAACCCAAGGCTACTGCTTCCCGGTGAGGATGTGGGGCTGGGAGTGGGGAGGAAGTTACCTGTCAGCTCTGTGTTCTAGGGGCACCAGGGCGCAGCATCCAGCCTGTCTGGCTCACAAAGGACACCCCCCTCCCAGCCTCTGCTTGGCCCAAAACCGATCCGAAGACAGACTTACATAAAGCAATGGAAAGGCCGTGGGAGACACCTAAACCCCTCCAGACAAGGGTGACGGATTAGCCTCGTTTGCATCAAAGAGGGGACAGGGAGGCATGCCCATTAGCATACAGAATGCAGAACAGAGATTCCAAGGCAAGAACCGCCCAGAACTCTGGGACCAGAAAAGCAGGGAAGCAGTGCATGATGGGGGATCTCTGCTCCACATGTTAATGAACCTACTCCTGCACACACCTAGCTCAGTAGTTATCAGACCGATTCTAGTAATAAATCCGTTATTGGGATCCAAAATACTGAAGCTGCCTAATTGCATTGTGAGCTCCCTGGACGGAACACCGCCCCTAGCCAGGAATGAGCAGTTCCTATTGTCTAGCCTGAACAAAACAACTCTGATATACTCCTCTGAGTCATCAGTTTACCCACAAACAAATCTAGTGTTCTCCCTTGAACCACTGTTCTTTCGCTACAAACACCCCGACCCACGCTCCAGTAAGTGCTCTGACGCCTGGATCCAAAATCTGCATCAGTTCCATGGGGACTTCATCTTCTCCTGACTGATCGTGCTGGGGGCTCTGCCTGTCTCCAGCACTCCGCACCCCCAGCTACCACCACCACCTGGGACCCCCGCTCGATCCAAGCTTCACCCCGCTCTCTCTCCCGCTCTCTTTTTTTTCCTACTCTAGGTGTAGTTTTCTAAACCTGATTTTTGTAATCGCATTTAAACTAGATTTACTATTGTAGCTGTTTTGTTTGTTTGGCTCCCCTTGTATGGTTATTCCTGGCACTAAATCACTTTTATGGTTAAGCTGGTTGCATCCCTCCCTCCCTCCCTCTCTCTCTTTTGTGTTTTACTCTCGTACCTAAGCTAAAGACCCCTGCAGCGCCCCAAAAATCCTGTGGGGTTTGCTCATCAAGTGGGTTACGACCCGAACAATTGTAATGTGAAAGGGGACAGGGACGTGCTGAACCTGGGGCATAGGGGGGTGACAGCTGGGAAGAGCTGCTCGACCCAGCCCGCTGAGTCCAGGGGCATATAAGGGATCAGCTTGGGAGTGCTGCCTGACCCGGTCCGCTCAGACACGCTCTGTTAACGTGTGTGTGTCAACCTAGGTCCTGCAGGAGAGCTCCACTGGGGAACACAAGTGACACAAGCAGCACATTGAGAGAATTACAGACCCCTCCCACCCCAGAAGAGTAACCCAATGAGTGTGCCCCACAGTAACGGGAAAAGCTGGCAACAGGGAGATTTAAGGCACCAGGGCAAACCCTTGCATTTACGAAGGGCTCATGATTGTACAGGCAGGACGGGGACTTTGGCTTCCCCTTCAAGCCAGGCGCAGAGAGCGTGCAGCCCCGGCCTACGCTCACAGGCCCGAGCGGGGCGAGGGGCTGATGCGGAGTCGCACCCCGGCAGCTCCTTGAGGCACCGCAGCGCTGGGGGCTGCCCAGACACAGCTCTAGCCACAGGACGAAGGCAGGAGCATTCTGCCCATTTTACAGAGGCCCGGAGAGATGCAGCGACTTGATCAAGGCCACCCAGGGAGTTTGTGGCAGAGCCAGGACTTGAACCCAGGACTCGAACCCAGGACTCGAACCCAGGACTCACAGGGACCATCCAATTGTCTAGCCTGCTCCTTCCGTGTGTCATAGGCTCGAGAACTGCACCCAGTGACACCCCCCCATGACCTCTCCCCTGAAAAGCCACCCAGCCTTGGAGGGGTGTGAACTCCTACGGGTGTAGGGCACAGCCCAGCGCCTTAGCCCATCTCGGTCCCAGTGAGCATGTTTCAAACGCGGGAGCCCACCGCCATCCCCTCTCCCACTCTGCCCGTCCAGAGGAATAACCTCCCTGGAGCACAGGGTCTGACAAACCTCTTTTATTGGAAACCGCCGACGGGCGCCAGCCATCCCGTCTGCGCACGCCCGCCGCTGGGGAGCGGTGCCTCCACCCCCAGGACTCCAGCTGGGCTCGGAGCCAGCACGGGATGAAGGCTGCTTCCGGCCGCTCCCTCCCCGGGGGTGCCCGGTGAGCAGGTACCCGGCACTGCAGAGTCCCAGTCCTCGAAGCATGAGCGCCGGCGCCAGCGCGGAGACCTCTGGCCGACGGTGCCGCTGCCTCAAGCCCGCCAGGGGGAGCAAGGGGCCAGACCCAGCTGCAAGGAGGAACGGGGGAGGAGACGAGGTGACACTGCTGCCCCCTGCTGGGGGGCTCCCCCAGAACTTCCCCGCTCAGACGGAGGCAGCAGAGGGATGGGTTGCCCTAGAGATCCCTGGGGTGGGGGGAGGGGCGCACTCATCCGCTCCCAAGGGTCTCAGTGGAGGGTTAGCCACATCACGACGCAGCTCGGCACAACTCGCCACGTCCGCAGGCACCCGGTGAAATAGCTGGGGGGGCGGGGAGGGGAATAAAGACTGAGGGGCACTGGCGGATCTGGGGGCGAGGAAGAGCCCTGTGCCACTCAGACCCGATCACTTCCTGCCCCACAGCTGGAAGCCAGTGCCCGGTAAACACCCCCAGCAGCTCATCTCCCTCCACCCCCCCGCCCCCCGATAGCCACGCGGTGCAAACCAACCTGCCCCTAACTGCGCGGGGACGACTTCTTCCACCGTGGTCCCTGCTTTGGAGGGGGGGTCACCGCCTCCGCCCGGCCTTGTCTGAGTCCCTGCAAGGCACGAAAGGGTTAACGTGTAGCACTCAAAGGCTGCTAGTTCGAATCCAGCCCCAGGCTCGTGCCAGCTCAGTGCCTGGATGCACCCCCATTCCTCTGCCCACTAGCCCCCCCCGCCAACAAGCCCCCTACAGTGAGGAGAGCCCCTCAGGACATCCAGCCCATGTCCCAGCGAGCCCCTCCCCCATTTAGCTCCATCCCACGAGGCTAAACTCAGAGCTGCAGGCAGCACGGCTCACGCCCAGCACCGCCAGCCACCCTCCGCAGCAAGGGGGGGGTGGTACCGCCAGTGGCCAGTGCAGCCCCGGCCCCCACCCTGCTGCACCGGGGAGAGGGGCAAGACAGCCCCACCGCCAAGGGGGCAGATCCCCACCCGGCCAGGCCTTACCATGTAGAAGCCAGTGTGGTACCCGCTCATGTACCAGGCCAGGAGCATGCAGGCCAGGGCCCCCCACTCTTCGTCCTCTGCGCACAGCGGGTCCAGAAGCAGTGGCGGAGGGGGAGGGACGACCTGGAAAAGCCGCAGCAGAGTTCCTGGTCAGGGACCTGCCCTTGCAGAGATCCCCCGTCCCCTAGGGGAGTCGCTCACCCCGGGAGCTTCATCTGATCCCTCCTGCCCGAGCGGCTCCAGAGTGGGGGCTCTGCCCCCCCCCCCCCAGTGACCACAAATCAACAGCCCACTGGCACCACCTAGTGGCTTCTTTGTGCTCCAGCCTGCGGGAGGAGGGGGGCTCCCCCCTCATGTCCCACAGAGGGTAGTGACAGCCTGGACAAAGCTGGGGGTGCAGCAGCTGGGGGTCCATGGCAAGCTCAGGGGGGGTGGCCACTGGCTTCATAGCTCGGGGGGTTGGCAACCCCGAGATCACATGCTGCAGGATGGCAGCTGGCCCTGGAAGTCTGGCCAGAGCGTGGACTACCAGAGATGGCCGTGGGCTACCAATACTGCCCTTTAACAGCCCCCAGGCTTTGGGTTCTGCACTGGTTTGCCCCCTCCTCCAGCCCAAGCCCTTTCCCGCAGGGCGGGATTCGCGGCGGCTCTGGGTTTGCCGTAGAAACGGGTCCCCAAGGAGCGCGTACACTCACCGGGGGGCAGGCGGATCTGCGGGGCGGGGGGCCAAAGGGCAGCAAGGGACCGGGCCACCAGGAGCCGCTCTGAAAGGGAGGCAGAGAGTGCGCCCAGCGGGCGTGAGCCCAGAGAGAGGACAGGGATGCGACCCCAGCGAGCCAGAGATGGAGAGGGCCCCACGGTGTGATCCCAGCATCTCCCGTCAGCCGTTCCAAAACCCCAGTAGGGCCACCAGACCATAATGGGCTGCCCCATCCTTCCCCTCCCCTCCCCCTGGGTCTGGGCTAGGTGGGGAGGGGGCCCTGGTACAGGGCCGTGACATTTCAAGGGGGTGGAAAGTGGCCAGGGCAGGAGAAGGGGCTAAGCCCCTGCTCGAAGGGCCATGGGCCCAGGCCCTCCAGCGCACTGCTCCCGTGTGATGGCAACACTGACACAGCGCCCCTACGGCACGGGTACAGAACTGCCCCCCCCCCCCCAACCTGCTCCCAGCAGCACAGCACCCCCCAGCTCCACCCTGGGGTACTGGGGCAGCACTGACTGCCAGGGGAGAGCGCCCCCTAGTGCCATGCTGCGCACTGGATTCAGCACCCACTCCAAACGGACCGTGCCCCCTATTGGGTCCCCTGCCCTGCTTCCTGCAGCCCAGTGCCCCCTAGCGCCACCCAGGGGTAGTGGGGTCAGCACTGACCCCCCCCCAGGGAGAGCTCCCCCCTCTGAGACACCTCGTTCCCAAGCAGCAGCCAGGGCTTCCCCCCTAGACTCCCCCAGTCTCCCATTCGAGTCCTGTGCAGACCAAACCCTGCTTAGCTGCAGGGCTCTGAGGTTGCAGCTTGCGTCCGTCTCCCTGCGAGGGGGGCGGGGACGGGGCTGCGGTTTAAGCTCCCCCAGGTCACTGTCCTGCTGGGGCAATCCCAGGCACTCACCTTGGGCAGCGGGGGGAAGTACTGTGCCCACTCCCCTTTCGTGCTCTGCCTCCTCCAGCCGTGGGGCAGCTCGCGGGGGAAGCTGGGGCTGCGTCCCCGGGGCACTCTGGGGGTGTCCGCTTCAGCCTTGCCAAGGAGACACAAGGATCAGAGCAGAGTGTGCCCCTGCCGTGCCCTGTGCCGGGTCTGGCACTGCCACCAGCACCCAGCAGGGACAGTGGCAGACCTGCGACCCCCCTCACCTGCCCCAGGGGATCCCACAGAGAAGGGGGGAGGCACAGAGCTGGCAGGGGATCAGACAAGGGAGAGAAGCGGGGACACTGACTGCAGGGGAGAGCGCCCCCTACTGAGCCCCCCACCCTGCCCCCTGCAGCACAGCACCCGCTAGCACTGAGCGTTGGGGGTAATCGGGGGGACAAAGGGAAATGAAGAGAAAAACGGGGTGGGGGAGGGCGCATGAGTGGGCAGTGTTAAGGGGAAGGGAAGTTAATGGGGGACTCGGGGCTGCTGCAGTGATTACAGCCAAGATCTCCCTCCCCCAAATCAGTCCCTCACTAACAGAGCCCCCTTCACACACACCCCAGCTGCTCCTTTAATGGCCCTCACTCCCCCTCCCATGGGGGGCCACTCACCCTCCAGCTGCCCAGGTCCCCATCCACAGCCCCGCACGGGGGCAGCAACTCCTCCAGCGCCTGCTGTTCCTTGTTCCCGTAGCCGACAAACTCCACCAGACACGTCCCCGCCGCGGCGTCCACCGACCGCACCGTGGCCGGGTAGAGCAGCCCGTCCTCCGACCAGATGGCTCTGCAGGCGTCGCCCACCTTCCACTGGGGAGGGGCACCAACCGGGGCTCACCCGAGAGCCCATCACACAGACAGCCTGGCTGCTAGGGACCCCCCCGGGGCCCCAGAGTCTGTGTCTGCCTCGGGGTCCCGGCCAAACCCCAGCTCGGGACAGCACCTTCCTTCCACCTCCCCCTGCAGCGTCAGAGGGAGGCAGAGCTCTGCGGTGTGTCGGGAATCGGACCCAGGTGTCCCGAATCCCAGACCCGGGCTCTGGTCACGAGGCCCCGTTCCCCTTCCCGCACTGGGAACAGAACCCAGGCGTCCTGACGTTCTCCCCTGCTCTAACCATTCAACCACACTCCCTCCACCCCCGAGAACAGTCCTGGCTCCCAGTCCTGCACTCTAACCACCACACCACACCGCCTCCCGTTGAGATGGGTGAATCTGTGAGCAGATAGTTCCCCCGTAGGGTGGGCGAAGTGCCCAGGTTAAGGGGGGTGAACCAGGCCCCCCTGGCTAACCCCGCCAGTGTCCCCCCCCCCATGCCAGGTGGCTCCGCGCAGCCCCACCCTGCAGCATCTCACCATTCTCCGGGGCTCCAGCGAGTCGTCCGGGCTCCCATCGCGGGGGAACAGGTCCTGCAGCCTCTGCTCCTCCCGATTGCCGTAGTGCTCATACTCCACCACGCAGGCGTCCCCCTCCTCGCTCAGGGAGACGACGCGGGCCGGGTAGAGCAGCCCGTCTCCGGACCAGACGGCACAGCAGGCGTCACCCACCTTCCACTGTGGGGAGACACAGGGAGGGGCCTCAGGGCTGCGGCAGGAACGCGCGTCAGCACAGATAACGGATGGGCGGTAGCCCACACTACCCAGCATGAACCATCATTGTGCAACGCACACGCTAGTGCAGCATTTGTACTATTCCACGCTCCGCCCCCACCCCAGCGCTGGATCCTGCAGCCTCCTGCAGAATCCCAGGGATAACTCCTTGCCCTCACCCCTCTCCAGATTCCCACGGGGCCCTTCCCCTCTGGGTGTGCACAGTCTGTGTGGCCAGGAGAGGGCACATGAGAGAGAGACACCCACCATGGGGCGGAGCCAAGAGGAGTCCCTCCCCTTAAAGGAACAGAAACCAGCACCCCCAAGGCTGAGTTTACTACGTGATGCCAATGGTTTCTCCTGTCCTGGTGGAGCCAACAGAAGTAGGATGGGCTGGTTCTACAGCAGGTAACAGATCGCTTCTTGTTCTGTACTCACCTGGGAGCTCTCCTCCTCTTTCTCCTCCTCCTCCACATCTCCCTCGCTCTCGGCCTCACTGGAGGCTGAGGACTCAGAGCTCTTGGATGCCTGGTCCTTGTCGCCAGCACCCAGGGTGTCCTGCAATGTTGGAGATACTGTGGCAGCTGAGAGAGGGATGGGGATTTGGGAGGAGCAGCTGCTCTGTCTCCCCGCTCTCCCGAGACAGGCTGGAAGGACCAACCTTTCCCCGCAGGGCTGGGGGAGCATCAGCCATGGAGAGGGAGGGGCAAAGGCAGCTCTCAGATCTGGGCAAGTAGCCAGGTCACTGCCCCATAGGGAGCACAGACTGCAGCCTCTGCCCCAATCCTATGGGGGCTGGGGTCAGCGAGACCTGGAGCAAGCAGCTTGGGGGGCACATCCAACAAGGAGGGACGGGGGGGAAGCATCCCCAGAAGTTTGGTTTGGAGACCCCGAGTGCCTCACCTTATAGGAGCGGACGGCTCGGTCGTAGGAGCAGATCAGAGCGCGGTCGTCGGACGCGGCGCAGTCTGCAATCTGCAAACAGCACACCCCTCGTCACAGAGGATCGCCTACATACACAACACGGGGCTGCGTCCAGCCAGCAGAATCAGCTCCCCAGAGAGAGTATGACATACGCTGGCAGGCAGAGAGGCAACCGCATGCCCCGATCCTGTACCGGGACCTGGTACCGCCAACTCCCGCAGAATCGGGCCCTTAGCACTTGCAAGTAGGAACGTTCTCTTTATTCCCAGCCAACTCACATGATTGGTTGGAAAGCTCCCAAGCTCTTGAGATCCTGGGATCACAAGAGAATCTCGGCTTCCATTTAAAAATCCGAACTGTTTCTAGCCCACCGAGTTGCAGAGGAAAGCTTGAAAGCATGAGCCCAGAAATCTCAAGCCTCAGAAAGCCAAACAAAAAAAAAGGACCCCAAATCTTATTGTTTTTAAGGCAATCTCACGTTTTCTGATTCATGATTGTGTATGCTGGGGGTTGGTGATGCTGAGATAAGAAAGTAAAGGCATGCCAGTGGGAGTTCACCCAGAGCAGCCGGCACCTCCCCTGAGTCTTACCCTGAAAAGCTACAGTCCTGATTAGCCTGGACACTTTAAACCATCCCCCCTGGAGAAACTCCGATCCGCCGGAAGTGGATTAATGACCCCTCAGGCTTCGCCATGCGGTACAAGGCAGGTACGCGTTTCCCCTTTTACAGATGGGAAAAGCCCAAAGCCACACAGCGTGAAACCAGCAGAGCTGGGAATAAAAATCCAGGCCACTGCTCTACCCACTAGGCCATGCTGTAAATACGAGTGCTGCCTGAACTCAGCAGGGCTACTCACAGGCTTAAAGTTAAGCACCTGCTTAGTTCTGTGCAGGATCAGGGCCCCTTGTAAACAAATCACAAAGCAAGCTGGGCAGCTGTCTCCCCCCCCTCCACCCCCCCAATAACATGGGCAGGGGCTCATTCACTCCTCTAAAACCCCAGACAAGAAAACCCCCACAAGTAAGAAGGTTTGGCACTGCTGAAACCTTTGTAACAAACCAATCAGTGTCACTGCTGTAATATTCAAACCAAGAAGTATATAGGCATTTCTCCATCGGGTACAATCCTCAGGGTAGGAAATAAATACTATACTGATGCTAATAATAGCCACCAGGCTTCTGCATCCGCTGGTTTCCTGCTTCTCCAGGGGGTGCAACCACCCCCACTGCACCCCACAGCTAGGGCTGGATTCCAGGGTATTCTAACCAGCCCCCCAGCAGCTCAAATCCCTTCTGGGGAGGGGGCAGACCCAGCTCTCTCATTTCCCCCTTTTGAACTTAGGGTAAAGCAGCAAAATAAACGACTCCAGCTTTTTCAAGTGCAGATTCTTCACCTTGTTTTGCAAGGGGGAGGGGGAGCCACACTGAGTCCTATCTGTGAGCTTCCCCCCTCCCCCAACAAAAAAAAAGGCCGGGGGGGGACCCCCCCCCCCCTAGGATTTTAGAGGCCAAACTCTGGGGGCCTGAAGCCCAGTGGGGATCTCCAGCAGTTCCAGAGTCTGACGCATTTGGGTTGCAACCTGTCCCCCCCCCCCCCATCACTTACCTGGTGCCCCTCCTTCTGATACACTATCTCCCCCGCACACTCAGCCATTGCAATGGAAGCCTGCACCCCTAATGCACCATCTCAGGGCAGGAGCAGCCTGCCCCCAGCCCACAACTTCTTGCAAAGAGTCCATGCATGCATGCAGGGACTGCCTCAAGGCTCCCTGGGAAATGTAGTTTTCTTCACCCTCACCCCTGGCCGCGTTCTATAGCGCAGCCGGGGAGGCTTGGACTACAGCCCCCAGAGGGCATTGCTCTCCCGCCACAGAGTGGGGGCTGGCAGGCGGAGCGCCGGTCTGTTCTGCACAGCGCCCCCTGTAGGTAGGAGGTACACGGCGCCGTCTAGGGATGGCAAATGTTCACAGGCTGTGCTGGGTGGGGGAGGGAGAGGGTCCATCGGTGTAACGAGCTGTGTCGGTGCTCAGCTCAGGCTGGGTTATCAGGATTAGGACGTGATCTCAGGCTCCAGACAGAGAGGCTAAAAAACAGAGTTCCCCCTGGGAGGAAGGCTTCCCTGTGGTTCGGGACTAGATGGAACCCAAGAGACTGGGGCCCAGGTCTGCTGCAGATTTCCTGGGCGATGCTAGGCGAGTCACTGCATCTCTTTGTGCCTCAGTTCCCCATCTGTAAAGCGGGGATAATGATCCTGTCTTGGCTAGTTAGATAGCAAACTCTTTGGGGCAGAGACTGGGCTCTCTAGACCCTCCTGGAAATGTAAATAAAAATACTAAACAAATTCTAGCTGCCATGAAACACGACGGCGATTTAATAACATGCAGCTGTGACCACTGCAGCCCCTCTGCAAGGAGAAGAAAAAGCTCTGGCCCTGGTGAAGCAATGGCTAAAGCTGCCAAAACTCCGCAACACCCAAGGCTGCGTGGACAATTTCTCCGGGAAGCTAAGGCACCTCTGTGTGGCCTTCAGTCAACTGCTCCCTGGGAAGGTTTGTGCCGGAGAGGAGGGGATGCCTCCCTTTCTCCTTGTCCGAGCAGCATCGCCTGCTATGGGCGGGCCACGGATGGGGCTCCCAGATGGCTGTACGTCTCGGTAGTCTATTCTTCTGAGCGATCGCTGAGCTCTGAATTCATCAGGAGTGAAAGGTCCACAGCCCTGATGAAAATCAGGCCCCAGGTACCTGAGAGCTTCCAACATTTCAAGTGGCTAAAGCAGGATGCATTTAAAAAAAAAAATCAATCAAGTAATTACATTCTGGGGAAGGTTTGGTATAGCGGCTATTATTACAACATGTTCAAAATAACAAAAGAAACTAAGTCCAACCAATGTCTCTCTGTCTGTCTTCACCCCTGACCAATTCCGAAACGACTGTCAGCACCCAGATTTCTTTCGTTAATGAATTTTACAGCCCGTTTTGGCTAGAACAAAAGTAAGTATTGACCCCAGCAAAACAGCAGCTTCCGTTCCTCTGCAGAGTGTTCCCGGCAGCTGGACAAACGGATCAATGTGGCAGGTTTTGCCTTTTTGCAGTTCAGGTGAAGGCTGCTGCTGCTGGCACTTCATGTGGGAACAGATATTGGTTTGGCACAGAGTGTGCATTCCTCACCATCCACGCCTCTTCATACACAGGGGGCCAGGTTGCTAGGCGAGAGGATTTTTTCCCAGATAACTTCTCATGTCAGTTATTATTTCCCATCCAATGCTGAATACAGCATGGCTGTGGGTGATCAAACAGGAATTTTACATGTTCTGGAATCACAGAGAATCTTGACTGGCCATTTACTAAGTCATTCACTGGAGATATTTTATGCCAAAATTCATCTGTTCTCATAGTGCATATTCCAGAAGTGCATCACAGATCTGAGCATCCTAAATTCAGAAATTTGGTGCGCACTGATCACATCAGGAAATCGATCAGTTATCACCTCCATTTTGCAGAAAGATGCTGATAAACGACTGGTTGGATTCACAAAAGCCAGGCTCTTAAATTCAGGGTCTTCTAACAACACTGCCATCTTTGTCATGTAATCTAGTGCTTTGCAAAAATAACTGCACAGCTTCCACCAAGAATGTTTGATATGGGCTTGGATGGATCATGTTTTCCTTTCTTGCCGAGTTACGTGTCCCAAAGCCCACATAACCACTTCAGATGCCGGCCACTGCCCAGAAGAGCCCTTGTCATTTAGTTCTAACATTTTCACGTGCAGCTATCCCAGAGGGTGCACACATATCTCTGTATAGCATCATCATTGCTGGGGCCAAAGGCGACTCTCCGGCGATTCGGTTTGGAGAAGTACAGTGAACCTCTTAATCACGGGCCGCACTGCAGGCAAAAACAATAAATGCACCTGCATTAAAAGACCCTAGATGCTCACCAATGTTCCCGTGGTCCTACAGCAGCTCTCTGCTCTTCCCCATCCAAGGTACTGACAAAGGAGGAGTCCCGCATATCCCAAGTAGCCAAGGTACGTTCAAATCTCCCCAAAGCCCGCCAGGGCATTTCCACATGCTTCACAATGATCTTCAGGCTGGCATTGCAAAATGCCGTGTATTTATTCAGCGAGGCTACCATTTTGACACTTCCCGGACAGTGACCATAAATGTCAATGATCGAACCCTCAACTTTCCTCGCCAATGATTTTCAACGCGTGCTCTGCCATTAAGTACACGAGGTGGCAGGGGCATACGCTCCTTGGTTCATTGTTTGCTTAGTTCTCATTCGAGATAATACACTGTGGTGCTTACCGGACATGTCTGCAGCATTATCTGCCAAATATGTAGAACGTTTATTCCAGGCAACGTTGTGTTTTGATAGCACACGGTTGGTTCCATCCGAAACATTCCTGAGATTTATTTGATGTGCAAAGTAACCATATCTACAAACTCCGTAGCTGTGAGACTGTATGTTTCTGGGTGTTTGCATGTAACCAAGAATGGAAAATACTTCCCGACCTCGTCCGAACTAGCATCCAAAGCAAAATATCATTCAAGGCCGTCAATCACATGATGTTCGTTTGCAAGTAGGGTGACCAGATGTCCCGATTTTATAGGGACAGTCCCGATTTTTGGGTCTTTTTCTTATATAGGATCCTATTACCCCCCACCCCCTGTCCTGATTTTTCACACTTGCTGTCTGGTCACTCTATTTGCAAGTGCTTTAGGTGCGATTGTCCCTTGTATAACAGGGGTCACTTTTGTGGACGCACATGCATAGCTCTTGGCAATTTGGGAGTCTGGGAGCATTGGTTTAAATACAGGACTAACATGATCACTGCTAGCACAAGGGACGTTATGCTCCAAAAGACATTCTGTAAATCAGACTGCAGCTTTGGTTATGCTATCACTCATTTTTGACCCAGCAGATGGGAACAAAGTGGCCCATGATTTTTGACTGTCGCAGCCTTGGCACCGCTCGCACGTTTCTCCAGAGCGATATGTCTTGAAGTATCTTTGTATTCCCCGTGACTAGCACAAAAATCAACTCTGCAACGCTCACGAAAAGCAGAGGTTCGCCCTCCCCTTGATTATTGTAGAAAATGGTGCTGGGCCTGCCAAGTGTCTTTAAACGGACAAAGACTTTCACTTTTGTCTTGGACCAACCCTGTGTCTTCATCAGTCATGGCTGTTGCTGAGTCTTTCGGGGGGGTGGGGGGTAATTTTATTTTTATTTATTTATTTGATAATCCTGCAATTTCTGGCCTATGCTCAAGTTGCATTTTTAATCATGTGAGACTCCGCTACCGATACGATAACCCAATCCCATTTTCACGCTCGCGCGGTGCGGCCGGTTGTGGCTTTCTGAACTCCTTCTCAAATTACAACTCAACTCCTCCTGGGCATGGCGTTCCCGGCGGAAGTGGGGGGTTTAATGACACACAGAGGGTGAGAGTCATAAAAAAAACCATGAGCGTGACCACCTGTCACAGAGTCACCAGGCGATGCTCTGGAGCTGCTCCATACGAAGCCAGTCAGGACTCTGGGGGAGCCTCCTCTCTCTGAGCAGACTGTCTCCAGGGCAAGACGCTTACGCCGCTTCGACCTTCCTGGGTCTGACCTCGGAGCATTCGGCCTCCCCTGCCCCTCCGTGCGCTTCCCGCAGTGAGTCCGCACAGGCGGGGATCCTGGGGAAGCCAGTGGGCCTGCACCCCAATTCCGCAGTCAGACGTGACTCTCAGCCAGCCAGTAAGACAGAAGGTTTATTAGATGACAGGAACACAGTCCAAAACAGAGCTTGTAGGTACAGACAACAGGATCCCTCAGTCAGGTCCATCTTGGGGCCAGGGAGGCCAGAGCCCTATCTGGCCCCCCTCCATTTCCCCAGCCAGCTCCAAACTGAAACTCTCCAGCCCCTCCTCTGGCCTTTGTCTCCTTCCGGGGCCAGGAGGTCACCTGATCTCTTTGTTCTCCAACACCTTCAGTTGGCACCTTTGCAGGGGAGGGGCCCAGGCCATCAGTTACCAGGAGACAGGGCGTCGGCCATTCTCTGTGCAGACACCATCACACTGGCCCTCTAGGGCTCTGCAACAATCACACCCCCTTATCCCACCACCTAGATACTTAAGCAATGCATAGGGGAAACCGAGGCACCCACACAGTATTCAGAGAAAACATTAAGAACATCCCCATTTCGTCACACCGCCCAGGAGAAACACGTGGAGTTGTGAGTTTGCACAAGTGAAATACCGCTTTGCGGCTATGCTTGCACACTCAGTTTGAATTGTATTTTCGTTCACTCATAGTAACTGATTCTACTTTAACGCAGCAAGCTTAATGCGGAAAATGTTCTGCTTCAACCAGGAGAGAGGGTTGTGGGGGTCAAAATGGGACAATCCCCCCCAAACCCGCAACGGTGTCTCAATTTGGCTCCCAGAAATCAGAAAACACTGGGGATCGCTAGCTAGATTGGGCCTCCTTCTCAATTTCCTTGCACCTGGTGTAGTCACTTACACTAGTGCAAACTGGCTCACTGGCAGTGTGTCACCTCCGTTTTGCAATAGTGTAAATACCCGCCCACGGGGCAGGTCAACGGAGAACCAGACCCAATAGCTCTGGTTTGTTTGGTCTCCTACCACCCCACGAGCCCATATTTTAGGTGAGCTTTCCATACACGCGCAGAAACTGCAACATTTGAAACGACTGCTCTTCATTAAACTCCGCTCCATGTGCTAATCTAAATACTAATCAACAACTGATTTCCTTTAACGAGCCGGGGACAGGCTTTTTACTCTTCCCTGCCAAAAAAGAATAAGTCATAAATATTTATTTCAAGTGTAATTGATTGGAGTCATGATTTTATCTTTGTCTGCCAGGTTCTGAGCAATCAGAATAACTGCAGATACAGCCAGGAGACGGGTTACGGAGCAGATGCCGCTGTCCCAGGCTTTCACCCTGGAAAGAAAAAGACACAAGGACTGAAAAGTGGCGGTGGTGATATTTTTCAAATGCGGGAAGTTTCTAAGTCCATGTTTGGGCACCTGAATAAGTGGCTGGATCTGCCGAGGTCCTTTAGACGCGACCTCCGTGAAATCGTGGTGAGCAGCACCTTTTAAAATCAGCCATCTTCTCTCAATCCCTAAATCTAGTCTCAAAGGCACCTAAGGGAATTCGCTACTCAGCACCCAGGGGGATCTGGGCACCCAACTCCAGCCTTAAATGCCTATTCATTTTAGGCACATTTTGGAGTGATCGTTTCTGAAATTCCAACCCATCAGCCGAGCTGCCCCCACGGCCTTTGCATGAGACACCTTGATTCCAGTCTCACCCCCCTCCTCGGAGTAAATCCAGAGTAACTTCCCTGAAGCCAACGCGGTCACAAAGCCAGTGAGAAAAGAATCAGGCTCTGTTGTCTCTATCGTCATTGCTGCATCTAGCACCAAAAACCTGATCTTATATAGACCAATAATCCATCCCAGGAGACACCGTCCATCCGTCCCTCCCTTTAAATCGGGGTTAAAAAAAACAAGTGAGCAATACTGCACAGTGCCTCGCTCGGTGTGTCTGGTTTTCAACTGACTGGTAGGAGTTGGATTGTCCCAATCTTCCAAGGACTCGCTGAAGTTCCTGGCGTGCTGCCCAAGGTCCTCCGCGTGATCCTCCCGAGGCAGCTGCAGGTTGTTCCCAGTGGTCTCACAGCTGGCTGTGCCCGTCTGGTTTTGAAATGGAATCCACAGACAGCCATGTTGATTAGCTCTCCTTCGGGCCAGAGGCTAATCTTGGGCTGGACTCATAGAATATCAGGGTTGGAAGGGACCTCAGGAGGTATCTAGTCCCAACCTCCTGCTCAAAGCAGGACCAATCCCCAGACAGATTTTTGCCCCAGATCCCTAAATGGCCCCATCAAGGATTGAACTCACAACCCTGGGTTTAGCAGGCCAAATCACTGAGCTATCCCTCATGGCGTGGATGTCCACAGTCAGCAAAGAGTTAAGACTGTGGACATCCATAAAGAGAAAGCGGCTCGCAGAGAGATAGGTATTTTGACAACCAATAAGACCACATCAAGAACTCATAAAATTATAGCGCCGGCGAACATGGAGCGTCCTGTAAGGTACATTCGAAAACCTATCGACTATACCGGGCTGGATGATGTCGGCCATGGAGTAAAGGTGAGAATCCATGTAAATTTTGAAGACTTATTTGAACTGAATGTGGTGGGAATGTTAGTTGAGATTAAAATACTTAGTGCTTGGTGCTGCCGTGAGGAGTGAGGGGTTGATCCAACGTACCCAGGAGCAGCTCGGGCACAAAGTGAGATTTTTATGTTGAGGTCTTGAGCAATTTCTGCTTAGAAACTTGTGATTGCCCGAAGTAACCACAAACCAGGAAACAATGGCTCATGATTCTGATAATGGATATTTCATAACAATGCAACTGCACTAATGACTCCCTCCGGGGAAGTCACGGGGGTGACTCCGGCTTTGCACCGGGGTAACTGAGATCAGCCTCCAGCCCTTTACCAAGCTGCCATGCGAGCCGTGAATGATATTTTCAGTTCCTCTCTGAACAATGGTGGTTCGGCTCAGCAGGGTCTGGGTGAGGTGTGGAACCAGCCCGTCTTTTCTGGAAGAAATGGGGACGCTTTCTGTCAGATGCAGTCGGGAACTAGAACTGAGCCAGCCCCCTGCTGCAGGCAGACTGTTCTTTGTGCAAAGCTGAACTGAATGCAGAGAGGGTGGCCCTGGCTGTGGCTCTAGGCTGGGACCCAGGATAGCTGGGTTCCCTTTCTGGTTACCTGCATGACTTTGGCCAAGTCTCTTTGTCTCAGCTTCCCTGCTTGGAACTTGGAACTGCTTGGGGATAATAATCCGTCCTTTCCTCCCACGCTTTGTCTGTCTTGGCTAGTTAGATCACAAACTCCTCAGGGCAGGAACTGTCTCTTACCATGGATCTGTGTAGGGCCGGGCACACCGGGACCCTGGTCCCAATCGGGGCCTCTCTACCCAGCTCTAATACAAACAATAACATGTGCTGAAAATGCCACCTGGGGCGCTGGCCCATTCCACAGCCAGGGGAGGGAGACGACAGTTCTGCTGAATTTCAGACCCACTTGGAAAGCTTAGGGTGAGAAGCTTGGACATGTGGGTCCCAATCAGCTCTCGCAAAACACAAGAGACCAGCTGCTGCTTTTAAAAATCCCGGGCAGGCTCCACAGCGGGAGGAATTCGCCAGCACTCTGGGGGTGTCAACGTTGCTATGCTGGTGGTTTGCACTGATTGGTCCATTTCCCCGGCTGCCCTTGCAACCAGATGAAAATGATTTGCATCCACGTCACAGAACAGAATCATAGACATGCCGGGCTGGAAGAGACCTCAAAACGTCATCAAATCCAGCCACCTGCGCTGAGGCAGGACCAAGGAAACCTAGACCATCCCTGACGGGTGTTTGTCCAACCTGGGCTTAAAATCCTCCAATGACGGCGATTCCACAACCTCCCTAACGCTTAACTAGTCTTCTAGCTAGAAAGATTTTCCTAATAGCTAACCTAAATCTCCCTTGCTGCAAAATAAACCAGTTACTTCTTGTCCTGCTCTCGGTGGACATAGAGAACAATTGATCCTGGCCCTCACCATGATCGGGATGTCTTTTCCCATTTGTCAGTGGGCTATTGTGATGGTTAAAGTATAACAGGGTTCAAACAAGTGCTCCATCAATGGCTACTAGCCAAGGGGAGGGATGACCCTAAACCTCTGACTGCCCGAAATCAGGAGGGGAACTCAGGGGTGGATCGCTCCAGAATTGCCCTATTCTGTGCATTCCCCAGGAAGCTCTGACCAAACTGGGCTAGATGGAGCATGGGTCTGACCCAGAACAACAGCTCTTATCTTCTTATGAGTCAGAAATTCCCTTTCCCTGGGAAACCAAAGTCAAAATTGAAGCACATAAGTCTGAGAACCTGGAAAACCCCTCAGCTCTATTCTTTTTAAAAGTACCAGTGTTTTCCCATTCCATGCGTTCTTCTGGGCCCAGGATTCATCTGCTAGCCCGGCCGTGGGACAGCTTTATGAATGGCAGGGTGTACCGGGCAGCATCCTGTGCACTCGGAGATGGGGACATAGCGTGATGTGCCGTGGAGAAGGCTCATGTGGAGAAGCCGGTGGCTGTGAGAGCGGAGCAGAGACGGAGAGGGAGAGACGTGGTTACAAGAAGAGACTTTAAGGTGGAGCTGCAGTCAGAAAATTGGCTCTAAAACGGGCCCCATATTAACCAGCGGGGACCTTTGTGATGTGTAAATGAAATAAATATAACAGTCAAAATGACGTGCCTTCCTGCCACACACACACCACACCCCCCTGCACACTCATGGTGTGCACCATCCCCTGGCACGTCCCTCACACACTCACGCTGTGCACCACCACACCGCACATACTCACCCCGTGCAGCCTGGCCCAGCACAGCCCCTTGCACACTCATGCTATGCACCATCACACAGCACACGCTCCTGACACACATCCACACGCTGCAGAAACACATCTATAATCCTCCCACCCTCAGTCCTCCCATTCTCGCACCTTCTCACATGCACACTCCACACCCTCACACAGCGTGCCCTTGCACACTCACAAGCCCCCCCCCACATCCTCCACCGCATGCTCTCCCCTTGCACACCACACACACATACATGTAACCAGTGAGAGAACCAGCCCTGCCACCTCCTCCAGGCACCTATAAATACCCACGGCTCATAACCTGTGCTTTGCGGGCAGGTGCTTCCCACACAATGGAGCACGTCTGTGCCTCGTGTCCATGCTGGACGCACACACCCAGCCCGGCAGCCCCTCCCCCTTCCCCCCAGCTGCTCACACTCCTGCCACGCTGCTGGGAAGCACTGGGGAGTGAGCAGCTGCCTGTAGCTGCCCGTGGAGCCCATGTGCTTGTTTGTCCCTTCTGGCACATGGCAGCAAGCATGGCCGGCCACGTGACCCCAGCGCCCCCTCCCTCCCCCAGGGTGGGAGACCTGGCTCAGAGCGAAGGGCTCAGGTGGATGAGGGGGGGGGGATGACGCTGTCTGTCTCCATAGCAAGAGGTAACTGGTTCATGCAGCTGCTGCCAATCCCCTCTCCAGCCAATCTGGCCTGGAATCCCATCTCCAGAGCTCGCCTCCCCATAATGCCCCTAATTCTGCAGCTCTATACGCTGATGGGCGAGGGGTGGTTCCTTCCTGAGCCCTGCCCGCCCCCATCTCACACCCTGATTGGTGAGCACCGAGAGCCCACAGCTGCCAACATCCTGGCCCCCCGCCAAGGACCCCCTCTTCTCCAGGGCTGTTTGCCTGGCTCAACCCCTGCGGCAGTGAGTTCCACAGGTGAAAGCGACAGCGCGGGGCTGAAAGTCACGATCCACCTGGGGTCAAGATGGGGGCAGCTTGTTTCTTTCCTGCGCCCCGCTTGGCCGAGTGGAAAGGTGGCCTTTCACTCCGGGTTGTGGGGTGGCAGACACAAGTTCCTCCCGGGCCTAGCATCTGTTTGTGCCAAACTCCTCTTCCTGTAACACCAGCTAAATGGGCCGGGCCTGATCTCCCAGCCCGAGGTCACTGTCAGCAAGGCTGAGCTGGTGCCCGCGGGGTCTGGCTGCTAGGAGCCGCGCTGAGCTGGTGAATAGGAATAGGATCCGTGCGGGTTCTGGCTGGCCTGTGACTCCTCCTTGGCAGGGTGGCCACTGCAGCTGCTCATCCTTTGTGCTCATCTCAGCGCTGAGCCGGGCAGCCAGTGGGGAGCCAGGGTCAGACTCCCCGGTGGAGACAGGCAGGTAACACGTGTCCATCCAGGAATGGATGGCCAGCCACACGCAAGAGCAGACACAACACACACAGCTGCACCCTGACCCACAAACAACACATACGCCCATACACACACAGATAACACTCACGCCCACCTGAGCACACACACACGCGTGAGGGCACGCAACACATACACTTGCCGCCACCCGTGTGCACCCCACACTCAGCTGCTCACCCAACGCGCACACAGCCCTGAGTGCACGTAACACACACGCGTGCCTACTCAGCAAGTGCCACCAACCGTGCACGCAAGTGTGCACGCTCACCCACCCACCCACGTGCATGCAAGTACACACTGCCTGCCCCCCACCTCCCTGACCATTCCCCAGCTCAGCCCCTCAGTCCCGGGCCCTGGCAGCCCACATGGGTGCCACCTGGCAGCCCAGAGACACGTGTTTCCGGCAGGCACCTCAAATCCAGGGATTAAGAACAAGAATGAAGCAGCCACAGCACAGCCGGTTGCCTAGAAAATCTGGGCGGGGGTCAAGAGGAGGGCAGGGTAGAAGGGGGGGGTCTTCCCCCACATGTCCCACACATCACCTGGCCCCGCACACACTGCAGCTGGGACCGACACATGCCCGGCACAATGGGGTCACTCAGGCAGCACCAGCTGCCACTCACCCAGACACACATGCTGCTAATCAGCCCCTGCAGCTGGACCAAAGCCAAGTGAATGGCCCCGGGGCTGGATCCACAGCTGGGGTCAGCCAGCCTCGCTCCGGTCCCCCAGATGTTCCCAGCTGCTGGCTCCGAAGTCCCCTCTGTTAACCTCCGGGGGCCACTGGCTCTAAGGTGTTTGCTGCTCTGGGCAAGGCAGGAACTGACGCAGGGAACTGACAGGTTCCAGGACTCCCCTTCCCTCGCCAAGCCCCACCTGCACCTAGAGCAGAGCCAGCCCTGGGCTGCCCCCCGGCTGAGCTGGGCAAGGGCTGCCCTGCGGTCCAGCCCACCCTCACCTGCCAGCCAGGCACATTCACGCCGGCTCTGCCTGCACCGTGGCTGGCAAAGCTCAGGGGCTTTTGCCTGCGTGATCTCCTGAAGGCGAGGGCAAGGTTTCTGGGGGTACTGCAGTGATCAGAGATAGCGAGAAAGGTGGGGGCTAGAGAGAGGGTGGGGTGTATATGGAGAGGTAAATGGGGGGGGGGCTGGACAGGGAAAGAGGGAGGGGTGACGTGCTCCGGCCTCTATCCTGACCCGGAGAGGACGTGGCTGGGGCTGGGGGTGTCTCTCCGTATAGCAGCAGCTGCCTCCAGCCCCATCTGGCTGCCCAGACCAAGCCCTGCAGCCTCCCACGGGGAAAGCAGGTGAATGGAAACTCTGTCGCCCTGGCAACCAGGTAGGAGCCCCAGATGTCACCTGAGCACCCCACCCAGGAAGCACCGGGGCTCCGGCACCAGGGGAGCAGGCCCTGCAGAGCGGGCCCCAGGCAGGGCTGGGGGGAGCCAGGCCGAGGTCTGGGAAGAGCTAAGGGTTTGGGGGATCAGAGTCTGTCGCAGCCCCCCATGCCTGTGGAAGCGGCTCCCCAGAGCTGCCTCCTCGCAGGAACTGGGCTCTGGCTCCAGATGGCACCTCCCAGGGAGGGCTGAGTGCCTCCTGCCGGCTCTGCCGCGGGCAAAGTCCCCTGCTCACGTGGTCCCCACCTGGCTGTTGATGGCAGCTGCATGCACTGACGTCCCAGTGTCCACGGGCACAGTGCAGCATGCCTGCACCCACCACTACCCTGCCCCCGCCATCCCTTTGCACCCAACGCTGGGCCCTCCCCACGGGGCCACGCTGCACCCCTGGCATCTTGGGGAACCTCCGGCTGACACCAGACACACGCACTTCCTGCAGCCCCAGAAACGTGCCAGCTGCAAACTGCGTCCCCAGCACCGTCTCTGGGCTCAGGCTGCTGCCTCTCTGCAGCTCCCGGGCCGAGTTTGCTACAGGATAAATCCCGATCAGCTTAAAGAAAAACACTGCGCTGGCCAAGCCAGAGTGCGGCTGGCCTGTGGCAGTGAGCATGGAGCTGGCAGGCTGCCCTGCTCCTATCCTGGGCCGACACAGAACGTTCTCTGACTGCAGCCGGAGGGAACAGAGAACAACAGGACGGGGAGGCTGGGCCTTAAAAACATGCCGAGCCGAGAGGGACATCGGATCCGCCTGGGGCGTGCAAGTAGAGGCGGTTTCGGTGGGTCTCTGCCTGCCTGCGGCTCGTATTAACTAGATAATACAGCCCTACGGACACGGCTCGAGCCAAGCCCTTCGCTTGTTCCACCACCAGATCTGCCCCATTGCACAGAGGGGGAAGGCCCTGCCATACGGCAAGCCGTGCAGTACCCAACCCTACACAGAAGAGAACTGCACCGAGAGCAAAGGGGAGGCCAAGTCCCTCAGTTCTGGAGCTCTCACCTCAAGACACCTTGAAGAGGGGCACCTCTGAAAACCAGGCCCCTTCCAGATGTCTCAAGTTGCACCCCCAAAATCAGCACCCACTTTCTGTCCCCTTATCTTGCCGTGACAGTCTGTGAGCTGTCACCACGCTGGGTCAGCAGGTGGCAGCAACCAACCACAGTTCCATCCCGGTGAAATGCCCTACCCGGGCATCCAGCCCCCCACTGCAGAGGATGGCGCTGTCGGGGGGGACCAACACGGGGAGACGCGTGGCAAACTAACAATGCATGGAAACAACAGGAGGTTTTAACTGGAACATGGCCCGGAGCCTTTGCCACTTAATAGATCTGGGGCTTGAAGACTCAGAGATGCACAGATCCCAGGGTTAGGAGGGACCGGCATGATCACCTAGTCTGAGCTCCAGCACATTGCAGGGCACAGAACCTCGCCCGCCCACACCTGGAACCGCCCCCAAATAATTCCCCCTGGAACCAGAGCAGATCTTGTAGGAAAACAGCCAGGCTGGATTTTAA